>NC_061864.1:46492275-47092275 GCF_907164915.1 Impatiens glandulifera
ACAATATCGAATACAATTAATCGGACATCGGAATATCTAATGGCTGATTTGACGAAACTTGATGCCAAACGACACAATATTCCAATTCCTAACATCTCCTCTATAAGTTTTCATATGCCTCATACAATAAACACCACAACAAGTAATATTTATATCATTTTTCCAAGGCATTTTCAGACACTTAAATGACATTTTTTCACTATATCAGCTAAGGATGATTCTATACCTCTTATAAAATCAACAAATAAACCCATATGGTTTCTTGTACTAGTATACTTACTATTAAAAATAACACCTTTCGAAAATGGTATGTTGTCTAGTACTTCTAATTGTTGGTAATCTTATCTCGTAAAAATTACACGTAAATAATATATGAAAATAATACAATGATGATAAAATAGATACAACAGATTATATAATAAGATGAAGAAAAGTCTTCTTGTTTGCTCCGAGGCCTGTGAAATCACAGTTCCCTTAAAACAGTTTCACCGTCTCCTGTTTGTGCTGGAGAGTTTCGTTGGTGGCTGCTTCCCAGGGTACAACGGAACCTGCAATGATTTAGCACAGAAAACCACTACAACAGCGAACTAAACAAAAGTACCTGAATCACAATCACCGGGTTTCGCACAGAAATGATCGATCAAGAAACTCGAAGAAAACTCACAAGAATACTCACAAGAATACTCACAAGAACAAGGAAAGACTTTAGAATTCTAGAGAGAGAAGTGATAAGATAATGTGTGGAGAGGAATACAATGTGAAGGGATATTTATAGTTGAAAATTAAACTCATAATCAATTCTTTAATCCAACGGTCACTAATCCATCATCCATTCATCCAACGGTTATCGTTGCTTGCCTTTTCATCATCTTTGCAAGTTACATCCTACAATAAATATTTTGTAGTTACAATGGCAATTAACATCATTTGTTAATTGCCTCATTCAAGACATTTATGTTAATTGTAACAATTAACAAATTTAATTCACAATGAATTTGATGTGAATTTCATTTGGATGAAATTTCACCTTAATTTACATTTGAATTTCATGTGAATTTCATTTGGATTAATTTCACTTTAATTCACATTTGAATTTCATGTGAATTTCATTTGGATTAATTTCACTTTAATTCACATTTGAATTTCATGTGAATTTCATTTGGATTAATTTCACACTTAATTCACATTTGAATTTGGTGTGAATTTCATTAGCCCAAATATCATTTCCATTTAATTAATGGAATTAGTTTAATTCCAACAATCCCCACATTAATGGAAATTGAAAGATTAACCCGGTGAAAGGTTCAACAGTTGAATTTTACATAGGATAGGTAGGCGTAACCCTTTGAACCTTCCCTTATGAAAGTATATAACTTTACTAGCCGATTAGTAGACTCGATGTCCTTGAACTATTTTGCCTTTTGTGTAAACGATTACACACTTTCACATAAAATTCTTCCTGATACATGTCAGTTCTCATGATTGTGTTCGTTTTGGCCATGAACACTCGCCTGGTTCAGTGAGAGGGTCTAGAATTGAGCCGTGCAATTCTTTCGAAGCGGCCCCACTTCTCTCTCACATAGGTGGTTCTTTATTCATAAAGAATCATTAAAAGCCTGTGTGCTTATCCTTTTCCAAAATGCTATTTTATCGTAGGATTTTTACCCATAGCAATCTACCAAGTTTAGTACAATTAGGTTGTCCCATTGAACCTAGTTCTTGGTATCTCCAGTCATCATAGGTTGGGTTTCCCTTCATACTAACTTATTGTAGGCTTAAGTCCCATTCCTTGTGAGGACTTTAACACCAACTCTCTATTTAACCCTTTGGTTAGCGGATCCGCAATATTATCTTTTGATTTTACGTAATCAATTGAGATAATTCCAGTAGAGAGTAATTGTCTAATGGTATTATGTCTACGACGTATATGTCTAGACTTACCATTATACATATGACTCTTAGCTCGTCCAATTGCAGATTGACTATCACAATGAATAGAAATTGCTGGTACGGGCTTAGACCATATTGGAATATCTTCTAAGAATAGACGTAGCCATTCAGCTTCTTCACCACATTTGTCAAGAGCTATAAATTCAGATTCCATCGTGGATCTAGCAATAACAGTTTGTTTAGAAGATTTCTAAGATATAGCTGCACCTCCAAGTGTAAATACATATCCACTTGTTGACTTAGAGTCTTTCATATCTGAAATCCAATTAGCATCAGTGTACCCTTCGATAACAGTAGGATGTCTCGTGTAGTGCAGACCATAATCACGAGTATTTCTTAAATACCTAAGTAATCGTACAATGGCTTTCCAATGATTATTACCCGGATTACTCGTGTATCTACTTAGTTTGCTTACTGCATATGCTATATCTGGTCTTGTACAACTCATTAAGTACATTAGACTCCCAATTATTCGAGAATATTCTAATTGAGAAACACTCTCTCCACGATTTTTAGATAGATGTTGACTCGTATCTATCGGAGTCTTAGCCAATGCAGAATCATCATTGTTAAATTTTTCGAGGATTTTATCCACATAATGTGATTGACTTAGAACTATCCCTTCCGATGTTCTAATCACTTTGATTCCAAGAATCACATCAGCCAATCCCATATCTTTCATGTCAAATTTTGAATTTAACATATCTTTAGTGGATTTAACCATTTTATCATTACTTCCAATTATAAGTATGTCATCTACATAAAGACATAAAATGACGTAACCATTTTTTGTGTCTTTAATATAAATACATTTATCACATTCATTGATCTTAAATCCACTTGAGATCATAGCATGATCAAATTTCTCATGCCATTGTTTTGGAGCTTGTTTTAAGCCATACAATGACTTAACTAATTTACAAACTTTATTTTCTTGCCCTTGAGAAGAAAACCCTTGAGGTTGATCTATGTAAATTTCTTCTTCCAAGTCTCCATTTAAGAAAGCTGTTTTTACGTCCATTTGATGAACTTCTAGATTGCGCAAAGAAGCAATCGCAAGAATCAGTCGAATAGAAGTTATTCTCGTAACTGGAGAATATGTATCAAAATAATCAAGACCTTCTCGTTGGCGATATCCTTTTACCACCAGTCTTGCCTTATATTTATCAATTGATCCATCAGCTTTCATTTTCCTTTTGAAAATCCATCGGCAACCTAGTGGTTTATTTCCCGGAGGCAAATCCACTAGTTCCCATGTATGGTTTTGTAAGATAGATTCTATCTCACTATTAATTGCCTCTTTCCATTGAGGCCCTTCAGACGAGTTAATTGCCTCATTATACGTTTGAGGTTCACTTTCCATCATGAAAGTAATAAAATCTGGACCAAAAGATTTTTCGGTTCTAGCTCGTTTACTTCGTCTAAGTTCAACCTCAACTTCATTCTCCTTTTCTTGTTCATCTAGTTCAAGAAATCTTTTTGGAGAACGTTGTTCTTCATTAGACTTATATGGAAGTACATGTTCAAAGAACGATGCATTTCTCGATTCCATTATCGTATTCTTATGAATATCTGGAATGTCCGATTTAAACACAGGAAAATGATAAGCACTACTGTTATGTGCATATCCAATAAATATACAATCAACAGTTTTTGGTCCAACTTTCACCTTTTTAGGTAATGGTACGGCTACCTTAGCTAGACACCCCCACATTCGTAAGTATTCATATGATGGTTTTCTTTCATGCCATAATTCATATGGACTCTTATCTAGCTTCTTTCGTGGAACCTTATTTAAAAGGTAATTAGCTGTCAAAATAGCTTCTCCCCACATGTTATGTGGTAGACCAGAACTTAATAGAAGTGAATTCATCATTTCTTTTAATGTTCTATTTTTTCTCTCAGCCGTACCATTTTGCTGAGGAGAATAAGGTGCTGTCGTCTCATGGATTATACCATGTTGAACACATAGCTCGGCAAAAGGTGATTCATATTCACCTCCTCTATCACTTCTTAACACCTTGATCTTTTTACCAAGTTGGTTTTCAACCTCATTTTTATAAAGAGTGAATTTTTCTATGGCTTCATCTTTACTTTTAAGAATATACACATAACAATATTTTGTGTTATCATCAATAAAAGTAATAAAATATTTTCCTCCACCACGTGTTGGTGTTCCTTTTAAATCACACACATCTGTATGAATTAAATCAAGCGGTCTATTACTTCTTTCAACGTTTCGAAAGGATGATCTCGTCAATTTCGCTTCAACACAAATTTCACACTTGTGTTTCTTATTAATTTCTAATGTAGGTATACTATTCAGTTTTATTAATCGATGCATCGAATCATAATTAATATGACATAGTCTACCATGCCATAAAATAGAAGACTCCAACAAATAAATAGAAGACTTATTCTTTTCATTCATACTTGGCTTAACTGCCATTACATTTAGCTTAAAAAGCCCATTAGTAGCATAACCTCTACCTACAAACATTCCACCTTTGGATAAAATAATTTTATCCGACTCAATCACAATTCTAAAACCATGCTTACTTATAAGAGATCCGGATATCAAATTTTTCTGAATCTCCGGAACATACAACACATTAGTCAATGTTAAATCTTTCCCTGAAGACAACCTTAACACCACTTTTCCTTCACCTTGTATGTCAGAAGTTGCAGAATTCCCCATGAACAGCTTTTCACCATTCTTCACTTCTTCGAGGCTTGAAAATACATCTTTGTTGGAGCAAACATGTCTTGTAGCTCCTGTGTCAACCCACCACTCTCGTGGATTAGACCCCACCAAGTTAACCTCAGATATCATCGCACATAGATCCATGTCCGATAATCCTTGAGTCAAGTTAACCTCTCGAACTCTTCTCGGCTTCTTGCACTCGGAAGATCTATGGCCCATGCCATTGCAATTGAAACACTTGCCCGTGAACTTCTTAGAGATTCCTCCTTTAGGATTAAGGCTCCGGTTTTTGACAAAAGAATTGTGTTTCTTCTTGTCTTTACCATGCTCAACCACATTTGCTTTAGCCACATGTTGACTAAAGTATTTTTTGAGGCGCTTTTATTTTCCTCTTCAATGCGTAGACGAATCACCAATTCTTCTACGTTCATCTCCTTTCGCTTGTGCTTAAACTTGTTCTTGAAATCGTTCCAAGACGGTGGCAACTTCTCAATAATAGTAGCCACTTGGAAAGTTTCTCCCAAAATCATGCCCTCAGCATGAATTTCGTGCAAAATAACTTGAATCTCTTGAACTTGTTTAATGAACGGTCTTGAATCTACCATTTTGTAGTCCAAAAATCGACCGACCATAAACTTTTTTGTACCCGCATCTTCTGTTTTGTACTTACGTTCAAGAGATTGCCATAGTTCTTTGGCCGTATTCTTCTCACTGTACACATTGTACAATGAATCTGATAAGCCATTCAACACGTAATTTCTACATAAGAAATCTGAATGGTGCCAAGCATCAATGGCCGAAGCCGCTTGCACATCAACTTTCGGATGCACGTTTGCATCTGACGATGAAGCCACGTTTGGCTCATCGATTTTGGGAGTGGGAGGATCCTCCGTGAGGAATCGCGCAAGACTTAGGGTCGTGAGGTAGAAGAACATCTTCTGTTGCCATCTCTTAAAGTTTGAGCCATCAAACTTTTCTGGCTTATCCAGATGGTTAGCTGGAACTGGCATCCTCATGTTAGAAGCAGGTGTTTCGGTAGTCATTTCTGAAACAAAACCAGAAACGTGTAAGAATCTGAGATAAGTAATATTTGAGACTGTTTTAAGATTGTTGGTAATCTTATCTCGTAAAAATTACACGTAAATAATATATGAAAATAATACAATGATGATAAAATAGATACAACAGATTATATAATAAGATGAAGAAAAGTCTTCTTGTTTGCTCCGAGGCCTGTGAAATCACAGTTCCCTTAAAACAGTTTCACCGTCTCCTGTTTGTGCTGGAGAGTTTCGTTGGTGGCTGCTTCCCAGGGTACAACGAAACCTGCAATGATTTAGCACAGAAAACCACTACAACAGCGAACTAAACAAAAGTACCTGAATCACAATCACCGGGTTTCGCACAGAAATGATCGAGTCAAGAAACTCGAAGAACACTCACAAGAATACTCACAAGAACAAGGAAAGACTTTAGAATTCTAGAGAGAGAAGTGATAAGATAATGTGTGGAGAGGAATACAATGTGAAGGGATATTTATAGTTGAAAATTAAACTCATAATCAATTCTTTAATACAACGGTCACTAATCCATCATCCATTCATCCAACGGTTATCGTTGCTTGCCTTTTCATCATCTTTGCAAGTTACATCCTACAATAAATATTTTGTAGTTACAATGGCAATTAACATCATTTGTTAATTGCCTCATTCAAGACATTTATGTTAATTGTAACAATTAACAAATTTAATTCACAATGAATTTGATGTGAATTTCATTTGGATGAAATTTCACCTTAATTTACATTTGAATTTCATGTGAATTTCATTTGGATTAATTTCACTTTAATTCACATTTGAATTTCATGTGAATTTCATTTGGATTAATTTCACTTTAATTCACATTTGAATTTCATGTGAATTTCATTTGGATTAATTTCACACTTAATTCACATTTGAATTTGGTGTGAATTTCATTAGCCCAAATATCATTTCCATTTAATTAATGGAATTAGTTTAATTCCAACACTAATTTGTTTATAGTCGTATTTATACATATAACATAGAAATGCCTAGAGCGGATGACCAGTATGAATATTTGTAAAAAGAAGAATTATTGGTTATCATTGTATATAAGCATAAACGAAATTTCTTATTTGAAAGGTTACATACAACTTCAGTAGTGTTGATGTCTTCTTTTGATATTTTATAAATTTGCGTCTCTTCCTTAAGTGCAGCCTCAAATAATGCGTACGCATGTTCCATCATAATCTGTAAATAAATTTTAAATGATCAATACCATTAACATTGAGCATAATACATAAAACACAACCAATTGAAGTACTTACATAGGAAAATGTAGAAAATAAAATTATTCGTTTTTCATGCCTTGCTACCCTACAAAAATTCGTGTTCAAAAGATGGACCCAAACGTCCAATATTTCAGTGCAAAGTTCTGTTTCTTCTTTCATTGAGTTAAAAAGTGCACGTGTTACATTGGTTGAGCCATCGAAGAGTACCTCACTACAAACCACATAAATTTAGAACATACATTATTTTATTATTTTAATTTGAGGAAAACTTTACTTACTTTTGATCGAGTTCTTCATAAAAAACTAAATCGGCCAATTAATGTTCCTTGTTTGTTATTTTACCTAACTTCTTGGCCACGATGTTCATGTAAGGGAATTGAAGGAGTACTGGAACTCTTTTAATCTTCCTCTTCGGATGGTCTTTAATATTGACACATCTACCCTTATCTTCATCATCTTTATAATCTTCACTGAAATCATCCCAAAGAATAGAGTATCCATTATCTTCAGTGTCCCTTCTGCCGCCTTTAGAGTGTCTTCAATATTTAAACAACCATCTTCATTAGGAACAACCATCAGGAACTATATATAGTGTTCCCATCTGCAGCCTTTGGAGGATCTATCGTATTTACACAACCCTCTTTAGTAGGCTTAGTGGTTAGGAGACTTTTATTTATAAGGTCTTCATTCACATTGAAATGTTTTTTTTGTATACTTTTGACTCTATATAATTTAGGATATCGGCCTCATAAATAGGCATGTGATCGATGTTGAGTTTCTCCAACTCGCTTGATAGATATAACATTTGTTTTGTCATATCTTTAAAAGGTTGGGCGACTTTGGATGTTAACATCTATATACATTAAAATCAGACTAATTTATTAGTCTCAACAACATGTAAGTATATACAAATAACAGTAAATTTGTTAATTCAGTATCTTTTCTTTGTTTGTTGGAATTCCTAAATCCATCGTCTCGAGTTCAGGTAATTCCAAATAATGATCTGAAATTTCAGGTAGAGGTAATTCCAAATCATTAACTGGAATCTCAGGTTGATTTTTATTAAGTGGTAGGCATGCCCTGACCCTCCCATGTCCAAAACCACCTGCTCGAGATTCTAATATATTGATCTCTGACAATGTGATGTCATCCCAGTAAGAGATAATTAGAAAAGACCTCTAATAAGAATGTTGTACACCATTTACAACAACACCATCGAGGTAGCATAACTGAAAGTAAAAGTAAACATGTTAGTGAATATTTAATATTTATCAAACATAAACAAGAGAGTATTTATAAGTTAATAAAAGATTTACCAATAAAAATGTTAGAGGTCCATCAAAAAAGGATTTATTTATTTAATTTTTTTTTTCATTTTCGGGCACTTTTAACCAATCGTTGTAATGTAAATTTGCACAAGTTAATGTTCTTTATGTTCTCAACATCTATTAAGGATTTATGAATTTTGAATTTGCGTTAATATAATACATGTGTAAGTATTCACAAATACAAATAGATATATAATAGATTTGAAAAAAGGTTTACCTACATCGTGAATCTTAAACTGTACATAAAAAACGTGAGACAACATACACAATGAAGTCGATTTTGAAATCATTGTCTGCACTTCTGTTATTTAATATCGTCGCGATCATAGAATTTGTTTCATGACCTCTAGTTGATTCACTTATGCCTCATCTTACCCTCCAAACCCTCAAGAATGCATAAAAATCAGGGTCATGCATGTTCGTCCCAGTGGACTCAACTATGTCCATTGGACCTCTAGGGAGGTTGAGGATGGACTTGAGAAGGTCTTCATCGATATGGATTTGAATGGATCTGATCATCGTTGGCCAATACTAAAGAACTCTCCTTGGAGTTGAAAATGGTCATTACGTGTTTGAATAAATGGACAGAGCACTTGAAGACGCTTAATGTAAGAAGAGAACTAAACTCGATTTCCTTCACAGCTTCCTTCTGTTTTTCAGTAAGTTTTTGAATCATGTTGAAAAGGCCATTGGAGGAGGTTCTGATTTTAAAAATTATTTTCCTTATACTTTTGGGGGGATTTGGTATTTCTTCATCGAGAGGTGTAGTTGTAGTTGTAGAAGCAAGAAAAGACAATGATTCAACAGCTTTTGATGAATTCGTATTCCTTTTCCTTTCATATTGTTTCCCTATAACCCTATAAAATAAAATTTTCAGTAAAAGAAGAAAAAACAGTCATTTACAAATGAAATGAAATACATTGGTGTAATACTAATAAAAATTAGAAATATAATATTAATCAAAATACACTACCTCTTTGATTTATCGTCGGCGTTGTTATTGGATATAGGGACGATTTCTTTGATGTTGTTACATATTGTCAAGACGATTTCTTGGATGTTGGATACTTCCACGAGCATGTCGTTGTTATCGTTTTGTGCCATTTTCGTAAGAAATCTTCGTAGCATAGAAGAATAGTACTAGGGTTTGAAAGTTGAAAGATGATCACTGAGAGAGAATAGTGGGAGTGCAGTGGGAAAATTTTGTATTTATTCCTTTAGTGAGTGAAGTTAGCTTCAGATTTATTTACCTATCAGTGTTGTAAATAGACATGAAGCAAACATCACTAGGTAGCGCTAGTTTCACTCCTATTAACGTTGTAAATAGAAATGAATGAAGTAAGCATCACTAGGTACCGCTTGTTTCACTCCTATTAGCGTTGTAAATAAAAATAAAGCAAACATCACTAGTTAGCGTTAGTTTCACACACATGAGTGATGTAAAATCGTAGTGAAGAAAACTTCATTAGGTAACGCTTGTTACATTCATATAAACGTTGTAAATATCTATTGAAACAAAGTTCACTGGTTAGCGCTTGTTTTACCCTTTTTAATTCTCCAGTAAAAATTAAATGAAAACATAAATAATTTTACATAAAAGTGTTAATGATTTTACTTGACTGTGTTATTGGTTTTACATGAAATTTCTTAAAGGCATATAAATTTATAAAACGGAGTGAAATAAAGGTAGCTTTACATTACGCTTCTCATGAACCTGGAAATAAATTCGAGTTCTGGATATCTCTTTCTTCATTTTAACTAGCAGCTTGATTAAATAATAAAATAATAACGCTGCATTCTGATTGGTCCGGGACAAGGGAACACCTTATTCGATAGCAAAAGAACCGGACTGCTTATTATGTGGTCGTATCTAAGTCTAGTGGTGTGTTAGTACGAGCTTGAAACAAGCCTCTTTTGATGTATCCGCATTTTGCAATGTTGGCATACTGCATTCTTCATCAAAGCTTTTGCCTTGTCACTTCCATCTTAGTTCACCGATTAAATCTCTCTCATGCTATTTATTGGTTGAACATGGAGTATTATTTCACATCAATTATATGAGTGCAAATATCTGCTTATCTATTTTCCTTAAATTGTCAGCTACTCATGTCATGTTAGATTAAGAATACAATTTTGAGAAACATATAAAACTGTCCCCTAGTTAAAAATTAAAAGAAATACAAATAACAAGACCAGTCTAAAAAACAGTATTGTTGTTTTGAACTAAGTTTATTTCATTCAAATATGAGCAAAACCACAAAACAAATATACATTATGAATATAATTGAGCAAATAAACAAAAAAACAAAGCCTCGAGATAATAACCTAGCATGGGCATCAATGAGCAATGGTTTCCACTAAGCTGTCACTCATATTGGTGCTCATCTGGCCCAAAAAACTATACCAAAAATGAACAATTCTAAATCATTCAAAAAAAAATCATAGCTAAAATATTTTCTCATGGATGCAACTCTCAAGTGATAACTCATTTCTGCTGACTGTTAGGGTGTCGGAAATGTCTTAGAATGAAGCTGTCTGCATACAATGGATACTTTTTCCTGATTAAACCCTTCATACATTTCCAATATGAAAAATCAACAATCTCTCCGTCCTTTCTTGCTATGAATAAACATCGTGAGCTTTCAAAATTTGGATGATATCCAACCTGTTGTCATCAAACATCATCACTAACACAAGGTTAATAATATAATAATACAAAATGCAGGAGGCAGGAGAAAAAAGATGGAAGAAAGAGACCGTAATGTAGTCAACTCCACATCCAATCTTCTTTTCACATTCTGGGTGATATGGAAGTAACTTCTCTAAAATAGTTTTCTCATGTTCCTCACTTAATCTGTCTCCACTTTCATATCTACAACCAACAAAATTGTTGTTTTTTATCATCATCATCAGAAGAACAAAAAAAAACACTTACTTGCCAGAGTGAAGAACCATCCGAACAAATCCAACCAGAGGGGCAGTGTTCTCCAGAATCTGATCCTCCCAGTCAATCCAACCCTCTTCCCCACTACTTCTTCCACTCTCATTATCATCACCATCCTCATTTTCTTCCTGATGTAGTATCTCCTTCACCACTGACTCAATGACTGCGGCTGGTTTCCGAAGAAAATCTGATGAGGGTCTGTGGGCTGAATCCTTCTCCCCTCTGCTGCTCCTGATTCCAGCTCCGGAGCTAGAAGAAGATTGTCGGTTGAGGTTGCAATTCCATAGTTGAAAGCGACCGGAAGGGAAAGAGAAATAAAGATGAGAAGGATCTCGATTGAAAAGAGATATTATTATTGGAGAAGAAGTTAAAGCCATTTCGATCTATCTTAAAGATAGTCTTGTAGTTCTAGGTATCACATAATATCGCTTCTACTGCTCTATTGATGTAAGTACTAAGAAAAATGAGAAATGAAAAGTAAAGATTAAAAACATTCAGTGTGTCTGGTCATGGACTGGGCTGAGTGACTGAAGATGGTTTCCATTCCAGAGCTTATCTTGGCCCACTGGGACTCAGTTGGACTGAAATGAATACACTGTTATAACCAAAACCAACATATTTAAATTTTATGTATTTGATTTTTATTGTAAAAAAAAAAAAAAAAAATCCTAAATACAGGAAATTTGAGGAAGTGATCTTTTTTTTCTGACAAAAATGTCCCTATTGCATGACGCGATTTTTTATTTTTTTATTTTTCAAAAAATTTTAATTATGAATTTTTTTTTGGAAGAAAATGGCTCAGTTGCGTCACGCAACCCCAGTTGTGTCACGTAATCGCGTCACGCAACCCTAGTTGCGAGATGAAAAAAAAAATCTTGCGATTCCGGTTGCGTCACGCAACCTCCGACATGAGCAAAATCGTCCAAAACAATAAAAGGGGTCACCAACGTTTTTTTTAATCTCTGCACTTTCCGCATTTGCCCCTTTTTGAGGGTTATCTCCTAAAATTTGGCCATATAACGACAAATTTAATTCATTTTTAAGGATTAATGTTCATATTATTTTTTTTGGTTTTCCAGCAGCTGAATCTTTGAGTTGAGTTGCATTCCCCTTTGTGTAAAACCACTCAAATCATATTGGATACTAATTTTTTTGAAGTTTCTAAGAAAGGTTACTAAATAAGGATGACACAACCTGTCTGTCTGTCTTAGGAAACCAACAAATGGATTTAGGCACTAGAAAAACTAAGCATCATAATATCTACCTTCTTGCTAATTTTTTTTTATTTTAAAATCACTAGTCAACCAAATAATGCATTAAAGCTCCATCATTGATCAGATCAATTTGATCAAAATCTTTCGTCATAAATATCATTGTATTAAGAACTCATGTCCACTTGCATGTTTTCTTCAATCCAAAAAGAAAACTTCTCATTCTAATACATGGAAATACCTATTTTTAATTAAAAACAAACTTCTTTGGGTTTTTGTTACCGAATATGAAATAGTTCCAAAATTAACATATGAAATGACCCATGGATCTCTTTCCTCTAAAAATTAAACGTTTCCAATAACATTCCAATTAACCACGTTACTTTCTCTCTGTTTCTGTTAAGCTTGAAACAATAATTTATATTTCCGAGTTCATGGTTCAAGAAACGTGTTCTTGATTGATGGGACCGAGTATAGAATCCTTATTCAAGCGTAGCAGATATAGAGTGAAAAGAGAATTCGAAGTTAAGGAGAGAAGAACCAAATGTGAGAAGAGAAATACTACTAGAATACACCTAGTAGTCTAAGATAGGGGTCCAAGACCGAGAGAATAACTTAGACTAACAACTTTCACAAGCTTCAAATCATAGCCCAAAAAGTGGGGTGGGCATCAGCATTTATAGCGGCTGAATTACCCAAGAGTAGTCGGTTACAAATTTGTTACAACAACTTTCAAAATAACAGAATTCGGTTTGAGAGAAATATAAGAGAATGGAAACAAAACAGAATTATTAAACAAAAAACATAAAGTTGGCCCAAGTGTTCCATAGGACCGAGGAGGGTGCACTTTCTTATTCGTGGATCGTAACATCATCTCCCCCATCAGAAGTTAGTCGCCCTCAACGAAAAGAACGTGGACTGGTCAGCCTCTAATGCACATCCGCAAACTTCAAAAAAAATATTGCTTCGGTCGGGCTTCAGAATGTTCAGCAAGGGTCGCAGCATAGGACCGGACTTCTTAAAAAACTTTCGGCAGAATCGTTTCAATAGTGGAGCTGGTCGGGTCCTTGTAGTCTTTTGCACTGCTGGGTCACTTGCCACTCCGCCCATGTAAGGATTTTCTGTGCACCCAATGTCGAGTTTTTCATTGTTTAGAGCTGCCTTTTGTTTCTGCAATGTCTCCCGCACCTGGTGCAAAAATAATTTATTCTCGTTTCGATTATACTCTATAGTGTTATCAAAAATCCAGGCCAAGTCTTTTTCCCGAACCAGCATAACAAGGGCAGCGAAAGAGCCATAGCTTCTAATTATTCTCCTAACTTGTGGTCGGTCTTCGGGTTGCTGGAATATAGCATTGAACACTTCAAATAGTTGCTGGAGATCTTCATGAATATCTTCCAAGGTCATTGCCGCGAGAGAAACAGTTTGGCCTTCATGCTGACTATTTATTTTCACTTTGGCAGCAACACTACGTTCTTCCGAAGTCTTTTCCAGTTGGTTTCCATGCATCAAGGTGACCCGCGACCAAGGAATCTCCTTTAGGACCGTGGTTATGCATTGCTTCTCATAAGATAGGGTCAGCTTTTCGAAGTTCCAAGATGAGGAACTAAAGTAATCATCCATTCAATGCCCAACACAATATCATATCCGTCCATGGAAATTATCTTCATTTCTGTTTGATAGTCATTGCCTTTCATCGATCACTTCAAGTCTTTGCAAATGCTAGAGCATAAAACATTAGATTTATCGACCACTCTAACCGATTGCACCCGGGTTGTTATGCTTTTGTGGTCTATTTTCTCCAAAATCCTGTTATTGATAAAATTGTGGGTGCTACCTGTATCGATGAAGATCACTACCGACAAGTTCCCAACTTTGCCACGAATCTGGAGCGTTTAAAAAGTTTTAGAACCAGTCAATGCATGTAAGGATATGGTTGGTTCTTCCCTTGGCCCGAGCAACGGAGGTAGATCATCAAAAACATGTTCTTGATCGGGTTCTTGGTCGGGTTCTTGGTCTTCTTGATGATTGGCCGAGACCATGAATAACTTTGATTTACACATATGGTTTGATTGTCATTTTTCATTGCAAGAGTAGCATAGACCCTTCTTTCTCTTTTCATCCATTGAGGCCGGGTCTAATTGCTTAACATGGCCTTAGTTTGCACTTGAAGAGGACCCATATGATGAATTCTTGAAGTCGGTATTGGTGCTCGGCCGGCTGTGTTAATATTGAATGACGTGGGAAGCAACGGTGCTTCAGCGCTGTACAAGTTCCCACTTCTCATTAAGGACCGATACGTTGCTTCTTGGACTTTAGCCATGGCCATGGCTTCGTTTAGAGAATCAGGGAATCGCAACCTGATGCAGTTTGCAATTTCCTCTCTTAGACCAAACAAGTAGCAATCTATGACGTATTCTCTTGGCATGTTGTAGAGTTTTTGAGAGATCGACATGTATCGCAGATTATATTCTTGAACCGACCCAACCTGTTTCAAATTCATCAGCTGTCTCATTGGTGTGTCGTGTATAGACGACACAAATTGAGTTATAAGGTCTCTCTTGAACACGTCCCAAGATAAGGCCTCCATATGGTTGCGATTTTTGAGGTAAGACCCATACCACATTCTTGCTTCGCAAAAAAAGTGAATGGTGCACTTTCTAGTTTCGTGGCATCCCTAGTTTTGTCCACCCTGAAGAATTGTTCAGCGGATATTAGTCAGCCCTCAACATCCGACCCATCAAACCGAGGAAAATCGACCTTGGTTGCCGAGTGGGAGGAACATAGTGTTGGTCGTGGTTCTGGCCAGGGTGCTGGGGCCTAAATGGGGAAGGACCGTGACAAGAATTATCATCGTAGGGTCTGTGGAGGGGTTCTTGCATATTTCCAAATGCCCCGCTCTGAAAGGCTGTCATTCGTTCTTTAGCCGCATCCAATCTTCGGTCTATAGCAGCTTGCATCGCAGCTGTTTGTTTGGACAAATTTTCAATAAGGGCCCTGAGCGTATCCATTTCTGACTGCTGCCGAGTTTCTACCATTCCGAGAATCGACTAGCTCTGATACAAATATGTTAAACTTGAAATAATAACTTAGATTTCCGAGTTCTTGGTTCAAGAAACGTGTTCTTGATTGATGGGACCGAGTATGGAATCCTTTACTCAAGCACAGTGGATATAAAGTGAGAAGAGAATTCGAGGTTAAGGAGAGAAAAACCAAAGGTGAGAAGAGAAATACTACTAGAATACACCTAGTAGTCCAAGATAGGGGTCCAAGACCGAGAGAATAACTTAGAGTAACAACTTTCACAAGCTTCAATTCATAGCCCAAAAAGTGGGTGGACATCAGCATTTATAGCGACTGAATTACCCAAGAGTAGTCGGTTACAAACTTGTTACAACAACTTTCAAAATAACAGAATTCGGTTTGAGAGAAATATAAGAGAAGGGAAACAAAATAGAATTATTAAACAAAAAACATAAAGCTGGCCCAAGTGTTCCATGGGACCGAGGAGGGTGCACTTTCTTATTCGTGGATCGTAACAGTTTCTCAACTACTTCTCTCCCCAAACTTCATGGAATGGAATCATCCTAAGGTATGTTCTCTCTTCCCACCTTTCTTATAACAATTTATTTTGGAAATTACAATTGTAGGACCTGAAGTTAATGATAAAAAAATTATAGAGAGAATCGGGACTTAAGATGAACAAATCAACATATAACTTTATCTCGAATTAGTGGAGAAGCATATTTGACTAGAAATCATTCTCGAAGCACATGATCCATTATAAGTTTAAAATCTTTGTCTAGCTAATCTTGTTGGGAGCATTTCAACTTATAATCAAATTTTGATTCCCACAAATATGTGAACTCTATAATGAAGCGAAGAATCAACATCACATACATTATTACATTGTCTATTTGCAAAATCTATTTTGTTTGAATTACCATGGTCCTTAATCTTTCCTTAAAATCTTGAATTTTCAACTTGATCTAAAAACATTTTTGGAGTTTCCCATCAAGACAACTTGATTGTTTTTGTTATTTTCAATCCTGTTCTTACATAGATTTAGAAAGAGCAAAAATATTATATGGGAATAGCACTAGATCCCCATAAATTTCAATTTGCAAAATTTTGTCATATTCTTCAATAGAGGTTTGAAACATTGTCCATCTAATAAAAAATAAATTTTATTTCTCTTTTTGGAATAAGAAAGAAAAACCAAGCAAAATATTTTTTATATTTTGCGATAGAAATTGTAATGTGTAATAAAAGATCAGATATTATCCACATTGAAATTGAAACTCATCATGCATCCCATACTTACTCATCGGGAGCTTTGACTATGAAAATAGTTTTTTGTTTTTTAAAATACCAACAAAAAAAAACATGAATCTCGATGGTTCTTCTAGATTTCATTTTTTAAAATTAAATTCATCTATGATTAAATAAATGTAACTCTAGTGTTGAAGCATGCTTAATTCTTGAATAATCTCAAACTTAATTTCAAAGTTAAACATTCTAAAAATTGATGAAAATTATCAATTATTTTTTTTTGTGTAATGACATGACATCACCATTTATAAATAAAAAGAAAATATTGTTGGAACTTTAAAAGATGTATGTTTTCTATTAAATATAGTTGGTAAATAGTCAAATTGGCTACATCAATTAAGATTATATATAATATATATATTATTATTTTTTAAAATTTATTATTTCAAACTCTTTATTATTAAAGTTATATAAAACAATATTTTATTTTAACGGTTTCAAACTCAATTAACTTATTATTAATGCGACATTTATAAATAAATAAAAAATATTGGTATAATTAATTGAACTACTACATTTTAACAAATTTAGGATTTTAATTATCGAGTTTTAAAAATTTGTTAGTGAAAACTCTAAATTCGTTAAAATTCGATAATTCAGTTAGTTACATAAATATTTAATTTATTTATAAATGATACGTAAATAATAAGTTAACCGTGTTTAAAAACGTTAACAGAAAACTTATTTTTTATAAATTTAACCATACAAAATTTAAAATTTTAAGAATTTTATGTCCCAAAATATGAATTCATCGTAACACGGAGTCCAGTTTGACAATTGTACATTTTTTAAAAAAAAACTTAATGTTTTTATTATTATTAATTTTTTTTAAAATATTATTTTCCTAAAAAAACAAAATAAATAAATAATGAATACGTAAGCAAATGGAGATGGAGAAAATCAATTTTTCACCATGAGTGATGAGTCGTTTCAAATTCTCACTCCACACCCGACACTTTCTGACCAAGACCGTGCGACGTCGCCGAGGAGGGAATCGAGTGAACCCAGAAAATCAAAATGAAGTGGTCGACGACGGCGCCGGCAAGTCCTTGGCCTGCCCGGCTACGCAGTTACCTTCGTGACAGTGGCCTGGGAATATCTTCCATGGCCTACGTAGGCGTTGACTACCTTCGCATCTTGTCGCCGAATTGGCACGCAAGACTTCAACCGGTTCTCTGGACGGTTCTCGCATTAGCAGCTGTTTCTCGTATCCCTTACTACAAGCACTGGCCTGCTGAACTTCGATCCGCACTTCCTTTTGTTGCCTCCATGTTGTTTCTGCTTTCCACTCTCCTCTTCGAAGCTCTCTCCGTTCGTTTCGTTACTGCCGTTCTCGGCCTCAATTGGCACCGGTAATGCTTTCTTCACTTATCGTTTTACTTGCAGCTGTATCTCATAAGTGGTCTTATTGATAGTAGTGCTGAACTATTTCCCTTTCTGGGAATTAGATCTTTGAATCGATTTTGTATTCAGGGAGATTTTCTGGTAATATATTAGATTTTGAGTTGGTAATCTGTATTCTGGAGCTAGTTTGTAATTGTAGCCTGTGATAATGACGTTCTTTGAGATGGGTTGTTGCTTTTCGATGTTACTTGTTTGTCTTGGAGATTTTTGTCTTTTGTTCACTATTGTAAGGATAAATACAGTTGACAAATTTACAAGGGTCTTTCCTAATTGATTCTGATCCCTACTTTTGGAAGATGAATAAAAGAGGCATAGACATTGATTAATAGCTTATGCAGTTTTTAGTAAAAGAAGCAATGAATTTGGGTTGAAAATTTTGTTTGTTATGAAAGATTGTAGTTTGAGAAACCTTAGAATTGGGAAATGGCTTATGTGTTGATTGTGCAGGCATTAGTCCATACATCCATTTTCTTGTTAATGAAAGTTCAAAGTATATTTCTTAGCATAAAAGAGTTCAAGGCATATTAATGTGTTTTGATGTTTACTATATTCATGAACTGGGGATAATAATAGGTTAAACAATTATTAGACCATTTTTGGAAAACATTGCCTAAAATGTAGTAGGCAAATTGTTAAATGTTGGTCATATTTTTGAAGAAAATAATTAATTGGCTTATTGATGTGGACAGCAACACTTCGCCTCTTCCAGATACTGGACAATGGTTACTGCTTGCATTAAATGAGAAGCTTCCTCAAACTGTTGTGGAGATCTTACGTGCACGAATTATTGGATTGCACCACTTCCTGATGCTATTTGTGATGCTGGCATTTTCTGTATTATTTGACTCTGTAAAAGCTCCTGGTCTTGGGTTAGGGGCACGATACATGTTCACTATGGCTATTGGTCGCTTACTTCGTGCCATAAGCTTTCTCTCCACAATACTTCCGTCAGCCAGGCCTTGGTGTGCATCGGCCCGGTTTAAAATTCCTGCTCATCCTCATCGATGGGCTCAGAAATATTATGTTCCTTATGCTTCAGATTCCAATGCTATCAAACAGCTTATTAATCTTGATATGGCCTATGGTATGTTGTTCTATTATCAACGAATGAATTGACAATTTTTTTTTCTTGAGAACGTTGGGTTCCACTTCTCTTTGGAGTGCAACTAATACTTGTGGGTTAAGTGGATAGCCTGCAAACACACTTAACCAATTAACTAGGCAAGCGAAACTTGCTGCCTTACGGGCTCGAACCCAAGACCAGCTGAGAATATTCACCTTTTTTTGTCGCTAGGCTAGAACAGGGGATATAATAAGCTTGTTTTATTGTCTCTTGTAAATGATCTTGTAAATGAAGCTTTTGTTCATAGCCATTTTATAGCTTAATTAACACTGAAACATGGTCCCCTCCTTTTAATAGGTGGATACATGTTTGGATTAGTTTTTGGAGAACTTTTGTTTCTCTCTTTGTAAACAATATAGTTAGTTATACCGGAAGCATAAGTCTCTCCAACTTTGGAAGGAAGGATTTTTTATCTCCTATATCCCATCCAGATAATGTATAACATAGTTTTCAAATGGAAAATTAAGGCCTTGTTTGATATGGGATTATTTGAGTAACAAGGTAGTTATCTTAAAATATTCTCTTTAGATGAAGGTTATGAAAAATAAGTTTATTTGGGGTTAATAAAAATATATTAGGCTATAGATACAAAATGAAAAAAGAGTATATTTTACAAAAATAAATAGTATTTTGATTCTTTAGTTGATGACTTGATTGATGAGTAACTTATTGATGGGATATTGAGTTATTTGGAAATAATCCACATCGAAGACATAATAGTGACTTATTTGGAATTCAATTGATACTAGACAATTAACTATTATGTTTTCATCATGTGTATCTTGAATTCAATGTATATATGTCCTCATTAAATGCTTCAACATATTTTTTATATACTTTCTTGTTCTTAATTAGTTTTCATTAAATAGTAAAAAGTGGTTTTCCCACCCCTTTAGTTAAAGACCTTTTATTTACCTCTTTTGGGATGTGAAAAATCTCTCAGAACATGGAGTGAGTCAAATTCATGTTTGAATTAAAATCGTGTTATTTGTTCTGTTTTTCCTCAAATCTTTGTTTGTATTAATCTTTCCTTCATGATTATGCTAAACAGATACAGTTAGGGAATACACGGATGATAAACGGCCTGATTGGGGATCCATGAGTTTTTTAATCAACTTCCTGCGCCCCACAGTTTATGATGGATCATGGTACTCCCTCCTTAAAAAAGCCGGAGGCGGCTGCAATGATCTCTTGTATAGTGGTCATGTGCTTGTTGCAGTACTCACTGCAATGGCTTGGACGGTATGTGCTGTATTGCGATGCATGATTTTGTTGTTTGAACGGTTTGAGTTAATGGATAAAGTGTAGAAAGAATATACTTTATTATCGTGAGCCATAAGGTGGCAGTTTGTCGATTTTTTAGTTTAGGAAGCTAACACGACTCTCCACCGTCATTACCCCCACTTCAACTTAAGGCGTTCTAAATGGTAATCGATTAGGTGACCTTTGGTCTCTTAGACACCAACTCTTGCCACTTGAACTACCCTACTATGTTAATGTTGCAGTTTCTCTTTTAAAAAACAAGTTAATCTTTGTAAGCCATATATCAATTTGGGTTTTATTATTTTGAACCTCTTACAATTTTTATTTGGATAATCAAGTGGTTATTTTCAAAATGTAGGTTATTGAAAATGAGGTTATTTAGGTAAAAAAATGTTAGAAGTTTAAACATGTAATGAAAAAAATAATTTTAATAACATGGTATATTGGTAATATAATTGATAATTTGAATGATGTTATTAATAAATAAGTTATTATTAGACATTCGGTTATATTGAATTAATTTCAAATAACAACAATATGTTAGTATTGACCATTCTTATAATATGAGGATAGATGTTAATGATGCGCTTGTGAATAAGGAAAAGGAATAATATTAAGGTACAAATGCATGAGAACATGTTAGATTAAAGACATTTCAACTGCACTAGCTCTGATTTTAAAGAATTGGTGTTTTGATCACAGGAAGCCTATGGTGGTTTTAGCTCGGCTGCATTATGGCTATTGGTAATGCACAGTATACAGAGAGAAATCCGGGAGCGCCATCATTACAGTGTTGATTGTGTGGTGGCCCTTTACGTGGGGATCCTCCTTTGGAAGATGACTAGTTTCATCTATTGGCCAGTTAAAAACACTGCAAAAGAAGCGAGGCTGGACAAGCTTGACAAGATTCAAGGACGGCTACTACAGGCTGCAAAAGATTATGACATTGATGAGGTAAGGGAGCTACTGAAGGAGGTCGAGTTGGGGAGTGGTAATGAGAGTCAGACTGGTATAGGCAAGAAGAGTAAGGGGATGTGGCTTTTCTCTGTTGGAACCATTTTCTTTGCCTTGGTAATAGTCCTTCTTGCATTTACGCTGACTAGTGACGGATGATCCCAGTGCCCTTAGGTTTTCTCAGAATTGCATTTACGATGACTAGTGACGGATGATCCCACGTGTATTCTATCTGCTTGTGTTGTATGGTGATCTGGCTTAACGACTTGCTAATTCTAGTGCGGAAATTGAGATGATCTACTTTTACATTGTAACATTTTCTAAAATACTACCTACATTGTGTTCTAATATTGTGTTGTAGAGAATGATAACAGCTAACATATTTTAGGATTCTATGTCTTTATTACATCCTTGGGTTTTGTATGGACATATCCTTTGTTTGCATTGTAACCTTTTGATAATTAGTGGGGCAATTAAAATTAAGAGTTTATAGTATAGTTAAATAAAGATAAAATCATACTATAGATCTTACTAAAAAAAATAATTTTATTAAAATAAGTTTACTTGTATAAATCACTGTTATATGAATAATATTAATTTTTTTAATATATATAATATTAAATTGGAGATTCCGTTAAAAAAAATTAAATGAAAAAAAGTTCTCCAAAAGTTCTCCAACTAAAAAGATAATAATAATAATGCTAAAAAAAAGAGAGGAAGAATTAAAGGAAGAAAGTGATAAGAATGAAGTGAAATCTCCAACTAAATAGATAATAAAACAAAAAAAAAAAGGAAGAATCAGAGGAAGAAAGTGATAAAAATGAAGTGAATGATAGTGAACAGGAAATTTTAAAAGTAACCAAAACAATTCAGACAAAAATGAAGTAAATAAATGTGAAAGTAAATGTAAAATTTCTAAAATATTAAAACATAATTCATTTATCAGATTAGTGTTGGCTCCTCTAAAGCAAAAACTGATCCAAGGGAATGAAGTCAATGCTCACAAACAGTTATCATCAAATGCAACAATTCAATCATCAATAAAGAAGTATAGAGCCAAACAGATGATTAGATAAAGTAAATGAGCAGCGAGAGCAGCAAATTGAGATCCAAAAGTAGCGGAAATGATATTGGCTACATTGAACAAGAATGTTAAGTAGTATGATTGATATGTTTTAGTTGTCTGTAATCTCTGTTTTGTTTGTTTATTTCCAATCAGATACTCTAGAATCATTTGATTATTTTATCAAAACTAGAGTTTGTCTAACTTTGATAATTGACCATTTCTCTCACTTTTAGGTTTTTAATCAGTTAAGTTATTTTCCTAAAAACCAAACATCATGTTTAGATAAAAAAATGTTAACGACAAAAAAATGATGACAATGAGGACTATTGTATCGAAACCCTTGTCCCGAAAATAGCTCGAGGTTCTAAAAATTTTAGCATCGGTTTGCGTGTCAAAAATCTTTTAAAATAAAACATTATTTTTAAAAGATTTTATGAAAATATATTGATCTTTTGAAATTAATTAAAAATAATTAATTTATGATCAAATTTTAAATAATCTTTTAGATTTGAAATAATCAAATTAAAATTCGATTTTCAGAAATATGTATTTAGATTAATTTTAAAAAATTAATTTAAAATATTATTTATTTGAGAAAGAGTCGCTAATTGATTTTTAGTTTAGAATCAATAAAAAATATACGTGTACAATCGCATTTTTAACTAGAGTTTTGTTTTGGTTCGTAGTTTGGTGATACTCGGAAAGAGAGCTTTCGCGCTACATTCTTCGTACCCGTTTAGAAAACGGGCTCTACATTTATAAAATCTTATTTTTAGAAATTTTTTTGTATAACGTTTTATTTTAACCAATTATTCTTCTTGTCTTATACATGTACATGTTTTTGCATATTTAAAATTATAACAATACTTAAATGTTGAAACTGTAGCGGATGATAATGACTAAAGATGAATATACTCGAATAACATTAGTTTAGAAGGTATTAGGATTTAAAAATAAATCTCAAATGAGCCCTTATAAAAATATTTTAAAATATTTTGAAATCATTTTTTTGGAGATTTTAGAAAATGGTTTGTTATCCCAAAATTACAAAAATAATTTTGGAATTTTGAAAGTGGAACCAACGGGCCCTAGGACCGATGCTCTCGGTTCTAGGTGTGATTTTCATCGGTTGGGCTAAAACCTCGGTCCTAGAATGGAACCCCCTTGATTGGGGTTTAGGGATTCTTGACCGGGGTGCTAAAGCCCCTCGGCCAAGGTGCTAAAATCCCCGGTCGGGTGTGGATATCCCTCGGTCGGGGTGCTGAAGTCCTTGGTTGAGGTTTATAAATTCTTGTTCGGGTGCGAGAATTATCGGTCCTAGGTTAGACTTAGGCTAATTTTGTCGGTCCTAAGTGTGAAGAACATTCGGTCCTAAGTTAACTATGAGCTAACTTTCGTCGGTCCTAGGCGCTAATGTCCCTCTGTCATTGATTAGCCGTGGACAAACTTTTGTTTGTCCTGGAAATGAGGAACACACAGTCCTGGCTAAACCCGGGATATGTTTCCCGATCCTCAAGAACATAAAAACTACAAGGAGCTCGACAATTGATTCCTTAGGCTTCTTAGGGTTGAATGAAATTAAAACTCCCATGATGATTCTGAACATCACCCCGATGCATCATATGATCGATAAGGAGTGTCATTCAAACCAAACAAATTTAGTAAAAAAAACGAGTTTTTGGTTTTTGGCCTTTGATGAAGCTTAAGGAGCTCGACAATTGCTTCCTTAGGCTTCTTAAGGTTAAATGAAATTAAAACATGAACATTGACCACCAATTAAGGAACTGAAATTTTAATTTTTTTGTGAAAATTTTAGTTTTTAATCAAACATGATCGGGATGGATTGAAACTAGTCCAAATAGGTTTCCAACATCATTAGAAATATGTTGGGAAGCTTTCAGGGTTGCTGCTTAAAAATATAAAACCCGATTTTAAAATTTTCCAATTCAAATTTGGGGTTTTTCGATTTAGATCGATTGATTGAGTTTGATTTTTATAGAAAGTTCATAAATGATCAAAGGATCATTTTCTAATAAAAAATTCAACAACCAAGTAGTATATGAAACTGTGAAAACTAAAATATACAAATTTCAATTTCAAACTAGAAGATTGAATTAGAGAGTGATTGAAAGCTTACTGAGAGTTGGAGAACACTCCTTAACTCTTAGGGAAGCTTTGTGAATGCTTAGATTAAAACCTTAGGGACTTACACAAAAATTCCCAAAACTAGAAAGCTTGAAGTTTTAATGGCGGATTTCTAAAATACTTTGATTGAGGGCTTATGAGTGGATCTCTTGCATTCGGTTTTCTCAAGGGAGGATATTTATAGCCTCCCGATGTCAGTTTGTGAAGCAAGTGACTTCAATTAAGTCAAAAGAATATGATGGTCTTTTGGCCGTTCTTTGGCTAGTTGTCGGTATAGGCATCAATGATGTGGCTAAATGTAAGTAGGATGATCATTTCACCTTTTGAACGAAGTAAAAAGGTGGAGAAACAACAAAGTACCATCTTTGAAAATGAAAGATGGCTGTTGTTCTCATTAGTTCGTCGTCGCGAGGAAGACGACGATGTATGGTGAAACAATGTCATTTTGATAGAGAAATCGAACACGTGACGCTCCGTTGGAGTTTCTTCCGTGAATGAGCATTCCGTCACATTTCAACTAACGGCGTTGGGCATGCGTTAGTTTATCCTATGCTTCGCGAACGCGCGCCTCCTTCGTTGCAGCGGGCGTCGCGAATGGTTGTTGGACGTTGGATGAAAATACAACACTCATCCGAAGGCTGTGACTTCTGCTGTAGCGATTCATTTGAGTTTCAACCACACCGGATTATATGCAATTTTCAGTCTTAAGGGTTTTTTTTTTGGAAAAATGACTTAGCGTTATTTCATTAAAAATTCCCCAAAACGGGAAAAAAAACCATGAGTTTAAGAGATCATTCTAGACAGGCCTAGAATGATTTTGAAGTCGTAACATTCTGAATAAAAGCTAAAAAGCTAAAAACGTAAATGAATTATCTGTTTACAATGCTTTCAATTCTAGTGAGTTTAAAAAACGGTAAATTCCAGTTCCTGCAGATATTCCAGTTCTGCTCCGTGCTTGGAATTCTTCTCCACGTTCCCGCGAGGGCACTGCAATCCGATACAATATCTTTCCATAACTCGTCAATGCTCCTGCGGGTTCTGTCATATACTCTTGCATTCTGTTCTTGCCAAATGTTATACACCACTGCTCCAAAGCCGCACTTGAACACGCTTGTTGCAAATCTATTTCCCTTGGCTTTGAGTAATGCCGCTTCTTTGATTTCATTCCATTCGCTCGGGAAACTAATCAGCTCCAGGCTTTTATAGAATCTGTCCCAAAGCTCCGAAGCAATACAGCAGCTCCCGAATATGTGATCTATAGTTTCTTCATTTCCTATGCATAGAAGACAGCTCGCGTCCGGGATGCTCATATACTTACTGATACGATCACGAATGCTGAGTCTTTCCCAGAAGGCGAGCCATAGGATGAACTGGTGTCGAGGGATAATCTTCGTTGACCATACAAGAGGAGCCCACTCTACTTTCTACGCTTTTTCCCGGATTACCTCCCATATTTTCTTCAATACCAACTTCCCATTGTCCTCAGCTTTCCATTCATGAATATCCGGTCTGTCGTGTAGTTGTATGTTACTTATATGATCAAGTATCCTCTTTCCTTCTGGAATTCTTCTCAAGAGCAAGTTCCAATTCCCGTCTTTGATGTCTCTGATTTTCGCTTTTGCGCAGTCCCTTCTGATACGAGTATTTTAAAACTCTTCCTTGTTGATGATAGACTGGTTTTCAAACCAAGGGTCGTGCCAGAATAGAGTGTCTTTCCCGTCCCCTAGTCGGATGTCATAAAGATCTGCAATATCGCTTCTTAGTTTAAGAATCTTTTTTAGAGACCAGCTCATACCTTCGTGAATTTTGCAGGTCCAGATGCTGGTTTCGTGTTTCATAAACCTCGTATGCACCCATTTGATCCATAGTGACTCCTGATTGCGCTCCAAAACCCACAGATGCTTGAAGGTTAGAGCCTTGTTCCACTCGATACAGTTCTTCAAGTCGATGCCTCCCTCGTCCTTCGGTTTGCAGAGAGTGGTCCATTTGACTTTCTTTCCTCCTCTTCCACTACTACCAAAGATAAAGTTTCTCATCAGCGTGTCGAGTTCCTTCATTACCTTCTTCGGAATGACCATTTGCTGCGCCCAATAGCCAACTATGCCCATAACCACGGTTTTGATAAGTTCGATCCTCCCTGCATAAGAAAGTTTTTTCGCTGCCCAGCCAGATATCGTATTTTTTACCTTTTCAATCAGCGGCTTGCAGTGTGAGATCTCGATCTGCTTCGCAGTTAACGGAATTCCTAAGTACCTTATGAGAAAGCTGTCTTCCTTGATGCCCATGATGTTGAAGATGTCATGCTTTGTTTCGTCCTTCACGCCTCCATAAAATACCACACTTTTTGCTTTCATTAATAGTTAAACCTGTTACCTCAGAAAAGAACGTTAGTGCAGCCCTAATAGTTTTAATGAAATCAACGTCTGCGTGCGCTAGAATGAACAAATTGTCAACAAAGCATAAATGTGTTACCTCCTCTACCTCACAGAATGGGTGAAAGATGTATGGACGATTCTTTCGAAACATCGCGAAGATGCTTTCAAAGATCGCCATGATAGCTACGAAAAGGTAAGAAGAGAGGGGGTCCCCTTGCCTTACCCCGTTTTCACCCTTGAAATAGCCTTTGTGGACTCCATTGACGCTAACAACAAAGCAGGATGATGAAACGCATTGCATAATCCAATCGATAAAAATCATAGGAAAAGCAGAAACAACCAGAAAGTCTCGAATGGCTTCCCATCTAACAGAGTCGAAAGCTTTCTTGATATTTATTTTGAAAGCCACTCTCGGGGATATTTTCTTTTTCCCGTAGCCTTTTAATAGGCTCTGCATGAGAAGAATATTATGAGAGATTGTCCTACCGGGGATGAATGCAGATTGATTAAGATTTATTATTTTTCCTATTACATTTTTAAAACGTTTAGAAATGATTTTTGAAATGATTTTATAAATCACATTGTAGCAGGAAATTGGTCTGAAATCTTGTACTTTCTCAAGTACCACAGTTTTGGGGATCAAGGTTAGCACCGCTGTATTCCATTGCTTTAACATCTTCCTGTTTTTGAAAAACTCCAGAACTCCATCAGTAACATCTTTACCCACAACCGACCAATTATCTTTGAAAAATTGTGCATTAAACCCATCAGTACCCAGACTTTTATTCTCATCAATACTAAATAGAGCTTCTTTAACATCAACCTTCGTGACCACCCTTATCAACTCGCGACTATCTTCTGCAGATATTTTCCTATCAATAATTTGATACAAGGTATTCAGGTGACTTTGATGCTGCTTTCTTGTACCCATAAGTTGCTTATAGAAATCAATAGCCAGATCTTGGACACCCTTTTGACCCTAAACATATTCACCATCATCATTCTTCAGCCTGTATACATTGTTTCTCATGTTTTTAGCCTTGCATTTTCTTTAGAAGAAAGTTGTGTTTTTGTCACCCAACGAAAGCCAGCTGTCTTGATTTCTGTCTAACAAAATTCTCTTCAAGCAGACTCAGCTTCCTGAAGTTTTCAAGCGCATATCTTTCTGTTTCATTGAGTTGTTCATCACTATCATCCCTTAATAACTTTTTTCTGAACCTCTTCCAGTTATTCTCTAGCAGCCAGAACTCTATTAGAGATATTACTGAACTTCTTCTTGTCAAAGCTTTGGAGATGATTCTTCAGGAGCTTAAGCTTCTCAGAAACCCTGTACATGTTGGAACCTCTGACATCTGTTGACCATACGCTTTCGAGAATACCCTTGAATTTATCATTATCCATCCAGAAATTGAAAAATTTAAAGGGCCTTTTGAACCTTTCTTCCTTTTCCCAGAGCAATTTAATCGGGCAGTGATCAGATATACTCGAATTCAAAACATGAAGTTGACTTCTTGGAAATTGGTTAATCCTGTTCTCATTTACCAGACATTTATCAATTCTACTTTTTCTAATTTGCTCATTCCCTCTCGTAGAAGACTAAGTGAAGAAGTTCCCAGAATTGGTAGGCTCGATACAACCCATATCTCTGATGCAGTCATTAAAGTCAATTATATCCCGAGTAATTTCAGATTCTGGGCTACGATCAGATTCGTTTCTAGTTACGTTGTAATCACCGAGGACAGCCCAAGATTTATCAATACCGATCCAATTTCTAAGACAATTCCAAAGGAGTCTTCTGTCAGTGCTTGAGTTGCTACCATAGACAATAGCAAGATTAAACACGATTCTTGTGATTCTGTCTTTGACCTCCACCAGGATTGCTTGATCATTCGAAAAGAGAGTCATCACCTCAACAACTTTGTTATCCCAAATAACCCAGATTTTGCCCGTTTTGTCATTTGAGTTGTGAATGATTTCCCAGCTACTATCAATACACAGTTTGCTAACCTTCTCAACGTTCCTACTTTTGACTTTTGTCTCAAGAATACCCATAATAGTGATCTTCTGATTCTCAATAATCCTCCTGATTTCTTTACATTTTAGAGGGTCATTGAGTCCCCTTATGTTCCATGTCACTATATTCATGAATGAATATAAGTGTTGGGTTCCTGACTTTCCAGACTGTCGTGGACCTCTTCATAAGAGAAATCATAAGCATCACTTGCCTCACTATCCTCAATGGCTACAGTTTGATTACATGGAATACTATTGTCATTGAGTGAGGATTGCCTCATGTAGATCTCATCTTCTCCCGTGATAGATTTAGTAGCTTCTGGATCCATGATCTTTCTACTTTATCTTCGATTTTCATCTTGTTCTACTTTAGTAGGTCTTTTCTGACTTTGAACCTCTTTTCTACTGGATTCATGTTTGTTATCGGTTTTAATTCGCCCTACTTCAGAACTAAGGCTCACTACCTTATTCAAGACCAAATTGTATTCTTCTGCACTTGATCTTTTGATTTCACAAAACCCAAGATTTCCCAGTCCATTCTCAAGAGCTTCTTTATTACTTATTCCAAGATTCTCCTGTTCATCATCTCGAAAAGTTGCTCTAAGCCCAAGGATCAGGTCATTTCGAATTTTGATGACATTGTTTTTTCGGTTCATGCTTGCATTCCTAGAACTGTGAAGAGTAGACTCACGACCTATTTGAGTGCCTTCAGATCCAATTTTGCTTGTTTCATATGGGCCAAGTATTCCCCGTCCCATAGATCTTTGAATTTCAGAAACTTTGGAACTAGGACATGTAGTTACATTAATACCAGTTCTTTGATCTGTATTGGGATCGGTGGAGTTAGGACCAACAATAGTATCATCCACAATAATAGAACTTGTGCCAGTATCAGGACCAATATAGCCGGGATCAGCAATGGTTGCACATTTTTCATCAGGATCTGTAGTAGCAAGTCCGGTAGCTTGAGTAGTTTCATGATCAACAAGTCCAAGACCAGGCTTAATATGGTCAATATGGCTAGGAACAGTAGCTTTATGAGAAGCTCTAGGACCGGTGTGTCTATGTACAGCTTTATCAGGACCGATACCCTGACCAGGACTGACATTTTGAACAGGACCTATTCTTGAGAAAACAGAATCCCTAGGACCGGTGCCCTGAACATGACCAATATGATCAAAGTTAGTAGGGCCAGCTTGTACCCTTACCCACTTCATTCTTTTTCCTATCTTCTTCCTTACCCTTATCTGTTCTTGCTTTTGGTTGCCCATCTTATCATCCTTAGTGCGTTCATTGCTGTTAAGTTTAGACATGTTCACATTTCTCTCAACCTGAGCCTAGTTAGAGTCATTGATATTGCTTACTTGAGTGTTGTTATTGGCCTTCGATTTTAGATTATTATTGACTGGACATTTATTCGTAGCGTGTGTTAAAGTGCTACACCATATACATCGATTTGGTTTCCATTCGTATTGTACTCCAATGTCAAATAAATTTCTCAGCCTATCTTTAAGTTCAAGCTTGATTGGAAGAGAGCTACTTGAATGGATTTCGACACTAACTCTGGCCACAGATGCACGCTCGTAGCCTTCCATTGCTGGGTCAAACATAAGTGGTTTGCCTATAATGCTTGAAATATAGGCCAGGCCCATCGGGTTGCACATGTGTGGTGGAACATTCTTGAGATTCACCCAGATTTGTTCAAGTTCAGGCGGTCTATGATTAGTATTAAGTTCCTCGCTACACTTGTACAACTTGAATCTTTTTCCCCTGATAAAAGTATATTCGCTCTTTATGATCGACTTTATTTCGCTTCCATTCCTGAAGAATAGAAAGTAGAATCCGTGATCATTGATTGTGATCCTCTCTAGACCAGAGGATTCCCACTAACCCATCAATGTTCTTTTAACCTCAGCAAATGGTGCCTTCATGTTGCCCATAAAATGACCAACTATGACAAAATCCCATGCCTTGACACATTTTTCTTCAATTTCTGGTGGGAGCTCAAACCGGTGCGGATGATCAAGTGTAATTACCTTTGGGAATAAGGTGTGTATCTAGAATTTTCCCTTTTCTAGATCGCTCATGGCATTTCCATTCCACACATTTCCTTCTTGCCAGGTTTTGTTTGGGTTTCTCATGATTGTGTACACCTTTGTTTTATTACATTTAGAAATTTCCTTCATGGCGTCAACCGTCCATTTGATCACTTCATCATATTGGTCTTTGTTGAAGAGATTCCAATTCTTTAGATAGTGAATGTTGAACTGAGCATTCAACTGATCATTTCTTTCTTGGGGCATCGTAATCTCTTGTTTATTAATTTGGAAAAATAGCTTCTTCATCTGGTTTCTCAGTCCTGCCAAATTTGCTATTTCGTTTTTCCTCATTGACCACGTTGGACCAGCAATAGGAGGAGCTGAGGAGATGACTGTTTTAGGGATGTTATCTTTCCTGACTTGTTTGTTCTTTTCGGCCCATCTAACCCTTATATTTCCTACAAAACCGTTGCCTTGAATTGTTTCGATCTTCTTTAGAATATCCCCTTTAGTGCTCTTCTCTTGTGTATTAGTTTTCCTCTTTTGAATGCTATCAATTGACATTTCAGGATCCAGATTAACGAGTGGAGAAAACGCACCCAAGTTCAATATCTCAGGGTTAGCCTCGGGTGTCACAGTTTCCTTAGGATTTACTTCAGCATTCTTCTTAGAACTTGAGTTATTTGCCTTCATGTTTTTTTTTTCTTTGATTTTCGATCCATTCTTACCCTTCTTAGCTGTTTTAGAATTATTCGATCCGATTTCTTGATCGATCTTTTCAATTTCAGCACTTGTTTTGGAAGAATTATGCCTCTTTGCTTTTGGTTTGATCTTTGTTGCCGATATTTTCTTCATGGACTTATGATATTCGAGGTCGCATATTATTGTTTCATCATAGTCAGTGCTATCGTCTGATTCCAAATCAACATCTATGCTTTGGTTCTTTTGATTCGATCGGTGGCTCATAACTTTGTTAGTAGATTTATTATCTTGGCGATTAGGACCGGTAGAAGGTGGATATGTGATGTCAGGACCGACATTTAAAGAGATAAGACCGACATTAGAAGAGCTAGGACTGGCATTAGAAGAGCTAGGACTGGCATTAGAAGAGCTAGGACCAGCATTTGAAGAGCTATGACCGGCTTTTGAAGAGCTAGGACCGGCATTTGAAGAGCTAGGACCGGCATTTGAAGAGATATGACCAATGCCATGAGTAGTTTTAGTGTGTCCAGGACCGGCGTGTTCAGGATCAATGACTTGAATATTCATGTTATCCACCCTTGTTAAACCCAATTTTTGTACAATATTCATGAGATAATCTTGTAATTGTACAATTTATGTCATTTTCCTGCATTACCTTAAAGCCTTTTTGACAGATTATCTCCAACATTGGGACCGAATTTTCAGCACAAGCGACCCGATTGTCATTAATTTCAACAAGACAAGATTTCAAATCCAATTTCCCAACAAAATGACCGGTCAGGTCTAGGGTACCAACCAGCGACTATAACGGTCCATTCTGTGCAGCAAGTCCAGTAACAATAGATTTTTCTGGAATTAAAGTCCTATCATTTCTATATGCAGTACTATCTTTTCCTATCAATTTAATCTTATCATTTCTATTATGAACATGCATATTGTTACAGTATGAATCCCCAATAGAACTATTCTCATGTAATTCATCAGCATGTGGAAAAGAACTCATACCCGATGATGTATTTGGCATAGAATTAATAGGCGCATCTTTTCCGTTGTTTAGGACTTCATCCATGATTTATGGCTTCTGATTCCTGGGATTGTTAAGAGACCTGCGAGTTCATCTATCAGACCTAGCCTTGAGGCTTATCGACGGCACCTTCAGCACCTTCTTAGGATCATCAGGGCGGACTTGAAGGACGCCCCTTGCCCGAGTAACAACATTGGACGGGCGCATACCGGTCATTGGAAAGATCCAGCGCAAACTGCCTAATCTTCAAAGGAGCCACGGAGGTTGAAATTCTGCAGCAAAGGGTGGGCGCAAACAGCACGATTGAAAACCAATCGCACCGGAACAGTGGCTTGAAAATAATTGCTCAAACAAGAAAGGGTTTAAGCAATTTTAGAACGGTCTGTAGCTACGAAAGCTTTCTCCAGACCGAACACTTGATTCAAACGACGATAAAGAAGTTCAATGGAGACCTACTCGCGCCTCGCAGTGTGGTTTGATGTCCCGACCGAGGTCCGAACTAACCTGTAAACGAAAAGTGAGAAAAGGAGGGCGACCGACGCCGATTCGACGTCAAGTCTCTGCAGAAGGGGGTTTGACGAAATGTTCCGGTCAACGGTAAGAGAAGATGACCGCGACCGTTCCTTGCACAACAGAACACATTCCAAAGGGCACACGACAACCGATCGAAGGTGCTGGAGGATGGCGGCCGACTTCCGATGTAGAAGCGCTGTCGCGGCGAGAATCCGTGTCGTTTGTGTTGTTCGTGTCGATCGTGCCGATTGTGCCGATCGTGCCGATTGTTCCGATCGTGCCAATTGTGCCGATCGTGCCGAAAACGACCTAAATATCCGATCTAGAAACTATAATCGTGATTTCTCCTGATTCCTCCGATCAAATTGAAATTCCTTCGGTCAGATTGTAGGGGGGAAAGAGACGCACCTGCTGGAGAAATTTGAGATCATTCCGACGTCAAAAGCTCTGGCGGCGTTGATGTGCCGGTCGTGCCCGATGTAAGAAAAAAAATCTCCAGAGAAAATTTCTCTCTCTAAGTACGTTTTTTGGGTTCGAATCCGTCAGTCAGTCTTAAGGGTTTGGTTGAAATTGATTTATCTTTTACCATTTTGTCTTTGTTTTTAATCTTAAAAATATATAAAATATTTTTAATAAATATGACATATGTTTTGCCATTTTTTATTTTTTATTTTATATTTTTATGTTTAATAAATATTTTGTTTGGGATAAAATGGATACAACATTTATCCCAAATTATTTATTTTAATCCCTTTTGATTTTTCTAAAATTCATTTGAGATAAAATGAGTACATCATCTATCCCAAATTATTTTATTTATTTCATTGGCCATTATCTTTTAATTAATTAAGACTTAATTATAGTGTTACAATAATTAAAAATAATTATAGTGTTACACTAGAAATAAATATTTTAGTGTTACAATTAACTAAGAGAGTAGCCAAGCGAACGTGCGCCCGGTCCACATAGGATCGACTAACGGGCCGCTAACCTCGTTAGACCGATTGCCCAAACGTGGACAGAGCTTTAATGGAACGCTTAACGACGCGTTCATTAAATTAAAACGACATCATTTTAGGCGTCTTCTTCGCCGATGTAGGGAGCTCATCAGAATTGTGATCCATCGCCAACGATCCTTCCAAAAGATCTATCTTAGTTGATCTTATCCTCTAATTCTTCCACCCACGTGATCGTATTATCTTCGTCTTCAATATCCCTATACCTAGGATGACCACCTTAACCTAGAACTAGGCTGCCACGAATAAGATAGAATTAGGGATAAAACTTCAAATCGACGAATTGAATTTGAATTTGATCACCTCGACCGACCTAAACCTAGTATAAATACTCTTTAGGTGACCTTCTACCAAATCATCAAACAATCAACACATCTTATAGCCTAAATCAAAGATTCAAGAATCCAATGATCACAACTTTGATCCAAGCTTTGGAAAAGCATCCAACAACTTCTTGGAGTGTTCTCCAACTGTTGGTATGCTTCCAGATCTGTTGAATTTCAATTTGTAATTGAAAATCGATTTTTACCAAGTTTGATCAGTTTGATTGTTCTAAGGTTTAATTATGTGATTTCTTTGTTTAGAATTAATCCCTAGATGTTATATGAACTTTATGTTGAAAGAGTTTTGATAAAATCAAACTAAAACGAAAAAAGAGAAAATTGGATTGAAATTCTGGATTTTTTTTGAAATTCACGTTCTTGAGCTTTAATCTTGAATTTTTGATTCAAATAGCTATTAAACATGTTTGTAAACATGTTAGAATGATTTCCAAATCATTATAACGTCATCCGGATCATGTTTGATCAAATTATAATTTTGAAAAAAAATGATTTGGATTTCATCTTCAAAAATTGTTATAGAGCTACTATGTTGTTATTGTTTTGGTTGAGTTAAACTATGTTCATCATTTCAAAGTTAATGGAACAAGAATTAAGCATTGAAATGGCCTAATTTAAGAGATCCCAAATTTTAACCTAAAAATGGTTTTAAAAAATTGATCTTTATAGAGATTGATTGATCGTGATTAGGGTTAGAGTTTTAGTTCCCATAATCATATGAATCATCCGCAACTTACAAATCATGATTCCATGATCTGTATCAAAAGTTATAGCTTATGAAATTCTTGACCAATTCAAGAACACTTAGTCCTTAACGACCGAGTCTTGTAGGATCGAGACCAAAAAACAGGACCCAGAATCTTCGATTCGGACCGAGACCAAGGACTGATGTTCTTGAGTTAGTATCGAGACCAATGACCGGTGTTCTTGTGTTAGAATAGAGACTCAAGACCAGTGTTCTTAAGGAATGACCGAGTAATCTGAACGTGGTTTCTAACCTCAGATCGAGAGATCTGACCTAAGACTAATCCCTCTAGTCCCTTGACCGACTAGTTGAGTTCGAGACTGAGCCTCTCGAGCCTAGGACTGAGCCCTCCGGTCCCTTGACCCATGCTCCCATCCCAAGCCCTAATCTATACCTCCCCGGTCTAGACCGAGCCTAGATCGTTTAAAACTAGACCCAAGCCCTAGGACACCGCTCGTAAGGCCTATTAGGTTCTACTTTTCAAAATCCAAAATTATTTTTGTAATTTTGGAACCCAATCCATTTTCAAATAATCCCGAAAGGTTAGAAAATGATATTTAAATATTTTTGGGATATTTCCTAAACAAATATTTTGGCTAAGACCCTGTTTGGAATTTATTTTTAAATTCTATCACTCTTTTAATATTTTTCAGGATTTTTACTAAGTATTATATCAACGCAATTGGAGGTACTCCCTTTTAAATAGTTTTGATTTCCCCTCATACTTGCATATCTTGTTAACTTGATATATAACCAGGTTAGAGTCGCCAACTACATCAAGTTTCGTTGTTCCTCCTCTGTATGCGATTTTGATACATTAGAGACATGCTTCATACTCAACCTCATTGTTGGTTACTAAATAGTCTAACTTATTAGAGATAGGAATATAAGTTCCTTTGGAATCTATCAAGTGAATTCCAATTTCATAGCCATGTTTGGATGAAGCTCCATCAAACATTAACTTTCATGTGTCTGAGGAGACAGACATTATGGTATCATCAGGAAAATTGAGTTCAAAAGAAGGCTCGACCGTGATGGGTTGATCTACTAGGAAGTCCGTGGCAACGCATACTTTAACAAATTTTTGAACCGTATATGTAATATCATATTCAAAGATCATCATCATCCATTTAGCGAGTCTGGGCGCCAACAGCGTTTGCTGAAACAAATAATGGATTGGATCCAATCTGGATACCAGCTTGATAGGATGGACTTGCATATAGTGTCTCAATCTTTTGGTGACCCATTCGTTCAGCACAACCGACCTAGTTTGGTATAAATAGCATCTAAGTGATCTTCTTCTAATCCATCAAATAATCATCAAACATTACAGCTTAATTCGAAGAATTGAAGAACTCCAGCAATTTTTTTTTGTAAAACCTCTCCGACGAGCTAAGCTTCGATCCAAGGCTTGGAAAAGATTCTTATACATCATTGGAGTGTTCTCAAATCATTGGTAAGCTTCAAGACCTACTGTAATTCGATTTGGGATTTGAAATTGGATTTTTCCAAGTTTGATCATGATGATCATATTTAGGTTTTAATTTTGTATTTTCTTTGTTTGAAACCAATCCCTAGATGATTTATAAGCTTTCTGTCGAAAGAGATTTGATCAATTCAACCTAAATCGAAAAAACCCAAATTTGATTTAAAATCTAGAAAATTTGTATTTTGTGTTATTGATCTTTAAGCTTGATTTTTTTATTCAAATAGTTGCCTAACATGTTTGTAAATATGTTATGATGATTTCCAAATTATAATAACAATATCCCGATCATGTTTGATCCAACTTAAATTTTTAAAAAATAAAATTTGAATTTTGGTTTTGAAAGTTGTTATAGAGCTTGTATGATGTTCTTGTTTTTGTTGTGTTCGACTATAATCATCATTCAAAACTGTTGGAACAATAATTACGTCATGAAATGGCCTAAATCAAAAGTTCCCAAATTTTACCCTAGAAATGATTTTGAAAAATCAATTGTTATAGAGTTCGATTGATCGTGTTTAGGGTTAAGGGTTATGATCATTACATTCAAATGAGTTGTTTGTAACTTACCGATCATGTTTTCATGATCTGTATCAAAAGATACAAACCTGCAATTCTTCATACAAAATGAAGAACATTCCGTCCCCGAGCCGAGTCATGTAGGATCGGGACCGAGAATCCTCGGTCCTGACAAAGACCAAGGACCGATAAAAACCGACCTAGGTCTGAGATCAAGGACCGATGTTCTTAAGTTAGGATTCAACTCTAAGATCGGTGCTCTTAAGAAAGGAAGGAGAAGTCCGACAAAGGATCCTAACCTAGGATTGAGAGGTCTGACCTAGGACCGAGTCTCCTAGGTCCCACGACCGAGGAAGCTAGACCTATGTCCGAACCTACCAGACCTAGGACCGAACAACCCGAGTTCAGGATCGAGCCTCCTGAACCCTAGTATTGAGTCTTCCGATCCCTCGACCGAGCATTCCGATCCCCAATCTAGACCACCATGGTCTAGACCGAACCTGTCCGAACCCAGATTAGTAAGAAACGGACCCACGCACCAAGACCACGGTCCTAAGGCCTGTTTGGTTCCACTTTTTAAAATCCAAAATTATTTTTATTATTTTAGAACCCCAATTCATTTTCAAAGAATCCCGAAATGTCAAAAAATGATATTTAAATATTTTGGGAATATTTTTCAAACAAATATTTTGGCTAAGGCCCCGTATGTAATTTATTTTTAAATTCATACACTTTTATGATATTTTTCAGGTTATACTTAATCTTATATCAACGCAATCGCAGATACACCCTTTTAAATAATTTTGTATAATTATATACGTAATATAAACCCATCCTTGTTTAAGACCCGCGTACTACTAATTAAATGAAATAAATGTTATAAATAAATCTTTCGATAGCCATACTTTTACTTAAAAAAATAAAATCATTATTTGACGGGCATAGATGACATAGCGCGAAAGCCATTTCCCGAGCGTAACCAAAATACGAACCACTTATAGAAACCCTAGTATAAAGTACGTTTATACACGTACTTTTTATTATTTTTTCTAAATTCATTTGGCGACCCTGTTTTCAAATAAATAATATTTTTTTTAAATTAATTATGTTTGATTAATTTAATCTAGATTTCAAATCAAATTATCATTTGATTACCGTAAATCCCCATATTATTAAAATTTGAATAAAATTAATTATTTTGTAGTTAATTTCAAAAGTAGTCAGATACTGTCAAAATCTTTTAAAATAATGTTTTCTTTAAAAAAAATGTATAGCACGCAAACTAAGGTTGAAACGCATCAAATTTTGAGTCACCTCTATTCTTTTCCCATATTACCACGTGTCATTCAAACACGTGCTAAACTATGAAGGGACCATCTCCAAGGGTTATATATATTATGATTTTAAACCTAGTTAATGAATGAGTTATAACAAAAATCATGTGTTGGATTAGTTATTAATTCAAATACCCTACATGCATTTAGCTACAATCATCACAACTCTGTAAATATAAACTATCATTTGATAATAAAATAGTAAAAAGTTGGTTCAGTTGGAGTTATTGAAATAATGTAAAGAGGTAAAATATGATGATGGGGGATAATTTTGAGAAAGTGGAGATATTTTTTTTTATTAAAAGATTTAAAATGTATTGATATATAAAAATAAAATAATAATTTAAAATAAAAGATATTTTAATATTTTAGTTAATGAATGGATTGATTTTATGGATGAAAAGAAAAGTGAAGTTATGTTTGATTTTTGTGGATTATTTGAATAACCTAAAACCGAAAAAAAATTAAAAGAATTAATGTTTGTTAACTTTTATTTTTCTTTCTATAAGTAAAATTCTTTCCAACATAATGATATAATCTATCATTATATATTAATTTATCTCTCTATATATATATCACAAATTTAACCACAATAATAAGTTCATATTTTATTTCAAAACTTTATAAATTATCACCAACTTATTTTATTCTTATATATTTCTGACATAAAAGAAATATTATAGAAATAGAGGAGAGAAGGGAAAATGAGGGTCAATATTAATAAATAAATAAAGTAAAAAGTTAATTGTTTTTATTTATGTAGATTTTGGTAATTTTAAAAAAGTTTGAAAACCAAACATGTTTAGTTTGTCACTATGAGCCTCCAACGGTATAAAAAAAGAAAAGAAAAAAAAGGTAATGGTTGTATATCTCTTTAGATTTTGGTAATTTGAAAATATTATAGAAATAAATTAGAAAGGAGAAAAGGGGAAATGAGGGTAAAAAGAAACAATTAGGTAATTAAATAATTGTTGTATATATTTCTTGAGATTTGTAAACCATACATCAGCCTCTCATCCCTCATTATTTATTTGAAATAAAAAAAAATTCGCTTTCACCCATTATATATTTATTTGGTTATTAATTAAAATATTTTATTATTTTTTTTATTAAATATTAAAATCGAATTTTCACTAAATAACATAATTTTTTATAACTCACATTAAACAAAATTATTTAATAACTCAAATTTGAACAAATCACAAATTATAATGATCTCGACACAAATGAAGGAGATGGAACTAGAAGTTGAAAGAAATGCCAAGTAAAAACCTAATATCCATTTATAAATTGAAAAAGGAAATCATTATCAAAAGCTAAATTCAAACCGATCAACTCTTAAAAAAACAAATGTTTTCAAGATCAACCTGGAAAACTCAAACCCAACATTCTATGATCTATGATGGCATCCTCACAAACCCATCTAAACTTATCATCCAAAATTTGAAAATAATCTAACAAACAAAAAAAATCGGAATTAAAAACTAAACAAAAAACCTAGAACATAAGTAAGACATTTAAGAGAGTGTAACTATCATCATAAAAGGTAAGCAAAACTTTTATTGAAGAGCTCATATCATAATTCTTTCTAGCCTAAAGTATTTACTAAATTTTATCGATAATAGTCTATATCAGCTATATATATAAAAATATTATGCACAAATAATTTTTGAATTTTATTATTAGTTGACACACACGTGATACGACAAACGAAAAATCACTAAAAATACTAAACATTGATAAAAAAAATTATCAAAGATTTTTTTAAGGGTTGTCCCAATTTTTTTTCTATTAGTCTTATATCAGCTATATATGAATATATTATGCACAAATCACTTTTGAATTTATTATTATTTGACACATACGATAACAACATAAAAGTCACTCAGAATACTAAACATTAAATTGTCAAAGATTTTTTTTTGTAATGTTTGTCCTAATTTTGTTTATAATATTGGTCGTATATAAACTATATACGACAATATTATACACAAATAATTTATGAATTTATTATTATTAACCCATACGACAAATAGAAAGTCACTCTGAATACAAAATACATCGATAATAAATTGTCAAGAGATTTTTTTTATGGTTGTCCCAATTTTGTTTATTCAAGATGTCTTTCTAATTTGACATAAAAAAAAATTCAACAATCTTAAATGTTAATGTATACCACCTTAATTTAAATTTAAAATATAATTAACTATATATTAAAAAAATATATAATAATTTGTCAGATATAGATAAGTTTTAACTTTAATTTGAAAATTTTTAATTATTAATATATTTAGGTAAGTTTGGTTTATAGAAATATATATAACAAACAAAGTAAAAACTTTATCTAGATTTTGGTAATTTGATAATATTTCATATTTACATAATCTCCTACCAAATCTAATATTTAATTCACCCTCTTCCCCTCTCTCTCTCAAATCTCTCTCTCTTTCAAATCTCTCTCTCAAATCTCCTTCTCTCTCCTCCAGAAGAAGAAATGGAAGCTAAAAATGAGTCCAGTTCTAAAAGGATCAAACGCAACAATGCACCTCCCGGGTGGGGAGTGGAATCTAAGCCCCGGACAAATGAAAAATATTCTACAAGAGTAGACACTGTAAGTATATATTTTCTCAAAACTTTTCATTTTCAATATAGAAACATGAATTTTATTCTCAATCCAATCAAATTTAGGGATAACAACAGGTACCCTACCCGACGGGTAGTGAAGTACCATTCCCGAACCCGATTTTCATTTTACTACCCGACTCCGACCCCGAATCCGACGGATATCTCTACTTCTATATTCATCCCCGATTCGTCGGGTACTCAATCCCCGTGTACCCTATTACCCAATTAAATTACTTATAAGATTATAAAGTTTAAAAAAAAAATATAACTTTAATAAATAATTTTAACATTAACATTATTTGATATGGTTAAAGTTTAATAGATAAATAAATGATTATTTGATACGGTTAAAGTAATAAATAAATGATTATTTGATACGGTTAAACTAATTTGATTTCAAATAATCAAATAATCATTTATTTATCTATTAAACTTTAGATCAAAGTTAGTTTTCATTTCATACAAAATATTAAACTATCTTTTAAGATGGCTTCGTTGTTATTATTTATTTATGTTTGATTAAACTTTCATTTAAGATGGCTGCACTGTTATTATTTATTTATGTTTTGTGTTGTCACTTTGTTATATTAATCTTGTTTGTTGTTGAATATTTTGTGTATTTTTTAAAATTAATTTGTTATTATTTTTAAAAATAATACGAGCCCTCCAATTAATAAATGTCATGTATTGCAGTACTATTATCAACCTGGAACGGGCATCAAATTTAGGTCACTTAAAAAAGCTTGGGAATGTTTCGATGAATGTAATAAGCAACTTCTAAATAATTTGCTCTCAGACTCTCCTCCATTGTCTCCAGACCCCATCTCTTTTGTGCCCGCTCCTTATCCTTTTCCCTCGACTTCTTCTAAGGTAAGTTCTCTCTTTCAATTTACTTTTGTTTTTACGAAAAATAATTTATTATTTTTCTTTAAATGTTTAATTGGTACCCAACCAATATTTGCAGAGCTTGGTTATGGTTGAAGATAAGCAAGATGCACATCCTACTCAAGATGAAGAAGAACTAGATACAATTCCTAATCAAGATGCAGTTCCTGGTAACTAAGAAGAAAAGAAATGTGCATCTTTTACTCACCAGAAAGAAGAACAAGATGACTGAAAATTTGTTTTTAATTTGTCTTTATATATATGGATGAAATGAATTGATGTCTTTATGAGATATTGTTAATTTTAATATGAAATATTAAACATGTTCTTGGTCACAAATTTACATTACCTTCCTGTCAAAATCAAATATTTAATTCAAATTAATTATCTTTATCATTCATTCTCTCTAAAAAAAGGTTTTGTAAAAATATCAGATGTCCAAGTGCCCATTGGTCATCACAAATGAAAATTATTCTTAAAAAATTGACATTGTAAATATATACTTTCTACTAAGTAATTTAATTTTCACTATAAAACTATGAAATTTATTCTAATACAATTAAATTACTTTAACCACATTGAATTATTCATTTACCGATTATACTTATAGGTCAAACTTAGTTTTTGTTTAACCTCTTAATAATAAGAAAAGATATTAAAATTTTGCATTTTCTACTTCTTAATTTAATAAAGAAAATGAGAATTGCCATTTTAAAAAAGGCGACTGTTGACTCTTTAAAAATATCCATCTAAATCATGTTTTGTGGTTAATGTTATATTAATTTATTTATGGTGGATTTCCATGAATAAATTAATCCCAATATATATCATGTTCAAATTTTATTTTGAAACTTTATAATATCACTAGCTCCTTTAGGTTGGAATCAATGAATCATAATGACTATCCATAATCTCATATATATATATATATATATATATATATATATATATATATATATATATATATATATATATATATATATATATATATATATATATATATATATATATATATATATATATATATATATATATATATATATATATATATATATATATATATATATATATATATATATATATATATATATATATATATATATATATTTTATTATTATATTTTTTTTAACTAAAAAATATATATTTATATGAATAGAGGGGAGAGAAGCCAGAATGACGGTTGAAATAAATAATGAAGTAAATTTAATTGTTTTCTATTTATGTAGATTTTGGTAATTTTATAAAAAAAGTTTGAAAATCAAACATGTGTCTGTCACGTTTGGTCTTTACCCCTCTCTAATTAAAATGAAAAAAAAAATGAAATTAGATATTTGGAGTTATTTGAGAAGTTATTTAAATAAAATTCATATTTGTACATATATCTTATAATAAATTAAATTCATTCATTCATAAATTAATTTTTTTTGATTTTTTACCTAATTTACATATGCTAACCAAAATTATTTAAATAACTCAAATCCCAAAGTAAAAAATGCACATTGAAAAATTAAAAAAGGCTAAAATAATGGAAAAAATCTAGGAAAACTCCACAATGTTTATATATGCATTTTCATATGCATTAATTGTTTAGTATAAAACCATAAATTGAATAAGCAAATAATTTCTTTAACCACATAAATCATCAAAAAATTTAGATCCAACTAATTTTCTTGCACTTATTACTCATGCAAAAAGATTTAAATTTCTATTTATTTTATTTTTCTTAATTAATTATACATATTGATTTTTTTTTGCATATAAAAGTGACTCTAAAAAACTTATGTTGACGTTGTTTGAGTTTTAGATCTGACTAATTGTTGATGATGAGAGACGTTGCAACACTGATTAAATTTTGGCCAAGGTGAATGACGGCAACGCTGGTTGATTTTTGTCCATGTTGAAATAATAATAGAAAATCTTCTTTGATGCCTCATGTTTTGGCGGGATATCGAGATATCTTTCTTTCTTTTTTTAGAGTGTCGACAATTTTGCTCCACAATTTTGAGAATGTTTTTTATTTCATTGTTTGTCTTTTTATAATTGATCTTATTGGAGTTTGGTTTTATAACTATTGATAAACATTATCGTAGTTTGTCCTTATATGGTTTAGTTTCATTTCTAGGTACTTGCATACCTTACGCTATCGGTTCTCTAATCGGCTACAATTAACTTCTTTTTATTAAATATGTTGCTGACTCGCCACCATTAGTTCGCCGCCATTAGTTTGATTTTGTCGCTTTGTTATATTAAGATTATCTTTATTTTCTTATATTTTTGTTACAATTAAAGTTTTTCCTTCAAGTTCTTCACAAAAATAATCCATATTTTCTTTTATTGTCGTTTATACATTAAAGTTTTAAATTTATACAAAAGATTTATACACACCATAAATCATAAACCTTTGACTATAAACATAATTTACCTACAAAATAACATTTCGAGAGCAAAATTGATTTTGTTATCGGATGGTTTTAAGATAAATTAATTTTTTTATAAGTTTTAAGCACTAGCTAAAAACAATATAACGTGTGGACAGTCCCAACCAATATTATAGAGAAAAATATGTAACAAAACAAATTTGAAAATTTTAATCTTTAAACCTAACTTGCAAATTCTTTTGAAAATTAGCACATCAAATTATGTCAAAAATTTGAATGGAAAAGTTACCATAAAATTTAAAAATTAAATTCCAATTGTTTTTAAAAACAGTTAAAGAAGGACCAACAAAAAATAATTTAAATAATTGTATATCCAATCATATTTTAAACTACTATTTAAACATCTTCATAGTTAATAGTTACCTTTAGGAAGGGCAACGAGGCCAATTGGGACGAAGAATACATTACCAATAATGATCCATTTTAGTTTGAAGATATTTTTTACTATCATATCAGCCACTCAGTTAGTGTAGGAGAATCCACACGAGTTACTGTTTATATAAAAGAATTTTTAATCGATTTTTTAATGTATATATAATAAATAAATTTAAAACTCTAACAAAATATAAAGATTAAATAAATATATGAATAATTTTATATATTTAATTGTGTTTATAATGTTCGGACAGAATCGGGACGAATTCGGGGTGAGAACGTCATAAATACCGTCCACGTCCGCGTCCGATCAAACCAAAAAACAATCCTTAATGGAACAATTTAAAAAAAAAAATAAATGTACATATTATAATTATCCTCCCCGAAATAAATAAATTACATAAATTCAACAATTCATAAATTAAAAAAATAAAATCATTATTCAAATAGATCAACTCATTACAAAACAAATGATATCTTGATCACACATTTCAAGATGATTACCTTAATACACATATAAACTTATCATCCAAATTTTGAAAATAATTTCTAACAAAAAAAACCAAAAAAAAAACATGATAAATATACAACTAAACTAACCAAATCTAGAACATAACTCTATATTTAATTAATGAACTTTAACTACTATTTAAAATAAGTAAGCAAAACTTTATTTCTAAGCACATATCAATTATCAACTAAAATTGTATCATCAATAGTGTAAACCAACAATCTATAGAGATAATATGTGCAAATATAGTGATATTATGCGCAAATAATTTTTGAATTTATTATTAGAACATTAAAATATATTAAAAAAATGTTCGATTAGCAACGAATAATTACCTATGTATAAATAATGTCGGGAATATGTAACTGATATTTCGACGGTTTCATCAGCGTAAAATATGATATGTGGTAAATATTATTGAGGAAAAAAACTTCATCGCAAATAAATAAAGATATTTACCCATGTGGTTAACCATCGTTAAACTAATAAGTAATATCCCGTAGTAAAATCTGTTAAATTATTCCCACTATATTTTGGATGAAATTTAGGACAAAATATGTTTAGTGTCAAAATTATTTTAGCTAACCCGTAGACAATATCTGGTATAAAAAATCGTGGCAAATACTAGAATTTACAAATTTTTGATTCATAAAAACTTTCGTCGCAAATATCAAAAATCATTTCGTTATTCGTAACACATAATATGTATACTCTGAATCATTCCCTTCTAGTTATGTAGTCTCTCTTATCCTTTCAACTGTAACCATACATTTCCAAATAATAGAATTAAATGCAGGTAGGGTATAATGCGAATAGAGGAAAAAGAGTTTTTATGATTCATCTTAAACAAAACTATTCTCTTTAATACCATTGAAACAAAAAAAAGGGCAATCACTTTTTAGGTATTCTATCTTTGTGTATTTTGCATGTATATTCACTGGGACTTGAATGCAGTTGGCCAATTATTTGTGAAGATACGTTACACGTTAAATTCTGAGTTCATAATTCTTTTACTTGTGTATATCATAATCATGTGTCTAATCCAAGTGATTAATCCTATACCTTATTTAAAAATGACTCTAAACTTTATTTAGACAAATATTGATATTAAGACATTTATAATTTTCTAAGTTTTCATTATAATGTCTTAGTCTAATTGGAGAAATGACCATATTCATAGTTCAAATATGATTTAAACTCTCGTTAATTATTCCATAGACAAAAGACGTTATAATGAAACTCTAAATCCTCCTTGGGCACATGTCAACATTAATGTGAATTTGCGAATTTGCATATTTCTTGGAATTTACTTGTTGAGTTCAAATTGTGAAATTTTGTAAGAAAGAAGTATACAGGTATAGAAGGATGTGGATTAAGGATTCAAAGGAGAATCTGTAGGAGAATGACACAATCGAAATCAAGAATTTTTCCAAATGTGTTGAATTTGTTTGATTGTGCACTTGGACCACAATTTTAGAAGCACTTTACACTTGAGTTTGTAATTTTTGGAGTTACATTACTCTCGATATGACTACTAAAATGAATGTTTTTTATAAAAGTGCTATAAAAATTCTAAAAAATTTTATGGAGGTCAAAAATAATTTTGTGGACCCACTGTAAGAATATTGTAATTTTCTGAATTGTAGAGCTCAAGATATAAGTGTTTTAAATTAAGCAATTTTCAAATGGACCTTCAAAATTATAGAAAAATATTATTCTTGTAAAAAATAATATTTATGACCATGCATAAAATTTTGGAATTCTTCTAAAATTTCTCAAATGATTTAGAGGGTCAATTGATGAAACAATTTTGAAATTTCGAAATTATAGCTAAAATAGGACATATATAAAGTCTTTAGTTCGAATTGGACGTGAACAAACTGTATGATGGTCGAAATATTTCGAATTTATTAAAAATAATTAGAAATTTGAAGTTTGGAGTCAAAATTTGACGTTAAAAGAGTCTAAGGTCCCAATGGAGCATTGACAAAAGTTTCATGGGCCAATTTAGTTCTTAATTAATCAACTAATTCGGAAATAATACTCCCAAATTTTTTTAAAAGAATTAGAACTATAAGGGCTGAATTGCACATGTCTTAGAAGTTTGGGAATCTAGAAATTTAAATTTATGAAAACAAACCCAAAGACAGACTTTGTTGCCTTCCTCCTTGGCACCTTCTTCCATCTCGCTAGTTCCATCGCTTCAGCCTTTCATAATCTTGATTCTATCTAACCTAAGGACTTTAGCGGCTAGGATAAACCAAAAAAATCAGAATACAATTCAATAATAAAAAAATCTACATGCAAATTGATAATTTAAATAATTCAATGCACTAAGAACTGAACCAACATTGATGTATAGAATCGACAATTGAATTGTATACATTGTAGAATTAGAGAGGCCTACCTGAAGGAGCTAAGAAAAGAGAGGTATGATCGTTGAAATATACTTACCGGAGAAGATGACTTCTCACCGGAATAACCTTGCTGATATTCTTCTTTTGGTTGATTTTGTTAGTATTCTTGTCTTGAAATAACAGAAGATATATATAAAACGGTGTTACAAATAAATAAAAATAAATAAGATATACAAAGAACGAAATCACCGATTGAGATGTTGATTCGAGGCATGTGCTTAGCACATTTCCCTTAAAACAGTTCCACCGTCTCCTGTTTGTGCTGGAGCTTATCATAGATGGCTATCTCTCAGGGTACACCGAATCTAGTAGTGATTCAGCACCAGAATCACTACACAACGAACTTGACCAACGTACCTGAACTATCACCGGGATCAAAGCAGAATTGTGTGAAGCCACAATTAAAATGATCAATGGAAGGTTTTTTCTGAAAAACTAAGAAGTAGCTAGCTTCTTGTGATGTTGAAAATAAAAATTAATAAAATTCATTTAGGGTGATTGAAGGAAAAACTATGTAATTCTGCAATTGTTATCTCTCTTCTTCACAACGTGTTATCAATTGAGAATAAAATCAATTAATGCAATCAATTGCATTTTCATCAATTGCATGTGAAAGGTTTCAAACGTATGCATTTATCATTGCATTTGATTGAAAATTTCTCATTTGCACATTGATATTAATACCCATTTAACTGACTCATTCAATTAATATTTAATCCAAATATATTATTTATTTTTATGCAATAAAATGCATTATGCAAATAAATTAAACCCCACTTGGATTAATGGAAAAATGCTACATTTTGCTATTTTTCCAATGTGGACAAATCCACTAACTCGATTTTATTCTTGGGACTCACCCATTCTCATTTCCATTCATATAATGGAAATAATCTACATAGTCTAAATTCCAATAATCTCCCACATGAATGGAAATTTAAAGATTAACCCGGTGAAGGTTCACTAGTTGAATTCTACATAGGATAGGTAGGTGTAACCCTTTGAACCTTCCCTTATGAAAGTATATAACTTTACTAGCCGATTAGTAGACTTGATGTCCTTGAACTATTCTGCCATTTGTGTAAACAATTACACACTTTCACATAGAATTCTCCCTAATACATGTCAAGCTCTCATGGTTGTGTCCGTTTTGGCCATGGAACACGCGCCTGGTTCTGTGAGTGGGTCTAGAATTGAGCCGTGCAATTCCTTCAAAGCGGCCCCACTTCTCCCTCACATAGGTGATCTCTTTTCTCACAAAGAATCATTAAAAGCAATATGCTTATCCTCGTCAAAATATATATTGTTCTGTTATAGGATTAATCCTCACAATAACTTTCCAAGTCAGTACAAATAGGTTGTCCCATTGAACCTAGTTCTTGGGATCTCCAGTCTGCATAGGTTGAGTTTTCCTTCATACCAACTTATAATAGGCTAATGTCTCAAAAGACTTCAAACTATCTCTCTATTCAATAATTTGATTAGTGGATCCACAATGTTATCTTTGACTTACATAGTCAAATTTGATAACTCTATTAGAGAGTATAGTCTAATGACATTATGTCTAAGACGTGTATGTCTAGACTTGTCACTAACTCTAAGCTTGTCCAATTTCTAATTACTATCACAATAATTAGAATTTTATGTTGGTACATTCTTAGTTAACCTTGGAACATCTTCTAATAAGAAGCACATCATTCGTACATGCTTATCATTTAATTTTTTTTATGAAAATATTGTTTACTTGGCTAACTAGTAGACAAAATGTCTTTGAACTATTCTGCCTTCGTGTAAACGATTATATATTTTACATAAAAATATTTTATTTTTCGACATAAGTCAAAAATATAGTTTATAACGTTTAATCTATCCATTATAAGATTCTTAGAAGATTTCCATACGTAGATTGCACTTCTAAGTGTAAACATATTCACTTTAAGACGTAAAGTCTTTCATTTAATAATATCAATATACCATTTGATAACAACATGATATTTCGTTTAGTGCAATTCATATCCTTTATGGATTTAATCATTTTTATCGTAATTTTCAACGATAGAAATATCGTACAAAAGACACGTAATGAAATAATTTTCATTGTCTTCATGATATATATAATTGTCACATCCACTTTTTAATAAAAGTATGGTCAAATTTTCATATCATTATTATAAAATTTGTTATAAGTCATATCAAGACTTTATAAATTTTCTTTTTCATTTATTTCATAAAATCCTTTTGAAGACATTGGTTCTTCAAAGTTTTATGAAAATAATGTCAAAATATGACACGTCTCTTGATTTCAAAATTCTCAAATCTAAAATATCGATTTGAACACCAACTCAACAAATATAAACAAGGTATTTTCTTGTTATTTTATTTCTTTTTATAAAGTTGCGCAACTTTATCTTTTATAGAACATATTTCTCTAACAACAAATAATTTTTACATTTATCATAATATACACAATTATTTTTGTGTTATAATCAATAAAAAATATTTGCCCCCACATTCGTGTTGGTATCCTTTTTAAATCACACACATTTGTATGATTTAAATCAATGACTTTTTAATCAAGAAATTGTCACATAGTTCTTTTACAGATTTCTTTTGTTATACTTATCATACAATGAATAAAATAACTATATCATAAATATTTAATTGAATAAAATATAATTTCTATACAAGAGATTAGAATATTTATTCATATATAAATCATTCTTCACATAATCTCTACATAAGAAATTAAAAATATTTAATCAATTAAAATATTTATTTAAACACTTAATTTCTATAAAAGAAATTAGAATATTTAATCAAATAAATATTCACCATATCACATGATTTCTACAAAAAAAAATCATAATGTTTCAAGCATCTTTGACCGAAGTCGCTTAAACATTTATTTCCGATTGCACGTTTGCATCCCGTAATATCGGCACGTTTGCCACATTATTTCTCAAATCAGACACAAATTTTCTTGAAGTTATTCGATTTCAAAAACATCAAATTAAACAAGTCTTTATGATGAAATTGAACCATGTATATCAAATATATAATCGAATAACATAATCAAATGATATGTCATATATATTATAATTACTTCATATATCATTAAACAAATATCTTTCTAAAATACATCAATAATTGACAATTTATCTTTAATCAAATATAAATAACTAATTGTTATAAATAATTATTCATGTCATCAATTCGTCCGTTTCTTAATTAATTATATAACTTTAACTTTTCATAAAAGTTTTTGTATATCAAAAGACAAATAGTTTCATGAAAAAAAAATTAGAATTTTATATTAAAACAAAATGCATTTATAATTGATCTTTATTCATATATGTATACTAATGGCTATATAAACATATTATGAATGAACACGAATCATCATTTTATTAACTAATATGCATGATATATATACAAATAATCACTTAGCAACATAATCAAATAAAATATAATTATAAATATATTTCATATCTTAATTGAAGCACTTACATTGCCATATTTTGAACAATAATCGACGTGAAACGACTATGCATGCTCAAAAATAAATTTGGGTAAATTGTTCTCACCGAGACAATTATTGCAAAGACAATTTCGACTAACATAGTCGTGTCTTTTTAAATGCATGATTATAATAAGTTCTAACACAAATAACTTATTTAATCTCATGAAATTTAAATGCCTCAAAATATTAATAACAACATCATTTTGGCAAATTAAATTTCTCTAATTTCTACACAAGAAATTAGAATAGTTTCAATATAATTTCAACATCAATGACTAAAGTCATTTTAACTAGTCTGATTTCTACCAAGAAATCATTGACTATTCATTCATATAATAATTTCTATACAAGAAATTTGAATGATTCCACCATAAATGACTAGTGTCATTTTTTAACACATTCATCTAATAATTTCTATAGAAGAAATTTGAATGGTTTCGTCATAAATGACTAGTGTCATTTTTTAACACATTAGATTTGTGACATTTTATAACACATCAGATTTCTACGAAAGAAACCATAAGTGACTAGATTTCTACGAAAGAAATGACTAGATTTCTACGAAAGAAATGACTAGATTTCTACGAAAGAAATGACTAGATTTCTACGAAAGAAATGACTAGATTTCTATGAAAGAAGCGTCTGAACTCCTAACCACTGCACCAATGCGCCATTTCATTGTTGTACCGCTTTTATGACCTTTTGTCTTCTTTCTAGAGACAACTTATACTTCATATTTGACTAGACTCTGTCAACAAATGAATATATGCACATTTAAAACGATAACTTATTACCATAATAAAATGTAATATATAAAACAATGTATAAATAAAGATATCATCTCTCTTTGTTTATTAAATCTTCCTACCATATTCTTATTAATTATATTGCTTAATTAAAAAGAAGGTATATATTAAATTAATTATTTTAAAACTGAAACCATATGTTTCAATTATAATTAATTTTAACACCATAAATTTTATAAAAGTTGAAAGCTAACATATTAATTACTTTCTTATTTTCATTCATTATTATTAATAATTTTAATAACTAAACAAATCTTCAAAATAAAACTAGAACAAATTAAATTATTGTGTTCTAATTTATTTTGTATATAACATTTGTATAATGAATATACATATTAATGTTTCTTCAGAATTTTTTTTAATATCAAAATATATTAGCTTATAAAATTAAACTTTAACAGCATAAGAACATATGTGTTAATAATCAACATATTTATATACAATAAAGACTTATCTTTATCTGTTGATTTTGCTTTCCTTAAAATGAATCTTTTTCAATTTTTTTGGAAATAAGCATCATCTCTTTCGCAACACCGCAACTCGTATTTCTGAAACATCAAAGACAAAATAGAATTCGATGGCGCAAGATCTTAAATAGCTTAGCACAAAGAACATGTTTTAAGATTGTTAGTATTCTTGTCTTGAAATAACAGAAGATATATATAAAATGGTGTTACAAATAAATAAAAATAAATAAGATATACAAAGAACGAAATCACCGATTGAGATGTTGATTCGAGGCATGTGCTTAGCACATTTTCCTTAAAACAGTTCCACCGTCTCCTGTTTGTGCTGGAGCTTATCGTAGATGGCTGTCTCCCAGGGTACAATGAATCTAGTAGTGATTCAGCACCAGAATCACTACACAACGAACTTGACCAACGTACCTGAACTATCACCGGGATCAAAGCAGAATTGTGTGAAGCCACAATTAAAATGATAAATGGAAGGTTTTTTCTGAAAAACTAAGAACTAGCTAGCTTCTTGTGATGTTGAAAATAAAAACTAATAAAATTCATTTAGGGTGATTGAAGGAAAAACTATGTAATTCTGCAATTGTTATCTCTCTTCTTCACAACGTGTTATCAATTGACATATATAAAGATAAATTAGTCAATCAACATAATGACTAATTTTTTAACGTAGGAATAAAATCAATTAATGCAATCAATTGCATTTTCATCAATTGCATGTGAAAGGTTTCAAACGTATGCATTTATCATTGCATTTGATTGAAAATTTCTCATTTGCACATTGATATTAATACCCATTTAACTGACTCATTCAATTAATATTTAATCCAAATATATTATTTATTTTTATGCAATAAAATGCATTATGCAAATAAATTAAACCCCACTTGGATTAATGGAAAAATGCTACATTTTGCTATTTTTCCAATGTGGACAAATCCACTAACTCGATTTTATTCTTGGGACTCACCCATTCTCATTTCCATTCATATAATGGAAATAATCTACATAGTCTAAATTCCAACAGATTTAGCTCTCAAATCTTGTTCTCTTTATAGTGTGTTGTGTAATTTTTAGATAATCGCTAACCGTCAACCAAAAGTGTCTTCAATTGTGAAAGAAAATCTTTAAATACCCTTAGGTAAGGGCATTCTTTGAATGTTAAAATTCAGATGTAGATAACTCATTAAATGAGTAAGACCTGCCTATTTCTCCACTTAGCTGAGTCTTGTTTGAGTTCTAACTTGTAGGTAACTAGCCATGCTACACATTGAGCCTTTAATGAAATCAAATGGTCAAGTGTAGGCCAAGTTACATATTTTTAAAGTTAAATATTTTCTTTTCTTAGTTTTTAACTGTCTTGTTCAAACTAATATTTCAAATGTAGATAACTTTTGACTTAGATCACCGATTAAAGTTGAGTTAGGGTGCATTGGAAAGGTATTATGGATGGCTAAATGTTTCATTTTCCCATAAATTTCGAGAAAGTCCGCATGTCCATTTAATTCGCGATGGAACATCATTGGTCTTGAAATAAATAGTCTAGTATACAAGCGACCTAACGCGGGGTTTAGGTCGAGCCGTGAGTGTTATTTGTTATCAATAAATAGTCAACTCAAATAAATTTTCAAACCTAGTTCACTTGCACCAAATGGTCATGTAAGTCAAAAATATGAATTTTCAAAGTCACACCAAGCTTCAGTTTGCTCTGGGATTGAAGATGGTGCACTTGCATCAAGTTGTCGGTTTGCATAGACCACCTTAGCCATCAAATGGAGGCTCGATACCGGTGTCATTCGATTGGGCTATATCATAGTTTTCCAACCATATGTAATAATCCAATTTTGAGGTTTTGTGACTCATGTTATGAATTTCAAACTGCAAGCATGTCCGTTTTGATCCTATTATGGTCGCATCATCTTGTACAACCAATTTCTTAGGGTTAAGAGATTTTATTCGAATCTGGATTCAAACAGATCTTGTATATGACTATTCAAGCTTAAAAAATATCTAAGATCATTGAAAACCATCGAGTGTAACGATTTGGGTGAATTTGTGAAGTTAAATGTCCTTATTGGTCTTCCTTTAGTAAAAAAATGCCAAAGTTGAGGCATGTTTGGTGTTTTTCCGAATAAGGCGCACCTGGCATCAGCATGACATCACCCGATCATTTGATGAAGATCCAAGTCTCTATCTGCATCCAAAAGCTCCTAGTTATTGACATGGGCATCCTAGATGTATCCTTTAAAGATCCACGTGCAACCTAGATTGGCTTTTTGATTGGTTGCTTTTGGTGATCCGAGTGAACATAACTTGGCGTCCCATATTTCTTCTTTTCCAACGAATTAAGATGTCAATCAAGTGAAGGCTGCTCTATATCCTGATTGATTGACGCATGTTGATCCAACAGTCTAGGCTCCTTTGAATGGACGAGTTGGATAATGATCCATGTGAAGACCTATACTCACATCTTATTGGCATGAGGATGCCTATGATTATTTGTCCTAGGTTGGGCTTGCTTCTTGCTTGGGTCTAGGCTCCGCCTAGATTTGGGTGTGATCCTAGTGTAGCTAGCATGGCGACTTATTCATAAATGTTTGTACGGTCGGATTCCGTTCAACTCTGACGACTTATATATAAATGTTTTATTTCTCCAACACATACAAAAATAAACAAAATAAAATTAATAATAGATATATTTAATTCAATTAATATATTATCTAACTTATTTATTTTGTGATATTTTGGAATTTGGTCCGAAATTGTAACACCTGAAAATTCCTTTCTTGGAAAGCTTGTTTTATTTGTCTCGATTTTTGTATTGAAAAATATTTTAAAAGATGTATACAAAAATTTATTTTGATGTAAAAAATTATTTATAACATTAACTAATTTTTGTAATCAATTTTAGATTTAATCAAACTAAAATTTGATTAAGGAAACTCTTGAAAATAATTAATTTAAAAGATTATATTATAAAGCCGTCAATTGATTTTAAATTTTAAATCAATAAAATACTTGTATACGTGCATAAACGTTATTTTTCATAAATATCGTTGAGTTCGATGTTTGGTGACAATCGGAAAAAGTTTCCGCACAATATCCTCCATACCTATTAAAAAGCAGTCTCCACTTTTTAAATTTTGTCATTTCTTTAAAATCTGATTTTATTACATTTATTCAAACTAATTATTTAATGTTCTATACACGTACAAGTTTATATTACATTTAAAATTGTAAAGTAATATTTAAATGTTATTACATGCGATTGATGTATAGAATTATTGAGTAAAATACCTGAAAAATATCAGTTAAAGATGTTATAATTCAAAACAAAATTCAAACAGGTCTTTATTTAAATATTTTTTAGCAAAAATATTCTAACAATATTTTATATTTTTTTGGAATTTGTAAACATAGTTTATGAATTATAATAGTTAAAAAGTAATTAAAATTAAAAACTCCAAACAAATAGGCCATTGGTTAGGTATTCGGATCGCAAAATGGGTTAGATACATGAGTTTGTGCCTAATTCGGTCTGAAGTCTACATGCTTGAGTGCCTAGTTAACACGGGGTTTGAGTCCTCGGTTGTGCACATATTTATTTTTTCATTGGTAAAGATTCTTAGTCATTTGCGAGATTTCTCGGCCGATAGATATTTCTGACTTGTTTTCTCGATTAAAAACCAGGCTAGACTGAATTTCTTTAGTCGGACTCCAATATTTCTTGGTCGGGTGCAAATTTTCTCGGTTGAACGCAAGATTCCTTGACCACTCTCTAGAACACCCGTGCATGTTTTGAGATTTTCCCACTAGACATCATTCATCGATCCGAGGGAATGATGAACTTCATCTCATCATATAGAACTCATTTGCGATCATCACGAAATATCATTCAATTAAGAAGCCGAATTGAATACGAATAGATTCTTTGAAAAAAAAATAGGATATGGGTTTTTCATGTTTAATTAAGCATTTAAAGCCTATCAATTTATTCTATATGCTTATTAGAATTAGTTTAAATATAGAAAACGTTACTAGTTGCATGTTTGACCTAATTTAACAATTGAAGTTTTTAGTTTCTTTAAGAATTTTGAGTTTCGGGAAAACATGCCTTGGATTGATTAGAATTGATTTGAAAATGCTCCTAACATATTTAGAAGTGTATCATGATGCTTTTTGAGTCGATGCAGATCTCAAGAATAAATACCCGATTTTGAAAATTTTCAAAAATTAATTTGGATATTCTTAATTTATATTAATTTGTTCGAATTGATTTTAAGAGAAAGTTTTGAAATGATCTTAGAAACGAATTCAAAGTAAGAAAATGGATAATTAAGCAATATTGAAGATTGACTAAATTTAAATGTAAAAATTTAAATTTGAATTCATAAGTTAGATTATACCATAAATTGAAGGTTACAGTGAGTTGAAGAACACTCCTGAACTCTGTATTAAGCTTTATGATGATTCAGAATCGAGCTTTAAAACTTTATACAAAATTTTCATCCTATTCAAAAGCTTATGAAAATTTCTATGCCGAATTTTGTATGGGTTTGATTTGAGGCTTGGGAAATATCTCTCCTCCTTCGTCTTGGCCAGAGGAACCTACTTATAACCTTCTTAAGCCGGTTGAGAATGCAAGTGGGTCAAATTTAATACAAAAGACTATTAATAGTTTTTATCTGTTTTTGATCATCCTTATTTATTTAGGTTATGATTAAACCTATTTTCATAGGCGAAATGATCACCAAGCTATAGTGATCATTTCATCCTTTGCATAGTTGTTTAGTAAAGTATTAGTCGGGCTCCACTTTTGAAAAATCAAAAAATTTGGTTGATGTTTATATGTTCGTCGCGAGGAAGAGGACGATCTGAGGTTTAAATGACATCATTTGCTTCTTCTGTGTTTGAGTGTTGGGAGAATTTTAAAACTGTGTTGTTTTAGGTCATGGCGTGGATGTATAGGTGTTTCGTACATATTTTGTTTAGCTTAGGCATTCTAGATGATGACATACACATTAGTTGATTTGGTGATACACTTTTCTTCTGTTGTAGGTGATGCATCAAGTCTTCGTCCATTGGATGGAGGTAAATGCTGCATAGATTAATGTGTTACATCAGATGTCGGAAGAAAATACTTTCATGATACTCTACCAATTTAAGCTTCGTCATTTTTATTTTAAAGCTCCTTGGATAGATTGGTCCAATTGATGTCGGGTTTAGTTTCCTTTGCTTTGTCACATGCATATAATTAAGAAGAATACTCTTTTAAGCTTCTTGGTGTTAGCTTATTTTATACTCTTCTTTGACATTTGTAACATTAGATTCTAACATCTTTAGAAATCAATTATGTACATAATCTTTGGAGTGTTTCAAGAGGAGACCATATGCAACCAATGTTCTTTGAGATTATTTCTATCAATTTTGGGTTTGTTCTTTTGCATAGGCTCTTATTCCTAATTTTTTAGGGATTTATTTACTTGGACATTATTTTGAGGTTAATATTACGCTAAATATGTCAATCATGTGCCATTAGGATTTAGTCTCATGATTAAAGGTCGACATGATTTTTTTAGAACGATGGGTTCCGCTTCTCCTTTGGAGTGCCATTAATCCCCACGGGTTACACTTAACCATTTAACCAGGAACAAAACTTGTCTCCTGATGGGCTCAAACCTAGGACCTTAGGGAGGCTAGGGATATCCATCTCCATTTGCCGCTCGGCTAAAAGAGGGAATGATCAACATGTTTTGGACTTAAGGATTTGGGTCCTTCTCTTATACTCGGAGTTTATAAGATAAAATCACTATATTTTCGTTCTTGCATTGGCAAACTAGACAAGGGTCTAAGTTAACAACAAATGGTGATTTCAAAATCTCAATATTTATGAGTATTCTCTTTTTTTATTGAGATTTCTTTTCTTGATGAACGGGATGTATTTGATAGACTCAAAATACTTTAAGTATCCCTTTTGGCAAACCGAATAAGATTTTAGATGAATACAAGTGATGATTTTTCTAACTCAACCAACATAGTCTTGTTCGATATGAATTTTTTTATTTTTTTCTATTGAGGTCTTAGATTCTTGCACTTGATCTTTGTCCGAGACAAGACACTTCCTCCGTTGACAACATAGTTCAGAGTTTAGGCGTTCATCTTCCACGATCTCCCACTTAAACATCAGTAGTTTAAGCTTACATAAGACTTGAGAAAGATTTTTTTGGAAAGTATTTTGCTCGAATCTCAGAAGTTACATTAACTCGCAAGAGACAATCAATGGGAAGGATGATTTTTTCCGCATCCTTACTCATTTCTGAAAGCTTTATTTCACGTTTATCTTTTTCAATATGCAATTTTTTGGCTAGAGAGTTCAAAGTGTCGTCGTCCTTCCTTGAAGCTATGACTAAAATATATTTTATTTATTTATTTTTAACCATTTTATTTGAATAAAAATGGCCGAAATATTGACATCAGGGTTTTATATTTTATGATTATTGGGAATGAGCCCATAGTAGACTGTCTACATATTCTCATACAAAGAGAAATAAGGTCTAAACATAGTTTCGTACGTGTGATAGAATGTGATGGATTTTTAGTTTAATTTTATTGGATTTTCGAATCATTTTTCATTTAATAAAAATATCTCCAGTGTTAACTTAAGGGTTTTATTGTTTTGAATTTATTAGGACCGAGCCTGTGATAGCTACCTACATATTCTAAAATTGAAGAAATCAGGTTCGAGAATGAGATGTGTTTCAAAAATTATTTTTGTGTTTTGGTTTTAATAATTTTTATTTTAATAAAAATGTCCCTAGTATTAGAGGTGAGCATAATTTTGGATAACCCAAACATAACTCAAACTCAAAATATGAATTTTGGTAAGATAATTTAGTTTTGGTTAAATTTGAGTTGGATTTGATTTAGGTTGGATTTAATTCAAGTTGGATTAGGGTTACATAAATAAAATAATTTTAATTTCAAACTTTACACTCTATTCACCCGCTCCTCTACTTTATTCCTCCACTACCCCTCTCATCCCGCCTCCTCTACCCTCCCTTGAGCATCACCATCGTCTCTCAGAAAAAAATACAATATTAGTTTTCAAATTTATATACTTAATTAATTTTCAAATACATCTTAAAGTCAAATGTCTTTCAATTAAAGAATGTTGAATGAATAAAAAACGTAAAATACGGATTGAAAATGTATTAAACATGTTAAATGAGTTAAAAACGTGTTAAACAACTAAAACACATGTTAAACATACAAAACAAGTCAATTATTTGCTAAGAAAAAAACATACTAAATGAGTAAAATATGTGCGAAATTAATCAATGACATGTTTAACGGGATATAACGGCCAACGGGTCAAATATTTGTTAAACGGGTTAAAATCTGTTAATTGAGATAAAAATGTGTTAAATGTGTCATAATTGTGTTAAGTTGGTCAAAAAAATTGTTAAACGTATCAAATATTGGTTAAACGGATAAAAATGTATTAATTAAGACAAACATGTTAAACGGCTAAAACAAACGTGGTAAACAAGTGAAAAAGTGTTAACTAGACAAAAAAAATATTAATTTGGGTTACCCAATCTATACTCTACCCAACTTATATTAGTAAATAAAATGGGTTGGATTATGGGTTGAGTAAATTTAGTTTAGGTTCAATATGAGTTGGGTGATATGAGTTGGGTTGACTCGTTTGCTCACATCTATATAGTATTGATATAGGGTCTTTTGGGGTTAGAAATCATATCAACACTTGGGCTAATATCAGGTCATGTTAGAAAGTGTGGATATGACATGCCTCTTATCAATATGTTCATGTTTGTCTACTCTTAGACAAAGTATCTTTTAGGCATGTCAACGTTGTAGACACTCAATTTTTATACCCTGAAATAAAAATAAATATGCATGGTCTAATATGATGTTCATGCTTGATTATTGGACTAGGAGAGCAAAAAATTTAGAAATTACTTCTTGGAATTAGATAAAGGTGACTCTCGAGTAGTGATTCAAACGCCAATTTCCAAAAATACTCGAGCTTTATATGTTTTCATATGTTTAGAATGACCATATTAAAAAATCATGATCTTTGAGTATAATATTGTTGTTGGACAAATGTACCAAACAACCAGTTCGAGGCTTGTTTGTGTGTCCAAACGTCATTTTTTATAAAATGTTGGAATTCAGGAAACCTGAAACATTCTTATTGACCAGTTTGAAAAATTATGAATTTTGAGTATAATATTATTGTTTGCAATTTTGTGTAGAAGGCCTTCAAAAGGGTAAAATTGTCAAGAACCGAGTTGAACCGGGCGAGTTAAGAGCGGATAACTAAGAGATTTGGATGGGAGACCTATTCAATATGCATAATAATTTATTTTGACATTTAAAGAGTCAAGCATATGAAGAAGCTATACTTTCTTATAAAGAATTGTAAGAATCCATACGAGATGAATAAGAGAAAATATATGTTCCCTCTTGTTACCAATAAATTTTTATAAGAGCTATTGTGTGTGAGGTGAGTGTGAGAGAACTTGCCAGCCTAAAAAAAGAAGGTCGCGGTGTGCGCTGGCTGAGAGAGAAAAAAGAGTGATCGAGATCTTTGTGAGGTGTGTGTTAAGTGTAAACACTTAAGAGAAATGAAAAGTCTAACAAATGGCATCACGCTACCCAAGTTGACAAAAGTCATCAACTATGACAACTAGAAGGTGCAGATGAAGGCCCTTTTCGGCTCACAAGATAACTGGGATGTGGTCGAGACTAGTATGAGGAACCAGCGAAAATAGATGGGTTTTCAAATGCCTAGATGAACACGTTGAAGGTCGTTCGAGCTAAAGACAAGGCGACTTTGTATCTACTATACTTATTTGTTGACGAATCTGGTTTTGAGAAGATAGTCGATGCAAAACCTTTCAATGTAGCATGTGATACACTCAAAATAGCAAGCAACTGAGACGAACGGGTGAAGCAAGTACGACACCAAACCCTAAGGGGCGATCTGGAATACATGAGGATGAAAGAGTCTGAAAGTGTATCTGAGTCCATTACTCGGGTGGAGACCGTGGTGAACAATCTAAATCGAAATGGTGATAGTCGTTTTTCAAACCGAGTTGTTGAAAAGATTTTGAGGTCATTGACAAATGGTTTCGAAAATATCGCGTGCGCAATAGAGAATCCAAAGATCTATAAACGCTCACCATTGAAGATCTTGTTGGGTCCTTAAATGCGCATGAGCAAAGAAGGAAAAATAAGAAGGGGGAGTCCCTTGAATAGGCTCTCCAAGAGAAGGCGACAATAAAATAGAAAAATGTGTTCTATGCTCAGAGTACTAGAGACAGAGGAAGAGGAAGTGAGCAAGTCGGCCAACAGAATTGGCATGACCAAGGTCAAGCTCAAGGGTGGTCGAACAAACACAAATAAAAATATTAAGTGTTATAACTAAGGAAAGTATGGGCATGTTGCCAATGATTCTTACTCGATAATATGTTATAACTGCGAAAAGCTATGTCATATTTGCAAAGATTTTAGATCCGAGAAGAAAAAGGATGAACTAACAAACTTATTTATTGAGAAAGAAGATGAAGGGTTGTTGTTGGTGACGAAAATTCTAGAAATTGATATCAAATTGAGTTATTCTGATAACTCGTTTTGGTACTTTGTTAGGATCTAGATCGACGATAGTGGACCGGGGTCCGGCTAAAGGATAATCTCTGACAACACTCAACGGTTGGCGCTAATCCGGTTAAGAATTAACACCGGTTTCAATACTACACAAGCTGTCACAAACCCTTGAACCGAGTTCAAGTGCGGAAGTGGTTTGTTTCAGATTGAAGCAACACACACACATGATGGATAGAGATGAGATTTGGAGAATATCGGTTTGAAGATTAGTGAGAAAGTTAGGATGATATGAGTCGGTTCGGATATGGAGCCGATAGGAAATAGAGCACAAGACACAGGTTTTTATGGATGTTCGGAGATAAAACTCCTACGTCACTCCTTCTTCTCAAACAACGAGAAGGATATTCACTAAGGAATAATCACACACAATACACGATCGAGTCTTATTTACTTCTCGATAATCACTCTTACAACTCTCACAGGAATTGTAATACACTTCACAAATGCACACTTAAGCTTTGAATCTTTTAGAGAGATAAGGGCTTTTGATCACTTTGTAACTTCGTAACTTGTTCGCTCACAACTTTGCTTCTTCAGCTTCTCCTTTTATAGGTGAAATGTGCCAACTGTCACATTTCTTCAACGGATACCTTCAGGGAAATCCTTGAATCTGATTGGTTGAGCAAAGGATCGGCAGAGCATTAAATGCGGTTTTGGTTTCCAAGACATGAATTAGACCGGCTTCATTTGTCTTTGCTTGATTATAGCAACTGTCGATTGGACAGTTGCCTGCACCTGGGAAGTTGCTCCTTTGACTTATACCAAAATGGTAACTTTTCTTCAGGCAATCTTCTACAGCCTGCAGCGTATCATCATACTTGTATGAATATGGCAATGTCATAGTCTGATTCGTTGATGTAATCTTCTGCATATACTCAAAGTATTTGATTGCACCAATTTGTAAACTGTTCTCAATTTGATATCCTTGACTTCTTTCTCTAAATAGTCTTCTCGTTGGATTTGGATTGTATGTTTCACTTCAACTGATTATGTTTACCGGTTGTTCAGTTCAACCGGATAGCTTCAGGTTTTAGATATGTAATTTGCTTCTTCTAGCTGGCTTGATTTCTTGAACGGTTAGAGTTCTTGACCATTTCTCCACAATAAGTTTGTTTTGTTAAGTCTTATTGACCGGTCAAATTTATCTAATATACTTGGACACTAACGCAAGTAACCACATGTCTGGTGACAAGAGTTTAATCAAAATACTCTCTAAGGTGGAGTCCAGATCCATTACTTTCGACGATGCTTCAAAATTAGTGGTCAAAGGTCGGAGTACGATCAAGTATCAACAAAGAAATGGGAGAATCAGAGAGATTAGAAATGTTTACTACGTACATGATCTCAAAAGAAACATAATGAGCATGAAACGGTTGATGAAGAAAATGTACTCGGCTCTAATGAAAGACTGAGAACTACAACTGAAGGATAAACTCAGAAGGCTCATTGACCAGGTAGAAATAAAGAAAAATTGTATGTACAAACTTGAGTTTAGAATAGTTCAAGATAAATGTATGCAACTTGATCTGGAGGACGAGGCCATGAAGTGGCATTATCGGTTTAATCATTTTCACTTTGGGGAGTTGAACGAGCTGGTGAAAAAAGAGATGGTGTTTGGACTGCCTAATATTATATTTGAAAAGTGGTTTTGTGAATAATGTGTGATCGAGAAGCAAACGAGAACTTCTTTCCTAAGTAGTTCTGAATACTGAGCAAAGGAGCAACTTAGACTGATCCATACTGATTTATGTGGGTCGATAACTCTATAATCATTTAGTGGTAAGAGATACTTCCTCTTTAATCTATGATTTCTCGAGGAAGGTGTGGGTTTATTTTCTGAAGGAAAAGTCGGAAGTGTTTGAAACCTTCAAGAAATTTAAAGTGATGGTGGAGAAAGAAACAAACAAAGTCATCAAAGCAATCCGATCTGACAAAGGAGGTGAGTTCACTTCTACTGAGTTCAACAAATACTACGAGGAACATGAGAACAAGTGTTTCTTGACTGCGCCATATTCTCTATAGTAAAACGGTGTAGCGGACTGAAAGAACCGGACTATTCTCGATATGGTTCGATCTATGTTGAAATGAAAGAATATGCCAAAAAAGTTTTGGGAAGAGGCAATACAGTGCGTAGTCTTTGTACAAAATAGATGTTCACATGCAAATCTAGGAGAGAAGACACCTCAGGAGATTTGGAGTGGTATGAAGCCGAGTGTATTTCATCTCAATGTGTTTAGTAGTGTGGCCTATGGGCAAGTACCAAGTCAGCACAAGACAAAATTAGAAGATCAGAGCAAAAGCTACATATTTATCGGGTATAATGAAAATCTAAGGCATATAAATTGTTTGATCCTGTTAACAAGAAATTAGTGGTGAGTCGAGATGTTCACGTGGATAAATCAATGAAATGGAATTGGAGTAACCGGTTGACGAAGAATCAAGTTTAGAGGTTGTTATGCCTCTAATATCGACAACCTATGAGCTTTTAGAAAATGAATTTAAGCCTCTACATCCTAGAATGAGAAGTCTACGAGAGATATATGATACTACAAATAAAGTCCACGTTGTATGTCTCCTGCCCGAGTCAGAAGATTTGAATTTTGAGAAAGTTGTACAGTACGAGAAATGGAGATCAACTATGGATGAAGAAATTGGGGCAATTGAACATAAAAAAACCTGGGAGTTGACCGACCTTCTTAAAGGAGCTCGACCAATTGGAGTAAAATGGGTGAACGAGAGGTTGAGTGTTATAAGGCTCAACTTGTGGTGAAGGGCTATAGACAAAAAGAGGGAATTGATTATGATGAAGTCTTTACTCCTGTCATGAGAACAGATTCAACCCGACTTCTAATCTCGTTAGCTTCTCAAAACTAATGGTCGATTCTATAGATGGATGTGAAATCAGCATTTCTAAATGAAGTGTTGAAAGGAGAAGGTGTATGTCGAAAAACCACTTTGGGTATATAAAGAGAGGGGGTGAGAAGAAGGTGTTGAGATAGATAAAAGCATTTTACAAGTTATAGAATGATCATCGCGCTTGGAATGAGAGAATTGACGAGTATTTCAAGAAAAACGAGTATGAGCAATGTTCGTACGAGCATGCCTTGTACACAAAGAAATCAAAAAATAATATGATGGTAGTCACACTCTATGTCGATGACCTCATATTTACCGGAAACAACACAGAACTGATTAAGGAGTTCAAGAAGGTAATGGATAAGTAGTTCGAGATGATAGACTTAGGTGTGATGAAATATTTTCTTGGCCTATAAGTGAAGCAGTCGAAGGAAGGTATTTTTATATCCTAAGAGAGGTACGCGCTTGAAATTTTAAAGAAGTTTAAAAGGGAGGACTACAACCCAGATTCTACTCCAATATAACCAGACACTAAACTCTCAAAGTTTATTTAAGGAGAACGAGTTGATGCTAGACGATATCGAAGCTTAATCGGAAGTCTAAGGTATCTTATAAGCACGAGACCCGACATAATGTTAAGTGTTAGGATAACAAGTAGATTCATGGAGGATTCAAACTATACAGATTTGAAGTCCTTGAAGAGAATTCTGAGATATATTTGAGGAACCCTATCACTTGTTTTTTTCTATTCAAAATCAGATGAGTGTCGAATAGTGGGTTACTCGGATAGTGATTGGTGTGGTGATGTTGATGACTGGAAAAGTACTTTAGGTTATATATTCCTACTCGGGAATATGGTTTTTAATTGGCTGTCAAAGAAGAAGCATATTGTAACTTTGTCAACCTACGAGGCAGAGTATGCGGTGGCCTCTTAGAGTGTGTATCATGCAGTCTGGCTTTCAAATTTAATAAGGCATTTGGGAGTGATCCGAGATGAAGGGGCTGTGATCCGAGTTGATAACAATTCAGCGATCGAGTAGGCAAATAACATCGTTAATCACAGAAGTAGCAAGAACATCCGTCCGATTTCATTTCATCCGAGAACAAGTCAGGGATGGAAATGTTGAGCTAGAGTATGTTGAAAGTCGAGCTCAAGTCGCTGACGTATTTACTAAGTCACTACCGAATACATTATTGGAGAGTTATAAAAGGATGATTAGAATGAGAGATGATAAGAGTATTTAAGTTTCAGGAGAAATTTTGTTGAATAAACTTAAATTAATATGTTTTTAGTTTTTGATGTTTAATATTTCTAGAGTAATAATAATGATTTATGGGTAAGTGGGATAACCAAAAGATTTGAGTGGGAGACTTATTCAATATGCATACTAATTTATTTTATCATTTGAAGAGTAAAGCATATGAAGAGTCTATGATTCTTTATATACACTTGTAAGAATCCATTTGAGATGAATAAGGAAAGACATAATTTTTCCCTCTTGTTACAAACAATTTTTGCTTTGGGAGAAAAGTGTTGAAGACTACTTGGAACTGAAAAATCCTTCGGTCGATTGAAGACATTAGGAAGAAGAAACACATATATGCATGCTCATCACGTGGTTCCCGCCAAACATTTGAATATGAGTTGATCAGGTCGAGCATAGGTTGACTTGCGCCTGGCTCGCAGGGTTCACTCGGTTTCGACCCATGCTTGCGCTCTGCTGGTTCTGTTGGCGACTGCCGGCTCCATCCAGGCGCCGACCTCCACGTGCTGCCGTTCACAACGGTTTCCTATAATCCCAAAAAAATATTAATCTTTTTAAAAAAATTCTGATCATTTTCTGTAAAAATATAATATTATTACTAAATAACATACCAATTTAGAGTATTGGTCATATTTATTTATTTTTGATCATTTAATAAAATATTTGTAGTTTAATTAAATTATCTATTTTAATGTATATTCATGTATGGATCACAGTGCTGATATGGCTCAAATCTATTGTTTCAGATTTTATGGTTTATTATGTACCACTTTAATAAAATAGGTCGACTTTTTATTCTTTTTTCATTACTTTTGGCTCATTCTGTAAATGTGGTACATAATGAAATATAAAATCTAGAAAAGCTGATTTGAACTCTTTGATATACACCCAGTAGGTTGTAATTCCAAAATTTATGTTGGTGTATCAAACTGGGAGAATCTAAAGATTATCCTTTCTTTTGTGATCAATCGGAACACTTTCAATAAAGGATTGTGCAGTGTTGTTAAACTCGCGAGTCAATTCGTGAACTCGTTTGAGTTTACGATTTAACTCAAAGAAAACGAGTCATGAGTTGTAATAACCCGTTAAAGTGTAAAATCAGTATTCACTCACGAGTTGAATCGATTAAATCGCTAAAATCGTCGAAATCGGAAAAGTTGTAAAATGTTGATGAAAGGGAAGAAAACATGAGTTATTGTTCTTTATCGTTGTCCCTTCACTGTGAAGATTGTTTTTTATCCTTCTAGTAGATCGAAATACAAAAGTAGATCGAAATACAAAGATAAATCTTGATTCAGATAGATAGAAGATTGAGAGAGAATTATGAAGATGGAAATTTAGAGAGAATAAAAAAAATGGAGATGCAACGCGGATGTGGCCGAAAGGTGGAATTAATAAATAAATAAAAATATAATAATAATTAAAACACGTTTGTTTGTAGAATATTCTCTCTCCTCTTATTAATTAATTTCTTTCTCATCTTATTAAACAATTTCTCTCTCTATCTCTACAAATTAATTCATGTCATTTATCCATATTCTCACGATTATTATTTTACTCATTTATTTGATATTTATTAACTCTCATTAACAACTCAATAATTTACAACAAACTCTCACATTGAATATTTTAATAATATGTTTAAATAAATTCTAAACTCTAAACTCTAAATCTTAAACCCTAAATCCTAAATTCTAAACCCTAAATCCTAAATACTTAGTTGAATTATGAATTTATCTCTTTTATTTTTATTTTATTTTTATGACTTTTCAATTCATTTATTTATCAAATATTTTTTATTTATTTTTTATGACCTCTTTTTTCTTTTTTTTATTATTTTATAGGATAGAAATCATTTAATAAAAAATAGAGAGAAAATAATTATTATTAGGAGAGAGAATATTCTACCTGTCAACCACGTAGCCGCTCTCTATCATTTTTCATATATATATATATATATATATATATATATATATATATATATATATATATATATATATATATATATATATATATATATATATATATATATATATATATATTAGATAATAAGTTTATTAGTTATATTTTATTTTGAATTAATATAAATATATAATATTGTTATATGTTTTTTTTTTATAATTAATTTTTTATATATAAATGATTTAATAATAAATATATTTTTAGAGTAAAATCTTTACGTTTCATTTTGATTTATGAGTTTACAAACCTTTAACAATTTTACGCAAACTGACGATTTTATCAGTCTTGGGATTGTGCATTAACACCCTGTTTTGGAGGTAGACATTGTCTCTTTGATAGTATGATAGTATGAGAATGATACATTTTTGGTTAATAGACTCCACTATACCAGCCATCTCACCTATTCGAATGACACTATGAGCTTCTTGGTTGTTTGTAAAAGTGCATAAAAATGGTGATTGTTAGTGAAGTTCATTGATGATCATCATACCTGGAAAAATATATACAGGTGCTTTATTGAATTATTGAATATAGGAAAACCTAAACCACCATAGTTCAAATAAAACGTATCTGTAACATCAATCCTAACCCTTTTTCCTTAAAATTTATGCATAAAGTAGTGAGAAATCAATTGAATCTTCATTAATCATAGATAAGGAAGAATTAGATTTCAGCATAATTTGTTTCTGAAAATCTTTAGAAGATATTGAGAAGAAGAGGTCTGGAGAACAAAACAAATAATAATTAAAATCCCACTTAAGCCCTTAAACATAAGATTTTCATCATAAACTAATTTTTAAATTTTTTTTTTAGAAAAACAACTTAGTGTCATTTATTAAAAAAAACTCAAAAAAAGAAAAAAATACAAAAGTTTAAGATCAGATCTAGACAATTTCTAGATTTGACAATGATAATCTCATTGGGATCCCCTCTTCTTGTTCAGCAACAAGAGTGAATAAAGTCCGAGTTCGAACCCGTCACACGGCAAATTCTGGGGAAATTTGACGAAATGACTCTAATAGTTGACTATTTTTGGGAGTTGACCAGCGCCGGATAAACTTTACAAAAATGGTCATTTACCCCTGTATAAAGACTATAATACCCCGCCGCGAGACATAATTGCGCGCGCGTCTCACAACCCAACCCTTATAAAATCCTTTTTTTCATTTATTTCTTCTCATTCTCTCTTTTCTCCGCTTTAAACAGTAAGACAACCCTATTTCTCTTCTTCTCTTTATCGTGAACGACGAACACGAACACGCGGGCGAAGACAACTGCGAACGTCGAACGGCGAACAAATTAATTTGACCCTTATTTCCTTTAAAAAAATGGGACAACGAATTAAGTATGTAGCCCACAAACACACTTAATCATTAACCAGGCACAGCCTGACAGGCTCGAACCCAGGAACTTAGGGTTAGTATCCACCTCTTGTTGCCGCTAGCCCTTATTTCCTTTATAGCTGAATGTTTAAGAGTTTTTGTGTTTAATTGATTCGTCAACTTGATTGAATGCAGATGCTGATGGGTCCTTATTGATGAGGTTGGATGCGGTGTTGTCTCATGTTAATTCGCCTTGTAGAGCAGTCGCGATTGTTGATTGCTTGATAGTTATCAATTGCGTCTCGCGGTTGGTTTCGTCTCGCGGTTGCATCTCACGATTACGTCTTGCGGTTGCGTAATGGATATGTGTCGCGATGGAATGCGAAGAGGCACACTCTATTTGGGAATACTTGACTACAAACCTAAGTATAGAACAAGTGACCTTAGATAAGATGGATTTTTGGAGACAAAAGTGGGCGTTCATGTTATTCCATCAACTAGTAGAACCATAGCTTATTTATCAAACATTTGTAATATTGTTGATTTAATGTTAATCCAAACATTTGCAATATTGTTGATGTAATGTTAATCCAAACATTTGTAAAATCAACAACACAATGTAATATTGTTGATTGCGTCTCCCAATTGCGACTCACGATTATCCAACTGAATAAACATAAACATATTCATTCTACCAAAACATGAATAAAATTTAAAAATCATGTGTCTCGCGATTGCGTATTTTGATCTTCCTAACTCTCTAAACTAAAAACATTTTCATTTATCACATATAATCATATAAAATTCAATTATATATATATATATTGGTTGAAATAACGCAATAGAATTGTGTAATTTGAATTTCCTTTTTGTGTTTTCTTAAAACATTAAAATTAGTGGTAGTACACTATCTTCACTTGGCATGTAAGTGGTGACTTCTTTACTACAGACACACAATGGTGACGAAATAAGACCCAGAATCAACCGTGATAAATAGGTACCCAAATCCTCATCTTCATCAATAATAACAGGGAGAAATTTGGCGAAACATCATACATGACTTCAATCACTAAATTATATGTAAATTTTTGCACGTTAATCTTATGATAGATGAATATCAACTAATTCGACAAATATAGTATTTTGGGGCAAAGCTTTCAAAATCGCGAGTCAATTCATAAACTCGTTCGAGTTTGCGAGTCGACTAAGCGAAAACGATTCAAGAGTCAAAGAAACTCGTTTCGAAACAAAATCGTAGTGAAATCGCGATTTAACTCGTTGAAATCGATAAATACAGATAAATGTAGATCTATTTTGGATTATATCCAAAGTTTTGCATGATTTTGCAAAGAAAGACCTAGCACCATCAGCTGCAATTTTTCACTCTTCATTATACGTGACAAATACTTCAGTTTCAATTCAAAACAATAATACTATTAGATGCAACCATTCCATTGAAATGCATAATGATCTGACCGCGAGACGCAATAGTCCATCGCGAGATGCAACGACACCATTTATACCAGTATACCAATAAACAACTATGTCGCGAGACGCAACGACACGCACGTCTCGCGAAGGAAGTATAATACTAGTATACCAATCCCTAAATACCTATTATGCGTTTGAACAATAAATAAACAATAATGAGCGAAGGATAAGGAAGCATACCAATACCGGCCATCACCCTTGTGCTCATGGTTGCGTCGTTGTCTCCTCGATCGCTTATAGTTTGCCTTCGCTGTGATTCCATCGTCAGGGTTCTGTCGTCGGGCTGTTCGTCGTTTAGATTTTTAGAGAAGAGGAGAAGACTGAGAAGAGAAAGAACATGGAAGAAAGGAATAAAAAAAGAAAATGTGATAAAGGGAAGAAAGTTTATTAAATATGAAGGGCATTGTGGACTTTTCACAGGGCATCCGGTTGCGTCTCGCAAAGGGGCATTTTTGTCCGAATTATCATATTGGCAAAGTTTTTTCGGCGCTGGTCATTTCCCAAATGAGTGTCATTATTATGGTCATTTCATCAAATTTTTATAAAGTCCGGATTCGAATGGGTCACGTGACAAATTATATGTCTAGTTAAATGATTAAGTGTGTTTGTAATGTATAAATTAAACCCGTATCCTATATTTTTATGATCAAATTAGATATGACTTTCTTTGGGTCGGATTATGACACCGGGCCTGCCGAGTGGAAAGAGAAAATGGAGGCGAAAACTTCATTATTTAGCCCCCAAACATAATTTTGTTGTTATTCCTAACTTCGTCCTTCATCAACCCACCACCACTATTCATCTATTCCTAACTTATTCCTATGTTTAAAGAAAATATTTAATAAAAGATATGAATAATATTTTTTTTTTTTTTCGACATACCTAATCTCTCATTTCCGTAGTTATCGAGCACGATTTGGAAGATGGCAAATTAAATTAAGCTTGGTTTGTTTTTTTTTTTTTTTTTTTTTGACAATGCAAATGAATCTTCTCTATCTAACCAACGGCAAAGGAACAATAACAAAGAGCACAAATTTTCATCAATTTGGCTATTTGGTTGTCTGAATCTTGCACTTCAAAAATAAGAGCAGACATTGGCGACCCAGAAATAGAAAGTCCATTTCTTGCGTGCCTGCGCCAGATCGATCGATTGTTAAAGGGGAAATTCGTAATCTTCACTATCTGGGTTTAGTTCATCGTTGATGTTGGAATCAAGAATACTATTAAAACAATTTTGACTTCTTCAACAGTTGATACTTCTTCTTGTTCGAGGATTTCACGATAAGAAGAGAAACCCAAAGAGATGATCGGATGGGGACGGAGTTGAAAGAGAAAGAAAAGGGACGAAAATGGCAAGGGTAGAATGGGGATATAATGGTAGAGTCAAATGGTGTTCGTACAAGCGAATCACTGTCGTGGTTTGCTCAATCAACATTGCCGTTGCGCTTTATGTTCTTCGCTCTCTCTATACATCTCTGTACATTTACTCTTACAATGAATCACAGAACGGTATGAATTTTAAGCTCCATATTTGCTATTTCGGTAACCTATTTTGGTATTTCAGACTTGAGTGATCTTTTTGTTGTTGTTTTCTCATCGTTCATTGTTTTATTGCTGATGGATTTTCTCCTTCACAGTAGTCAAATATACATCTGAGCAACTCTGGAAAATGGAAGAATCAATTAGAGTTAGAAAAGCATCGGAACCTGTAGAGCTGATTAAATTAGTAAGGCTCAGTATTCTGGGTTGTTAACTTAATGTTGCAGAAAACTTAATTTGGGTATCTGTGCTTGATGAAGGTGAAAGAAATCAAGGGAAACTTTGTAAGTGGAGATAACCTGGTTGAGTTGCCACAGGCTTTGAGACAAAAGATAACAGATGAGATTCTTGAGAGGCTACAAGGTTTAAACAATCGCTCCGATGCAAATCAAAGAGGTTAGCATCACTTATATATCATTAATCAACTGATGTCCACAACAGAATTGAAATAGTCAGTCAATTGCAATAGCCAGTCCAATGTTTATTTATGTGAGCTGTTTTTCTGATATAGTTCAATAAGGAGTGATAAAGCGTCATGTTTAGAATTTCTTTTGAGTTCGCATCCTTTCTTTAGTTTGGAAATGGACATTTTTCCATTTCTATAGTTGTGTTTGTGTCTATTATTTCTAAGTTACTGCATACATATTTGGAAACAACTACACTCATTCTTCCCAATCAGAAATTTAAAGAAATCTATTTGTTCTGTAATCTCTTCTGGAGTGCAGTTGATAAATATGTTTAGAACAGTATGCAGAGAATTTGATCAAGCTTGTTTGGGTAGATACTTTGTGGAGTTCACTAAAATCTTTTGGCTTGCCTTTTCCTACAAGTCTCAAGTACATTGTTACAACATGCAAGTTTCTACTTTAAATTTCAGTTGACAGTTACTTATTTAAGCATTCTGTCAGGCTTAACAATTGGTTCAACCTTATTTTGAAATGGTAGTATTGTGATGAAAGACAAACTCAATGCTACCCAAGCTTTTATGCGTCACAATTTTATAGTTTGCCCTCCAACTTACATTCTTTAAATGTTTATCATAGGAGAGGTTAGAGCTTATTAATATTATTCTTTTTCCACTCTAGCTCCTTGTTGCTACTGTGGTGTTTCTCCCCTTGAATTTCACAAGAGCTAATAAACTTTGTCAATGAGCTCTAATATAGTCAAATGATTTACTGAATATTCCCCTTGTTTTTCCTGTCCTATATATCCATATATTTATATATAGGACAATTGGAGGCAAAGAAAATTCCCCTGTATGATGTATCCATACACAAGATGCGGTTTCTGTTCAATCTAAGCTTACACCTCTGATTTGCATTCATGTATAGTTTGGCGGTTGTTTGGTTTTAGATATATGAATAGAAATTTAGGTGGTTTTGTAATGTTAACAAGTAAATATACAATTTTGAGTAATATGTGATTTTGGACTGTATATTTTATAATTTAATCAAATTATATGTTGAAATTATATAATTTCATACTAGTGATTTTTTATTAAGCTTGTCTTAGTATAATGTTCTAGGGGGAAGTAAATTTTTCTCTATCCGTTATGCTGTGACCATTTAATATACTTGATCCAATTGAACTGCTTCTTATTCTGCTCAAAGAGACTCCAGAATTGCTCCATTATGTGTTCAGATTAGAGCTCTAATGTGTACATCCATTTCCTTTAATTCATATCCTATAGATATTCAAATGTCTTGATTTCTTATAAATGAAATGAAAGAATAAAAAATTTTCATCAAATGATGAAGTCTCAATTTCAAAGATCTATTCAAGTCTTAAAGATGGATATCGCACGTGGTATACTTTACTTCACATATTGAGTTTTACCTATCCTTCCATAGAATACTTCATGTGAATACTCCCAAACCAGATTGGGTAGTTGAACGCAAGAATGGTTGTCTTCTTGACTTCTTGAAGCTGTTTGGGCAATCATGTTCACTACCTATATGGGAATTTTGAGTCAGAGTTGAGATGTGTATTTGAAGGATTGTGGCTGCAAAGACTATTGGAAGAATTAGAAGTAATTAGAAGCTCCCTAACTCATAATTCTCCTAGTTATAGTGTTTTTCTGAAATTTATTGGTTGTTTCTCATCTAGATCTGAATCCGGATACAGGATAAAAAATAATACGTTTTTCCAAATGGGGTGTCACAATCAGTCTGCTAGGAGCGTTTGTAATAATACAGTTCATCATTACAAAACTAAACACGTGGACATAGAAAGACATTTAATGTTAGAGAAGAATTGAAGTAAGAAAAAATTTAGTTCGCCATGAAAGAACGAATCACGAGGACATAGAAGACATTTAATTTTAGATAAGATTGAATGTAGGACAATTTCAGTTTCCTACATACCTACTGCTGGATAGAGAGCAAGGCAAGACATGGTTTGAAGAACTGAATTTGCAAACTGACCATGTACAATTATACAACCCAGTATGAGGGGGGAGGGAAGAATATTTTGATAATGAGTTAGGGAATAGTTGTAGATTATTATAAACCAAATACAAATTTATCTGTAACTAACTAATCAAAGATAATTATCCCTTCTTTTCAGGACCTAACGTTTATCATAGGAATTACATGTATTGTGTATTTGAAATATATTTTATTTGTCAAACTATTCCTTCAATTTCCGCAGAAGCAGTTGAGAAATGGCGAAAAGAGAAGATAAAGGAAGCCAAAGAACTGGCTCTTGGAAACACTCTGAACTCAACCGTTTATCCAGAGGAAGCTGGTAGAGTTCTTTTGAGTGACCTTAAAATGGTTTCTGATGTAGGAATGAAAATCTGTTAGGGTTAACAATTTTAAAACATGTGTATGCAGAGATGCTTGCAAGAACTCTGGAGTCTAACTGGGGTCAACTCTCAGAGAATATAGGTCTTTGGATACCAGTTGAAGTTATTAATGAAGGGCATGATGACAAACCAGAGGGTGCTAAAGATGATGGTAAGAAAAGACACAAGAATGTCCATTTATCATTTATCGCTCTTTATCCAATAAGATTTTGTGTATATATATTTAGGAGAGTCCGTCCAGAATTTCAGATTTGTGATATTATTGTTGTTATTCATCTCTTCCCCTCCCCAGATGAAGAAACATTACCTGGAAGGGCACTTCCTCCAGAATGTCATGCTGAACTTCACACAGATTACGATGGGGTGGCAGTTAGATGGGGACTAACACACCACAAAGAAAGTGCTTTTGATTGTTGTCAAGCTTGCTTGGATCAGGCTAAACGTGCCAACCCAGGAGAAAAGAAATGTAATATATGGGTGTATTGCCCATTGGAGTCTGGCTGCTATTCCCCAGATATTTATGAGCACAAACATATGGAATGCTGGTTGAAATATGTGAGCTTGTTTGTTTGTTTGTTTGTTTTGACTTTTGTCTTCATCAATTCAATTCTCTAATTCATTTCATCATACATATTACTTACATTTCATTCTTCTTGATTGATGCAGGCAGAGACACCTAAGCTAAATTTCAAAGACAGGTATTCTGAGACTTATAGAAATTCTCATCCAAATGCACCATTGTCAGTTCCTTGGGCTTCTGGTTTTCTCAGCACCTAGTTTTATTTTCTGTTATTGGATCATATCTGGTAAAAAAGCCAAATTATTTACAAACAAGAAATGTTGTTATTATGTGTCAATGGATAGTTGGAAGAGGAGAGCCTGGTTGGATATTTTTTTTCATTTTTGTTGACTACTTTCTATTTTCAATACATATATTCTTGAATTGGTGGATGATGATGATGCTGGCTCAAATGCATATTTATTTCTTGGTTACTGAATTATTGTTGTTCACTTTCAATTCATATCATTATTAATCCAGAATGAACTAAAAATTATTACCCCCATGATTTGCACCTTAATTAACATATTTTCATGGCCAAGAGGTCTGCAAAACATTTTATTTATATTTAAAACCAGCTGTTAATGTGTGAAAATCTTTAATGTAATAAAGGATTAATATATTATATGAGAGTTTAATTATAAACTGATATTGTAAAACAATTATAAACTTGAGACAAAAAGGCCACAGGGAGGAAAAAAAATATTATTTAAGGAATGCAAACATTTTCATTCGTCCCTACTAATTTTTTTTTTTTGAACTTTCTAATGTAATATATATTTTTTATTCTCTACAGTTCAAACTTAGTTTTTTATTATTTATTTATTTATTTACATTTAAACACATTATTAAAAAAATATAAATATAAAAAATATATATATATATTTAAATAATTATTTTTATTAAAATATTTAAATTATTATTTTTATAAATTTAATTATTTATATATTGATATCTATATTTAAATTATTATTTATATTTTGATATATATATTTAAATTATTATTATAAATTTGATTATTTACATTTTGATATATATTTTAAATAATTATTTATATAAATTTGATTATTTAAATTTTAATAAATATATTAACATTTCAATTATTATTTTATATAACAATTTTTTTAAAAGTTTCGTCCAATATTTATAAACAAGAATCATTTAAATATAATGACAAAAACATTACAAAAACACATCGTCAAAATGTCACTGAACAAAGTCGAAACATAACGAGATTAAATATTTGAGAAACAATAATAATAATATAAACAAAAAATGTTCATCAACGAACAAACGTAACATAAAATCTAGCGTTAAAAATTTTAAAAATATTAAAAAAATTGAAAAAAACCAACAAGGTCAAAACCAACATATTCGAGCTAAGTTGATAACTCACGAAAGACCATAATTTGTAAAATGTGTGACCAAGAAGATTAAACGAGACGTAGTCAACGAAGTCTGGAGCATAATCGGCAATTATTTAGAGAAGATAATTATAATCATTTTTATAAATTAATAAATTATTATATTGTTATGGTTAAGATATTTTAAATTTATTAGTATTTTTTAATTATTTATGAGAATGGTAGAATAATATTTTATTATATTATATTATATAAATAATATTTGAAATGTAAATATATATATTAAAATATAAATAATTAAATTTATAAAAATAATAATTTAAATATATATATTTATATTTATATAGATATCAATTTTATAAAATTAATAATTTAAATGTATATCAAAATATAAATAATCATATTTATATAATAATTTAAATATATATATATTTAATAATGAGTTTAAATATAAATAAAAATAATAAAATATTTAAAAAATTAAGTTCGAATTAGTTGGAAAGTTAAATGAGAAATATAGTATTTGAGAAGTTGTTCAAACCACATATATTATAAATCAAATATACAATCAAATATACACCGCTCTCAAATGAAAGAAGTGATTACTCTAGGAATGATTTGGATACTCCACAATCAAAAATTCCATAAACCTTTCTTTCTAGAACGTTAAAGAATAAGAAGGAACTAGAAAAACTCTAGATCTGTTCATTTTTTTTCCACTTTAATGTCTTAAAAGAAAAATACAAAAAAAAATGTATTTATACCTATAACCTATTTTCATAATAGAAAACCCTAACTCGTTTACAAACTCGGAAGTTAAAACCCGACCGTAATGGCAAGGAACACCTCAACAACTCTCCCCCTTCCGAGTAATGGAAAAATGTTGCTCTAAACATTCATCATTGTGATGCCCCTACTAGTACCATTTCGACTTTGGCACAACATATCTCATGCTTGCTCCTTGGCAAGCCCTTTGTCATCATATTTTATCTGTTTTTATTCGTATGTACTTTCTCCAACTATAACTCCTTATCGAGCATTTCATGGATCCAATGGTACATTCTTTTAATGTGTTTTGAACATGAATGAAAACTTGGATTCTCACATGTATAGCACTTTGTGAGTCACTAAACACCAAAAATATGTCTTGTGTTATACCTGTTTTCTTCAATAATTCCTTCATCCATCTCATTTCCTTACAACATTTAATAATGACAATATATTCAACTTCTGTAGTAGACAAAGCAACACATTTCTATAGACGAGACTACCATGATACAACTCTTTCTACAAAGGTAAACAGATACCCTAAAGTTGATCTCATTATATCGATATCACCACTCATATCTGAATTAGAAAACCCTTCAATATGTGGTTTTCTAGTACCATAACACAAATAATATTTGGAGGTCCCTCAAAGATATTTCATTAGCCACTTAACCGCTTCCTAGTTTACCTTACCCAAATGTGAAAGAAAACGACTAACTACTCCATCTGTATGAGCTATATCTAGTATTGTGCAGTAAATTAAGCTTTAGATATGGATCTTCAGGTTTCCATTGCATACATTAGACTTCCTATTGTTGAAGCATATGAAAAATCACATATTTCTTGTCTTTCCTCTTCATCTTTGGGAGATATTGTCTTGTTTATTTTTAAATGTGTAGCCAATGGACAAGCAATTGGCTTTGCCTTGTCTATACAAAATCTTTTTAAAATCTTCTCAATATATCTCTCTTAAGAAAACCATAGCCTTTTCTTCACCCGATCACGAATGACCTGCATTCCAAGAATTTGTCTTGCTTGATTCAAGCCTTTTTTCTTATAAGACTTGGCAAAATCCTTTTCAACTTGACAATCTTGAGCGCGTCTCTCCCTACAATCATCATGTCATCAACATATAGAAAAAGTATAAGAAAATCATTATAAGAAAACTTTAGCACAAAGAGATAGTGATTTATAGATGTCTTCATGTACCCATGGATCGTCATGAATGACTCAAACTTAAGATATCACTGCCTTAGTGTTTGCTTCACATCGTACAAACTTTTGACAAATTTGCACAACTTGTTTTCATCGTCTTTCTTATTATAACTTTCAAGGTGCTCCATATAAACATCTTCATCCAAATCACCGTAGAGAAATGAAGTCTTGACATCAAGTTGTTTAACTTCAAGATTCATACAAGCACTTAGACCTAACACCATCTAGATGGAAGTCATCTTCACTACCGATGAGAAAATCTCATCATAATCGATTCCATGCCTCTGGACAAAACCTTTGACAACCAGCCTAGTCTTGTATCTTGGCTTGCAATCATCACCTCTTGTTTGATTTTGTACACCCATTTATTTTATAATATTCTTATGTTCTTGGGTCTCTCAACTAGTTCATATTTGTCATTTTTTAGTAATGACTTAATCTCTTCATCCATGGCAGTTAGTCATTATTTTAGGGGAGCATCCTCGAGAGCCTCCTTATAACATACATGCTCCCCGCAATCAGTTAAAATGACATACACTATAATCGGGTACTTAGAACTTGATCTTTTCTCCCTAGTAGACCTCATAAGTACCTATGTTTGTTGATTATGTTTATTTACATCTTCTTGTTGAACTTCAAAGTCAGCCTCAATATTATCACCAAGATCAGCTTATGTATCATTTTCATGGCCTACAGCTTGACCCTGAGGAACATCATCATCACTATCTGAGTCTAAAGATACATGTGGCATTGTCTTCTCAACATCATGAGACAACTCAAGACCAGGAAGATCACATACATGCACATCAAGATTGTCACATTCTTCAAAATTCTCAATAGTCCGATCTTCAAGGAATACCACATCTCGGCTTCTCAAAACTTTCTTGTCAACTGGGTCAAATCATTTGTATCCCCATTTTTTATCACCATAACCAAAAAATGTACATTTCTTGGATTTTGCATCTATCTTAGACCTCTCATCTTTTAGAACATGCACAAAGGCTCTCCAACCAAAAAACACGTAAATAGTCATAACTGACATCTTTACTTGACCACACTTATTATTCAATGGCTTTAAGGGAGAACAATTGATCAAATACACTTTAGTTCTCATGGATTCAACATAGAAATGCTTAGCCAACCTGGCATGGGAGAGCATACTCCTCATCCGTTCTAACATTAAAATGTTCATCCTCTCTACCACTCTATTGTGTTGTGAAGTCTTGAGAATAGTTTGTTCATGTTAAATACCCCACTCTTTGCAATAATCATCAAATGAGCCTATGTACTCTCCCACATTATTTGATCGCACCCTCATCAGTTTTCTGTTTGTTTCTTTTTCAACTAGTTTGTGAAAGAGCTTTAACATTGCTGCAACCTCATCCTTGGACTTTATAACATATGCAAAAACCTTCCTATATGTATCGTCTATGAAGTTTACAAAATAAGAAGCACCACCTATATATTTAATCTTCATATGATCACATACATCTGTATGGACCAGCTCAATGACATTCTTTTTTAGTTTCACCTTCAAGCAATGTGTTGCTTACTCTTCAAGCAATACTCACAAATTTTAAGATGATCATCCTTGAGATTCGAAAACTCATTTCTCTTAAACACAATATTCAGATCCATTTTACTAATGTGACCTAGTCTCTTCTAGCACAACTCACGGGATGACTCCATCATGATAGAATACGATGCATAATAGAGAATGTTTCAAATTTGTCTTGTATGAGGAACAACATTTCTTACCTCGTGCAAGAACCAAGGAACCCTTATTTAACTTCCATGCTCCACCACTGAAAACATTATAATAGCCTCCTTCATCGAGCTTACCTACGGAAATAAAATTCATTCTCAAGTCAAAAATGTCTTACATCTCTCAAAGTCATGAAAAAACTCATGTTTGTCTTGATTCTAACATCACCAAGACCAACTATCTTAGAAACACCATTGTTACACATGCAAACCTCACCATGATCACCAGCTTTGTAGGACTAAAAGTAATCTTTATACGGAGTAATATGGAATGAGGCACTTGTGTCAACAATCCATGTTGTTTCATTTGAAGACGTGCTAAGACATGAGTCTTGACATTTAGAAACATATGTTACTTCACCATCCAAATCGATCATTTTTAAATTTCCAGAACTCATTTTTCCAATGACCCATTTTATCACAGTAATCACAAGCACTATCCTTCTTAAGAGCTCTAGACTTGCCCCTGTTGGGAAAAAACTGATAAAAACAAAAGAAGAAATGTAAGAAAGAACACACTAACAAAATTTGATAACGGAGTTCGGCCAAATGTTGTCTATGTCTCCGAGCACTAAGGCTATCAATTAATAAGAAAGAAATATACAAGTATTTGATGAAATAAACAAAAAGGGGGGGAGTTTCTTTTATAGACTAAGAAACTTCCCCCACTCCCATCATCTTCCGATGTGGGATTCTACTCTAATTGTGAAGAAAGTTTTTTTATATACTAAGAAACTTCTTTCACTCCCATCATCTTTCGATGTGGGATTTTAATTGTACCAAAAAACAACAAATATCCACATTGGCACAATATCAATACAAATCTTCATTATTAAAAAATAGTTATTAAGTGCTTCCATTTGGCACTCTTCAGTGTCGATCAAACGCGGAAGATGTTTACCAAATCTAAACAATGTTTAGATTTGTTTTTTCCCATGTATTTCATCTCGAACTCTTTACTCAATTGAGCTTTCAATTTGTCAATTTCATATTGGCACTTTAATGCTATCAACATATCATCAACGTACGAGAGTAGATAGACATAAGATTCATCTTGCAGTTTTTGCAAATACACACATGAATTGAATCTGTTTCTTGTGTACTTGTGCTCTAACATAAACTTGTCAAGTCACTTGTACCATTGTCTCAGCGATTGCTTCAACCCGTACAATGATTTGTTCAACTTGCAAAACTCATTTTTCTTTATCTGAAACTTTAAATTCATGTGGTTGATAAATGTAGATTTTCTCGTTCAAATGGTCGTGTATTTTTGCAGTCTTCACATCCAATTGAGCTAGCTCTAAATTAATATTGCTACCAAGGCCAACAAAATTCCAATGGAAGAGTTATAATAAACTCATTCCTTTTAAGCGTAGTCTTTATCTATCAATTTTTCCTTGTAGCGAACATCAAATTTTTCGGAAATCCTTCTTTCTTAGCAAAGATCCATTTACAACTAATATCCTTCTTCCCTTTTGGTAGATGCGTCAAATTGCATGTCTCATTCTTTAGAAGAGATTGCATCTCATCTTTCATAACACCTCTCATTTTTCCATTTTCAGTACTTCGACTAATATTTGAAAAAGTGGATGGAATATCATCTACGACTAAAAGTGCATAGGCCGCCATGTCAACAAACTGACCTAGTTTATGAATAATTCATCTTGGTTTGTTCACAATAATTAATTCACATTGTTTTGAAGGTTATTGGGTCGGAACCTCTTTCTCATTTGACTCTTCATCTGTCGTCGGAGAGTCACTTATAGTTGGACCTATCTTTATCTTCTCAAACTCCATTTGTTCCGGAGTACAATCAATTTTATCTGGTATTACCTTATTCAACATTGAATAATCGTCAAAAGTAACATCTCTACTGATAATGGTTTTCTTTGCATCCAAACACCAGAGGCGATATCTTTTAACTCCAGTAGTAAGTCACATTAAAAAAGTCTTATTTACTCGTGGATCTAACTTTGATTCAACTACATGATAATATGCAGTAGAACCAAAAATATGCAAATAATCATAATCAGTTGTATGTTTTTAGACCATACCTTTAATGGAGTCTTGCCACAAAGTGCAGATGATGGTAGGCGATTTATCAAATTTTGAGCGTATGACACAACTTTTGCCTAAAATTTCTCATCTAACCCAACATTAGAGAACGTACATCGAACTTTCTCCACCAATGTTCTGTTCATACATTCTGATACTCCATTATGTTGTGGTGTTTTTTTTATTGTGAAAAGTGTCGAACAATACCACACTCTTGGCATAACTTCTGTAATGGATCATTCTTGCATTCTCCACTGTTATCAGTCTAGAGAATTTTAATCTTTCTTCCTGTCTCATTTTCAACTTGAGTTTTCCATTTAAAAAAATATCTTAAGCACTTCATCTTGTTTTTTTATAATAAACACACATACTCTTCTAGCAAAAATCATCAACAAAAGTAACAAAATAATGTCTACCTTCAAGAGATGGGGTCTTAGTAGGTCCTCAGACATTAGAGTGCACATATTCCAAAATACCCTTGGTGTTATGGATTATAATGCTAAATTTTACTCGCCTTTGTTTTTCCAGAACAGAATGTTCAAAAAAATCTAATTTACAAACTTTTATACCTTTAAATAATCCTTGTTTGACAAGAGTTTGTATAGATTTATCACCAACATGTCTCAATCGCATATGTCATAGCTTTGTTGTCTTTAATTACTTACTGCTCCTGGAAGTTCATACAACTGTTGTCTCATTAACTATGCTACTTTGATACTAATATATATTATTCCTTTTCCTAATTCCTTTCAACATCACAAAGCTCTAGAGATTACCTTAAGAATTTCATTCTTCACTTTAACATGTAGGCCTTTTAACTCCAATGCCCCCAAAGAAATGAGATTCTTTTTCATGTTCGGTATGTACCGAACATTTCTGATAATTCTGGTGAATCCATCATCATTTCTCAGCTTGCTTGAACTTATCCATTTTATTTTACATGTATTAGCATCTCCCATGTAAACAACTCCACCATCTAATCCTTAAATTCAAAGAAAGACTTTAGAATTGGTGTCATATGATAAGTGTAGGCTGAGTCCAATATCCACGCATCAGGATGTGATGTTGTCTGTGACATTTGCATCATCTCTGTTTTCTACAACATTTGCATCTTCATAATCTTTCTCTTTCTTCTTTAACTTTGAGTAGTTAATCATCCAATGTCCTTTCTCACGACAGAAAGCACACATTCATCTTTGACAACTCTTCCTTTGGATTTTCCTCCCCCCCTTTTGATTTGCTTTGTTGACGGCCCCTGACCACCAATGTTTCATCTGCGGTAGCTATTTTGTTTTTCCTTTTGTCACACTTTCTCAATTAATGACTATATAAAGGAGAACTTACAGTATCAAGAGATACATTTTTCTTCTCATGTAGTAATGTTATTTCTAAATGTTTAAATTCATTAGGAAGGGATGATAACAACATTAATGCCAGATTTTTATCTTCAAATTTTATATCAAGATTTAATAGATCTTCTACTAATTGATTAAACTTATTGATGTGTTTATTCATGGTAGTACATGACTGATAATCAAACCGGAACAACCGCTTTTTTATTTAGAGCTTATTCTGACCACTCTTCTTGAGAAATTTGTCCTCCAATATTTGTCATAGTTTATGTGTAGAAGTTTCATTCTTCACGGAATACTTCTGCTCTCTAGATAGGCACGATCGAATTGTTCTGCATGTCAACCGATTCATGATACTCGATTCTTTGTTCTTCACGGCATACTTCTGCTATCTAGATAGGCACGATCGAATTGTTCCGCATGTCAACCGATTCATGATACTCGATTTTTCTTCTTCTATACCATATGTCTTTACGACTTTAATAGCAACATCTAAATCCTACTAAAAAAGACAATCTAGAACCTTACCTTGCCACATGTCGAAATGCCCAGTTCCATCAAATATTTCCACTTCGAATTTGACATCAGGGTCCTCGTCTAGGATAACGAAGGAGTTGATTCACCTTTTGAAGACTCATACGCCATGACAAGGACGAAACTACGGCTCTAATACCACTTATTAGAAAAAAAAACTAACATAAACAAAAGAAGAAACATAAGAAAGAACACACTAACAAAATTTGATAACGGAATTTGGTCAAATGTTGCATACGTCTCCGAGCACTAAGGCTATCAATTAAGGAAGAAAGATACAAGTATTGAGTGCAATAAACCAAAAGGGGGAGAGTTTCTTTTATAGACTAAGAAACTTTCCTCACTCCCCTCATCTTCCGATGTGAGATTCTATTCTAATTGTGAAGAGTGTTTCTTTTATATACTAAGAAACTTCTTTCACTCCCATTATTTTTCGACGTGGGATTCTAGTTGTGCCAAAAAATAATAGCCCCTACTCGAACCACTTTTATTATCTTTGATCTTCCTTTATCAGTCACCAACATATCAGAATTAGAGGGTTTGTCCCCTTCTCGATTCTCTTCATCAAGGAATTGGTGAAAAATGTCATGTTGACTTTACCATTTAGTGTTGAGTTGTTGAGAGTGATAATAAGTGCAACGACATTAATATGATGTAATGAATTTCCTAATCGACTAGAAGTGGTTTAGAAACGACAAAAACTCTCGGATCACGCAAGTTTAAGAAGTTTTGAAAAAATTCCGATTAATCGGATTTATGTTTGATTAAGTTGTCGGTTGTCTATTTAGCTCTCGTCATTTGATTCTAGAATTCCTAATATGAACGTACGATTTAAGTTATCGATTTTCCAGTCATCCTTTCCGGTTGAACATTTTCGGTTGTTTGGTGCTTGGAATTTCGGTGATAGTTAAACATTATGAAGCTTCCCTTTTGAATTTAGAACACGAACTGTCATGTTTGGTTGTATACAACGAGATTCACCACGGCTGAGAGTTCAGAATCAGATGCTCCATGAACGAGATTCATCTGATGTTAAGGAGCTCTTGAACGTACCAATTGAAGATCGTCATGTGATTGATTGATATTCCATCGTGTTTCAATTGATGCAGATTTACTTGCTCATTGGGAATGAAGATTTTGTTCAACTGAAACAGAGAATCAGTCATATGTATTATTATTCAAAATCAATTATATGTATTATTATTCAGTTTTGATAAATCTAACGAAATTTAATTAAAATAGACCTAGGTGGCAACAACAAATCTACATCATCTTTTGTTTGCTAATCAAAGAAAAATGATCTACATGGCCTTACTAATTAACCTTTAGCTTAGGTGGCCAACCCCGATTTGATTCCTTTCTCTTTGTCTCGGCTTTCCTTCCATCACATCTACTTTATCCTGCCACATGGGTTTATTTCTAAAGAATTATAAATTTCAATATTAATTATTTAATCTATTTAAATGTTATTTTATTAAAATTTATATTGTAATTAATAATTTTAGTTAATTAATTTAATTATTAAAAATAATTTAAAATTTCAATAAAATTATTAATATATTAATAAATCATTATCTACATTAAAATATACATCCTCAAATTGTATAAGCAATTAAACTTATATTATAATAAATTCAAATATTTATTATTAATATTATTGATTTTTATTTAATAAAATTAATATTACATTTTAATTAAATTATTCACATATATATATATATATATATAATTATGTATTAATAATTCTAATTTAAATTTATAAAAATTCAGTACTTTAATAACATTATATTATAATAAATTCAAATATTTTGCTATTAATATTATTTGTTTATAATTAATATATATAATTTCAAATATTAATTAAATTATATATATATATATTATTTGATATTTATTAAAATTATATAACTAAGGCCTGTTTGTTTGGGCCCTTAACTCATTTAACAAGATTTTATTTATTTCAAGGCCTCGTTTGATTTTTTAAACATTAAAATAATTTTCTTAATCAAAATAAATAATTTCATGATTGTTAGGACTCATTTGAAATATTTCTTAATTTTCTCAAATTTTGGAGTTTTACAACTCTAAAACTTATGAGAATTTTTTTTTAAAATATTCTTATAATTTAGGCAACAATATCATGCATTAACTTTTCAATTTTGGACAATTATATATTTGTACGTCATTTTTGTCCTCTCGCAACAAACCTACTCTCAAGGTTTCAAAATTATTTTAGATTGTTCTTATAATAATAATAATTCATCTGTTAATATGATTAGAAAAAAGACTACTTACTAGCACGAAATCCTTGAGAAGCTGATTAGAAAAAATCCCTCTGTAATAAAAGAAGATTCGAATGATAAAAGTGCTTATAAGATCGATTCCGCAAACCTATTAGCAACTAATAAAGCTCTTATAAACAACCTGGGAGTTGATAGCCACAACATCCCATTTTACTGTGAAAAGGTGTCCGATGTTTTAATAAATAAAGAAGTTTGTAATGAAGATCCTGATGGGATGTTCTCTTCATTTTGTATGGGATATTCTCTTCATTTTGTAATAAAACGTCCAATAAAATACCAAAGTATAGTTTTGAATATATTTCAGATGATGGTGTTTCTTTTTAGTCTATTTTAGTTTCGAAATGAAAAACTTTTTGGAACATGAGGACAAAATTATTTCCACTATTGAAACAACAGTTGAAGTAAACCTCAATACGGTAGACAATCCTCAAATTATATTGATTGAGCAGAGTCTGAATAATGATGAACATCATGAAATGTTAGAACTATTAAAGGCCAAAAAAAACATGTTCGCCTGGTCTTACAAGGATATGCCCGGCGTAGATTTTGGCATTATTCGACATCATATTCCCCTCCATCTAGAGGCTAAACCTGTCAAATAAAAATTAAGAAAAATGAAAACTGAGGTTGTAGCCAAAATTAAAGAAGAAGTTCAAAAGTAATTGAAAGTATGATTCCTTGAAACTATGAACTACCCCACATGGATAGCCAATGTGATTCCTAATTTAAAGAAATCTGGAAAAATGCGCGTGTGTATACTACCATGATCAGAACAAATCCAGCCCTAAGGATAACTTTCATTTACCTCATATTGACATTTTAGTTGATCATGCCGTCGGCAATCAGTTATTGTCTTTCATGGATGGTTTTTAGGATATAACCAGATCCTAATCTGTGAAGAAGACAAAGAAAAAAACACATTTATAACAGATATAGGCACGTTCTGTTTTAGAGTCATGCCCTACGATCTTAAAAACGACGGGGTTACTTACCAAAGAGCAATAACTATGATCTTGCACGACATGATACACACGGAAGTGGAAGTCTATATAGACGACATGATCGTGAAATCTAAAGATCGCTAGTGACATGTTACCAACATAAAAAAATTCTTGCAAAGAATTAGAAAGTACCATCTTAGATTAAACCCGAAAAAGTGTGTGTTTGGATTCATCGCTGGTAAGATGTTAGGCTTTCTTATTACCCAACGAGGAATAGAAGTCGACCCGTTCAAAGTCGAGGCAATTACGACTATGCCTACCCCTCGAAATGAAAGAGAAGTCCGAGACTTCCTCGACAAAATTCATTTCATCAATTGGTTCATTAGCAAACTGACTCTCACATGTGATCCCCCTTTCAAGTTATTGAAAAATGATCAGAAATTTTAGTGGGATGAAACTTATCAGCAAATATTTGACAAAATCAAGGACTATCTAAAGTTACCACCAGTTCTTATGCCACCAAGGCCCAGTGTTCCCTTAATTTTCTACCTCACTGTGACTGACTCGGCTATGGCCAGCCTATTGGCTCAAGAAAATGAGAATAGACTCAAGATCGTAGTTTACTATCTGAGAAAGATAATAACTAGATGCAAATTAAATTATTCGTTACCCAAAAAAGTATTTTGGGCACTTGCATGGGTCACCAAAAAGTTGATACATTATATGCAAGCCCACCTTATCAAGCTAGTATCCAAATTAGATTCAATCCATTATTTATTTCAGCGAACGTTGCTATCACTTAGACTGGCTAAATGGATGATGATGATTTATGAATATGATATTACATATACGGTTTAGAAATTCGTTAAAGGAATCATTGTTGTAGACTTACCGGCAGATCAACCCATCAAAATTGAGCCTTCCTATAAACTCAACTTTCTGGATGACAACATAATGGTTGTCACCTCGGATACATAAAAATTAATGTTTGATGGAGATTCATTCAAGCATGGATATGGAATTGGAATTCTCTTGATATATTCTAAGGGGACGTATAACCCCATCCCTGTTAAGTTAGAATATTTCGTGACCAACAATGAGGTTGAGTATGATGCATGCCTCTCAGGTCTCAAATTGCATATGAACGAGGAGAAACTAAATTAGACATAGTTGGTGACTCTAACTTAGTTATATCCCAGGTCAACGGAACATGGCAAGTACGAGGGGAAAACCTTAAACCCTATTATACTTGTCTACTCCAGTTTATCGACAAGTTCAATCACATGTCTTTTGTTAATGCGCCAAGAAGCTAAAATTGCATTGTCAATGCTTTGGCTACGCTAGCCGCTATGACCCAAATCCCTGTTGGAATTAAGGTCAAACCTCTAAAAAATTGAAAGAAATAAAATTCTAATCTCAAAACCGGGGTGGTAGCCTCCATTCAAGTGCCCACCAAACCATGATTCAATATTCTTCAAAAATACATTGAGTATGAAGAATAACTATCCCATTTTCAAGATAAGGAACGAAGAGTCTTGCGCTAGTATTCCACTAATTATTCTTGGATAGCTAATAATCTATATAGACGATCTTTTGATGGTCAAAACATGATTTACGTCGATGATCCCGAAGAACGGCGAATCATAAAAGAAGTACACGTAGGAGTATGTGGTCCACATATGAATGGACTAGCTTTCTCCAAGAAAATACTTCGTCTCATATATTATTGGCAAAATATGGAACATGAATGTGTCAGCTATATAAGAAGTTGTCACCAATTCCAGGTCTATGCTGACCTAAAACTTACCCCGACATCTTTGCTTTATAGTATGACATCACCATGGCCCTTTTCTACATGGGGTATTGATGTCATTGGGAATATTTATCACATGCGTCAAATGGACACGAGTTCATACTCGTAACTATTGACTATATTCTAAATAGGTCGAGGTAGCATCTTACAAGATTTTGAAATCTGCTCAAGTAGCAAAGTTCATCCGCATCAATATCATAGTCAGATACGGGGTACCTCATGCCATTATTTCAGATAATAAGAGGCACTTTTAAGGAAAGGTTTTATCCTTGCTTAAAGAATTCAAAATTGAGTACCACAAATCATCGCCCTATCGAACCCAAACTAACGGTGCGGACGAAGAGGCTAACAAAAATGTGATTAGGATCATCAAGAAAAATGACCAACACTTATAAGGATTGGCATGAGAAGTTGTTATTTTCCTTATGGGGATATCGTACGACTCCTCGAACATCGATAGATGAAACTCCCTATTCTCTAGTATACGATATGGATGTCGTACAACCTATCAAGATTGAAATCCTTACACTGAGAAACTTTTTGGAGTCCCAAGTCATTGAAGAAGACTGGGTGAAATCTCAATATGATTAGTTAACGTTAATGGAAAACCACATATTAGATGCATTATGCAAAACCCAAGCTTACCACGTATGGCCAATATATTTAATATGAAGCTCAAGCCTAGAAACCTAAAGGAAGGTGACTCGGTGCTCAAACGAACTCGAGAACTGTTAGACCCTAGAGGCAAATTCCGACCAGGATGGAAGGACCCTTCCTAATTAAAAAAATCCTCTTTAAATGTGTAGTCCGCCTATCTACAGTTGAAGACGAAGAATTTATTGCTCCAACCAATTTAGACGCACTGAAACGATATTATGTGTAATATCAATATGTGAAAAGAACAACTTTGATCCATCCCTACCAGAACTAAAACAAAATGAGTCCTTAGTCTCAAATGGACTAATCGACCTCTAGTTTTGTATAACTACGTCAACGTCAAAGGAATAACTACGTGAGACCTGGATCTTCCAAAGGAATAAAATAAAAAAATATCAAGGACAAAAGGAAGATATGTAGGCAACCTATATATAGGTCTGGTCTCCACTCAACTTAAAATAAATAAAAGGAATGGACTATTCCTAGATCAGTAGGTCCAGTCTCACATAAATTTTAAAGAGTGTAGGAACCTTGGTTCTTTTTACGAACTAGTGACGATAATTTTAGGAAATAAGTAGGGGCAAAAGCCAAGGGAGCTCTGTTAATTAAATAGTGATTAATCTCCCGATAATAACCTTGAGTTTACAGAAAACTCTAATCAATGGATATCCTTAATAAGCTTGTTTTCGTGCTATGCAATTATCTAGGAAATTAACCCTCTATCAAAGACTTTTGAAAAAAAAACTAGAATAAACTCCCAAAAGCTAAGCCAGAGCTGCAATTTGAGAAAAACGTCTCATTCCCCTTTGTACAAAAGAACAAAGAGAGCTAGACTCGAGGCCACAAAAGAAAAAAATCTATACATATATGTATAATAAACGCTCTTGTGTAGGTTGAGGTGTTGAAATCACCGTTTGTGCTCATTCGGGCGGATGTCCCGATGACTATCTTAAGGGAAAAACGTATTGATTCCCACAGATACACCCTAGAAACTTTTTAAAAAAATTCTCAAAGCCAGAAAGTTGAAACTCTCTCTACGACTATACCAGGAATAATCGAACTTTTGAAAGATTGCGACCCAAGGCAAAAGCAACCAAAAATATAACATGATGGGACCTCACATCTTGACCGCCTTCCTTTCGAGTTAAGAGTTTGGATAATTGTCTACACGAGATTGAATTTATCATCTATATCTTAACATAGGAGGAAAAGGAACTCGGGCTTCTTAAGTGAAACAATCTCTACTAATTGCAAGAATGCTCGTAGCTTAATCCCAAACACATTTCAAATCCAAGTTACCATGATTCGTGAATAGAATAAAGGTTTCTTTTGTTTTCAAAACATCATTGGAAATAGAATTGGGAATAGTCCATCCCCAATTAGCTTTTATCAAAGTTCCCAACGCCACAGACAAATAAGACACCATAAAGCATGATAAAGTAACATGCATCCCTTCCTTGTGATAGGAGATAACAAAATGTCTGGTCGATTTTTCATCTATCTATGAAGATCATTTTGTAAAATAAAAGGGAAAAAGATTTTGTTGAAATATTCCCTAAACAATAGAAGTTCCTTCAATCTAGTTACGAAGGCCAGTTCACCAAATAAAGTGCCAAAGGGTCTCTCAACACGACCGATCGATGTTTCACTCAGTTGCGAATGACACTTTGTAAAGAGATAAGTTGTTATTTAGAACAACTCCTCTCATAAACAATTCCCAACTGAATTATGATTTTTCAGCCAGATATGTCATTTTGTATAAAACCTCTCCAAAGCCTTATATGTTGATAAACATAATAGGTCATTGTTATGATTCTTAAAGCTCTATTTTAATAGGCAACTATATAAGTCATTGTCATAACCTATCCCCTCAGAGTAATTGTTATCACCATCCCTAAGTAAAGCCCTATTTTAATAGGCCTCATGGAAGTCATTATTATGACAATCTCCAGCGTCAAATTCCATTTCTTTATGAACATAGCGTGATTGTTATCACTATTCTCCAGGAGAGTCTTATTTGTTGATAGGTATCCAAAAATAAGTCTTACCTACAGTTGATAAGACTACTCCCCAATCAAGTCCTATCTCTTGATAGACATTATCGATCATTGTTATGATAAAGCCCTAACTAAGGCAACCTTCGGGGTTATTATAATAATTCATTCTCAACCAAAGCTGTGTCATCTTACAAGCATATAGTAAGACTATTGTGATAGTCTATCCCCAACAAGATTCAACAAATAAAGAATGATCTTGTAGCATTCGGCCTATGAATCATGATTATAATTCATCCCAACATTTGTTGTCATCCAGCTTCTATCCTTCTACTTTATTATAGGTTGGGGTACGAATTTTAAATGTTCAACCTCAGACCCACATTTTCCAAAAACAATGAGTGTTTTATTCAAACTCGATTCGTGAGGGCATTCTGTAAGCATGAAAATTTGACATACCCCAATTTACAATAATATTTATAATTTAAACATAATATTTTGAATTTTTTAATTCAAAATAATCCAGATGAGAAGTCAAAATTAAATTAGGATTAATTATTGTGATAATTAAATCCTAATTAAAAAAATTATTTAAAAACCAAAAATAATTTGGGATTAAAATTTTGTATTTATTTTATCCAAATTAAACCCCAAAAGGGGCTAAATTAAATTATTTATAATTTTAGACATAAGTTATGTGTAATTTATGGTATAAAATAATTAAATAAATACTCCAAAATACCCAAAAATAAAATAAAATGAATATAATTTTAATTATGTTTTCAAAAAATATTTTTGTGTATTAATTTGGTGAATAAAAATGAAAGAAAAGGCTAAAAATCTATTTTAAATAACTCTTTTAATAATAATAAAAATTGATGATCTAGTGTGGCTGAAATTAAAGAAATCGACTACAGTAGGAATTTCATCCATCGGATGAGCGCTTGGTCTTCATCCAACTTGCAAGGACACTCCGCGTAGTCGGTTGTATTTGAGATGACATACGCCCGAGTTGTAGAGGATCAAGAGACATTTTTTAACTAAAATGTTAACGGAATGCCTGGCGTTGACAGACCGCCAACAGATCTCAATGGTGCGTTCCATTTAAATAAAACAACAATGCTTTGGTTATTTTCTTCGTTGAGACAGTGCGCACCGACGATCTTCCAGAAACCTTATCTTTGTCGTTCCTCATCTTTATCACTCCAAATGTTGCCCACGTGCACGTCTCTCCATCGCCATCATTTCATCTAGGGTTTGAATTCAAATCATAGCATAAAACTATGCATACGAATACAAAAGAGAAATGTATAAGATGAACTTCAGAAGCCTAATTGAATATGAATTCGGCTTTGAAATTGACCTAGCTTGAGTATAAATACTCCATAGGTCTCATTCTTTTAATCCATCGAAAAGAATCCAACAATCATAGCCTACTCAAAGATCTTCATCGGAGCTCCGACGACTACTTTTGAAGAAAATTTTCTGGTGTTCTAAGCTTTAATTCAGAGCTTTGAAAAGCTTTTTTTAAGATCATATGAGTGTTCAAACCCTTTTTATAATTATATTATTATTAATTTTTGAATTTAGAAATTGCACCAACAAAATCATTATATACAGTCTTACAAAAACAAGTTATGAGCATTTAATTTTAAATCAAGACTCTTATAAATAAGTTAGCTAATTATTTATACCATTTAAATTTAAATACAAATAAAAGTTTATAACTTTTAAATGAAATGAATATTCATTATCTTTAATTTACATTTTAAATTTAAAACAAATATGAAATATAAATTTTTCTAAATTTTATAATATTTATTATATTTTAAATAAAAATAATAGCTTAAATTTTTTATAATTGATGGGTGAGTTTTGAATTGTTTAAAAAAAAAGTATTTTATTATATTAATAATATTTAATTATTTAATAGTTGAGGTGATAATTATAGTTATGGGTGGTGTTCACATTTTATATTAAAAAAATATATATTTTAATCATATTAAAAATATCTTGATATGAAAACACAAAATCTACCAAGCTCACACTCAAGTCAAATACTTCCTATAAAAAAACAATCCTTATATGAACTATTTTATCTTTATTCCAAAAACGAACGCACGATGATTGATGATGACGCTATAGTGCGCTTAATGCACACACTCCTTAATCGTTACAGCTTTTCCCCAAAGCCAACCAACCACCATTGAACCCCTTTTCCAAGTGTCCCCACTTCCACCCTTCTTCTTCTTTTTCTTTTTCTAACATGAAGGTAGACAGAAGACAACAAGCTACAGTGGTGGTAAACTTTCTCTCTCCTCTTTCTTTCACTCATCACCACATATATCCAAACCTATGTGTTTTGTGTTTCTTCAGTTGCTCATAATCTGATTCTCATGTCCCATGATGATTAGTAGCTGGAGAGAAGTTGTTCATATCTTCTGAGCCCACCAACAACTTGTTTGAAGATCTTCACACGGATCGAGGTGCCAGGACTCCCAAGTTTTGTTTTTGTCTCTTCAAACTCCAATTAATCCTATATGTGGAGGTCTTTATTATTTCCTGAATTCAACCATTAATTAATTGAATGTATGGGTTTGAATGCATGTATGGATAGATGAAGTTATATAAATCTGTTTATTTCTGAAATTGCAGAAAAAGAGATGAATACTAGAGGAAGAACTAATTTCCAGTCTAATAAAGCAGCATCAATTAAGCATGAGAAAGTAAATTCCTGAATATTTTCGTCAGATTTCTTTCCCCTGTCTTATTAGATTGAAGTTTTGTTTGTTTGTTTGTATTCTAGCTAGCTAGCTCTTTGATCTTGTCCACTAGAGTCTGCAGAGATCCACTTTACCCACAATCCCCCCAACACTAATTTTATATATGCCAATTATATATAGGAGCAGGTTGAGGTTCATGGAAACAGGTTTATGGAAGGTGAGAAAGCAACCACAAGTCGAGGGGCTTCATATCAAGATCGAAAGAAGACATTACTTCAGGATGTACGTAACAGCTAGGAAGTTTATGCAATTAATTTTAACTTGTTTGAGATCAATCATGTTTGTGATGATTCTTTGCTATAATGTCAGGTTGGTAAGTTAAAGAAGAAGCTTAGACATGAAGAGAACGTTCACAGAGCATTAGAGCGGGCTTTTACTAGACCCTTGGGAACTCTACCCCGTCTACCTCCTTATCTCCCACCTCGTGTTAGTATTTTTTTTTATTTTGTAAAAAAGTATGATCACTGTACAAAAGATAAGACTAGAGTATCTATCTATATACTATTTTTTGATTCATTGATTGATTGATGACTTTGGATTTTTCCTTTTGTTTCTTTTGACCATTAAAATAAATAAAGATGCTGGAATTACTAGCTGAAGTTGCTGTTTTGGAAGAGGAAGTTGTTAGGCTTGAAGAACAAGTGGTGCATTTCAGACATGGGTTGTATCAAGAAGCTATTTACATTTCTTCATCAAAGTCAAAGAGATGCATTGGACATGAGTCTATGGATTTATATGATCCATTCCCAGTTAAGAATGCTAAACAGAAACAATCATCATCAAAGGTAACAACACTTCAGAATGAAGGACATCAATCATTTCTTCTAACGTCAAAGCAGCATTCACTCCCTTTTCCTGGTAATTTATTTAAGAGAAATATTACATATATCTCATCTTTCTCCTATTATGTTAATTGTTCTTCCTATTTCCTATATTATTATTATTTGCAAAGGGAATAATCAGCTGCAAGTAAATGCTGTAAAAAACAAGCTTTCACCAAATTCTAAATTGGCAACAACAAGCAGGACTCCTCCTCCTGTAAAGAAACCTCTTGCAACAGCATCAGAATGTAAAATTATATGGGGCCAATGTTCAGAAGCTACAAACATACCTACAAAAATTTCGGATGAAAACTTATCTAACAACAATGATACCCCAAACAAGATCTCGGAGAACATTGTGAAGTGCTTATCAAGTATTTTCTTAAGAATGAGCTCACTAAAGAATAGGGTGACAATGGACTCTTTACCTTCAATATTGGCGTTAACTAATTCACCTGATACGTGTGAGACAACAACTGGGTTTAAGGATCCGTTCAACATCTGCTTGGAATTTGGAAAGAGGGATATTGGCCCTTATAAGCATTTATTTACTGTGGAAGCTGCATCAATCAAGCTAAACCAAAAAACGACTTCTTTATTCCTATTTAGGAGACTCAAGTGAGTAATCCCATCTTTAGGATGTTGATTTTCTTGTCTATTGATATATTTTCATCTAGGGAGTTGTAGATATATATACATTGATCATTTTCCTTCAAATTACAGGCTACTACTTCAGAAACTTGCCTCAGTTAATATGAAAAGTCTAACCCATCAGGAGAAACTTGCTTTTTGGATCAACACATACAATTCTTGCATGATGAATGTAAGACACTAATCCTTTATGTTATTTTCTGATCACTTTTGAATACCTTTTCATGATCTGCTTTCTGAGACACTAATAAAGATAGTTGCACATAGCTAACGTATAATCTAAACCAATAATTAAAGAGTTTCTAATTTTTCTTTTTAGAAACCTCCTAATGGATATATATGCTGGTCTTTCTGATTGAATTGTTTAGGCATTTCTGGAGCATGGAGTCCCAGATAGTCCAGATATGGTAGTTGAATTGATGCAGAAGGTACTGCTGGCTAATGCTGATGTTTGTGGATTTTTAAAAGCTTTCCTCTTTTTTTTAAAAGTCCATATATAAATAAACTGCAAAGAAATCTCTATTTTTCATGTCCCACAAAGAGAAATTATTAGCATGTGTTTTGTTCATCTAATGGGATCAAGTTTTCTTCAATATAGGCAACAATAAATATCTCTGGACAAATGCTAAATGCGATCACTATTGAACATTTCATCCTGAGACTGCCTTACCACTCCAAATATGTAAGTGGTTCTTTACAAATTTGTCTCGGGCCTCCTTACATATAATACATGTACCTTGCCTTATATTTGTTAGTTACCACCAGACATTTTCGGAGGGCATAAAAAATGATGATACAACAATAGCACGAGGTGCCTTTGGGTTGGAGTTATCTGAACCATTAGTTACGTTTGCACTCTCCTGTGGAAGCTGGTCCTCTCCAGCTGTAAGTCAATGCAAAACTGAACTGGAACTTTGTCTCTTATTTACTACTTTTAAGTTTTACACTACAAGAATGAAAACAGATGTCTCATTTCTTCTTGCATCTGATGAATTTAAATTTCCTTTATGGTTGGTATCTGCTGTTCAGTGATTATTCGTTCATGTTAAGACATTGGATTATATCCAATATATATTTCAGCTGCCCGAAATACTGGATAATCTGATCTATAAAACTTTGTTGAATGAAGGTAAGGGTGTACACAGCAGCTCAGGTTGAAAATGAATTGGAAGCCGCAAAAAGAAACTACCTGCAAGCAGCAATTGGAATTTCGATTAGCAAGAAATTATTAGGAATTCCAAAACTTTTGGATTGGTATCTACTGGACTTTGCAAAGGACATGGAGTCATTACTTGACTGGATATGCCTTCAACTACCAAGTGAACTGGGAAAGGAAGCAATGAAGTGCCTTGAGAGTAGAGGGGTGGGGAATTCTCTTTCTGAATCTATCTATATCTTTCCTTACGAGTTCAAATTCAGGTATCTTTTGCACTTGCAGTAAGTTTTTTTTTTTTTACTATTATTATTGCCTTCTCTCACAGATTGAAAAGGGTCATGGGTACTTGTATTACAGTTATAGAATACATAACCAAAAGAGAAAATTTTCAAATTTGTCATGAATTCTGTAAGTAATTTGTAGTTCAAACTGTAACTAATTTATTATCCCTTATGTATACCTTCAAACATTTATTCTTTGTCACCTTCCAATTACCTTTCACTACATGAATTTACCCTTTATTTAGATCTGAAACTTGGCAACCCTCCAAATGTCAATTCTCTATTTCTGCAAGTTTGTTTCTTTTATTACTCAAACTAGTATGTATCCCGTGCATTTGCACGAGTAATAATAATATAAAAAATTGTGAAAAAAAAATATTACCATAAAATTTTTATGGACGGGTCAACCCACAATCCGACCCAAATATTCATTTATTCTCACATATATCCAAATTAACCACAGCTCTCGACCCGGCAATCCATACACTTTAAAAATTAAGCATTATTATATATATATATAGATGAGTACAACTCAATTTGGACTGACTAAACATCTTGATTCCTGCAAAGAGAACATTCTTTTGAAGGTAAAAACCCCTGGAAATTTCTGAGGAAAAACAATTCCTTAATTTTTTTTTGTTATAACTTTCATTGCAACTAATTATTTGAGTCAGAAAGTTGACATACAATAATAGCTGGCTAATTTTTTAATAATTTTTTAATTATTTAAAAGATTTTAATTGGTGATGATCTTGAAAAAGGTATATTATTTTTAAGAAAAATATTTAAAATTTATTAATATATAATAATAAATAATTTTTAAAATAATCATAATAAAGTCTAGAAATGTATTTTGAAACCATATTGAGCTGTTGAAAACCAACTCTCTAATTTATTTTAATTTTCATTTGTACAGAAAATGGATATGAGATTATGTTGAGATGTAAGTTCCTGATATACTTTTATTAAAAATGTGCACAATTTAATTTTAACAATATATAAGGGCTTATTAGATTATTAATGGTTAAAAAAAAAAAACAATCGCATGACATGTTGTACAGTTGTCCTATAGAACAGACACTGACAACTGCAATGACAGGGAAATGTTATAATGAATGATGATGTATGGAGGAATTTTCTTATTATTAAAAGATTTTATGCTGACAAGTCTAAAAACAACTTTTATTACGGACCGAATTTATGACTAATATGATGGAACTTATAGCGGTTTAGGTTTATTATAATAAATTCAATAGATTTGAATAATATTAAATGATGCTAATTTTGAGGAGAATGATATTTTTTTATAAATTTAAATTGTAATAATATATAGTTATAAAATAATTTATTTATTTTTAAATAAAAAAAGATTTTAAATTAATTAATTAATCATAGATAAATTAAATTTGATATTAAATTTTAAATCATAACTCAATCCAACCAACTTTATATATTCTAATTTATTGGGTCTATTTGTTAATATACTCATCTTTTCTAATCATTTTCTGAGTATATTTATATTTCTATTTACTTTATTAAAATACTCATCTCTCATCTCTATAAATTAATTAATTAATTTTATAAATCTAATATATATAATTAATTTTTTACTTAATTTAATAAATAAATTAAATAAAATATATTTATAAAATTAAATAAAAAAATAAAGTTATAGGTATTATTTTAATATCACACATATTTTTATGTTTACTTAATTTTATAAATATAATATATATAATTAAAATTAAAAATACTAAATATATTTATAAAATTAAATAAAAAAAATAAAATATGTGTTATTTTAATATCACCACAATTTTATAAATATAATATATAATTAAAATTAAACATACAAAATATATTTATAAAATTAAGTAAAATTATAAAATATGTAGATTATTTTTTTTATCACATATTTTATCTTTATTTAATTTTATAAATATAATATATTTATAATTAAAATTATAAAATTAAATAAAAAAATAAAATATGTGTTCTTTTAATATCACATCAATTTTATCTCAACTTAATTTTATAAATATAATTTATATAATTAAAATTAAATTTATTAAATATATTTATAATAATAAATAAAAAAGATAAAATTTGTGTTATTTTAATATTTGTGTAATATATTTTATTTAATATTTATATATAATGTATGTTATTTTAATATATAATATTTATATTTAATTTTATCTTATTATATATATTTTACATTTATAAATAAGTAATTATTGGATTTACAAAGAAAATATCTAATTAAGTATAATTAAATGAGTTTAGATAGAAAAGATGTATTTATAAAAAGTGAATTAAATTATAAAAATAAAAAAAATAATTAAATAGAAAAAAATTCAATTCATGCACCTTTTCATTTTTTATTTTTTTTTTAGATCTTAAACTGAAAAATACCCTGAATATGCAGTACATTTACTTGAAAATACCGTTTTAATGGGGAAATTGGACGAAATGACCTTAAAAATTGGGTTATTTGCCTCCGTGGTCATCCAATAATAAAATTGATCTGGTGACCACTTTATTTTTTTTAGACGAAATTACCTTTTCGCGTAACGCGAAGGGATTTCGCGAAACGCGAAGTGAAACAGTGTAAATATATATACTAAAATTTTTTCATTTTCTTCATTTCGTTTCTCTCTCTTCTCTCTCTTCTCTCTCTGTTCTTGTTCGTCGGCGGCGAAACGGCGGCGGCGGCGAAACTTCGGCGACAACAACTTCGGCTATGCCTTAAATCTACAAAGATAAGAAACCTTAACCCTGAATCGATGTTTATAATACAGATTTATGCTCTTATTTCCATATCTTAATTTCAAACCCTAACCCTAACCCAAATCGATTTATGTTCATGTTTCTAATATCTCCATCTGAAAACCCTAAATCAATTTATGTTCTTATTGTCTATTATTTTCATTTCAAACGATTTATGTTCTTTTTAATGAAACTCTAACCCTAAATCAATTAAATCTGTTCATATTGGTTTATTTTTGTTCATATTTGTTCATATTGGTTCATACTGGTTCATATTGGTTCATATTGGTTCATTTTTTGTTCATCTTATTGTTCTTATGTCGATGATGATATTTGCAGATCATATGGGTTCCGTTTCACGAAGGGCTTCTCGTTACGCGAAGGGCTTCTCGTTACGCGAAGGGCTTATCGTTACGCGAAGGGCTTCTCGTCTCGCGAAGGGCTTCTCGTCATCTTATTGTTTTTTGAATGTTGGAAGCTAGCAATCATATCCACTTCAACTTAAGGCGTTCTAAATAAGATTCGAACCCGCGATCTGCCACTTGAGTTAATCTCAAGTCAAACATTTTAAAGAAGCATTTTTTAAATATAAAAATAGAAGGTTTAGCCCAAGATAACCTCTTCACCTATTAATCTAACTTGATGGACTAATTCTATTGAATAAGACATGTTAATCTTTGACATAAAGAATGAGCTTGACAACTTGAATGGAATCAATCAATATTAATATTAAAGATTGTTTTCCTCAAATCATAACCAAATCAAAAACGGGACCCAGCCAGACACACAAACATTCTCTAAGGTGATTCTAAAACAACCCATATCAAATTGATCAAGATTACCTCAATTCCATCAGCTGTGAGAAGTAAAACAATGATCTTAAATAATAGTCCAATCTCAATTTCTCTATGTCAAATGTTCTCCTCCTCGAGTAGATTGACTTACCCGGTGGTTGAGGATCAACCACATCCAGCATTGCTTCAAGCTCATCAACAATTGACCTTTTAGCAGCTCTCACCATAAGATCAGCACCCTAAATAGTATCAACAAAAAACATAGTAAAAGATAAAACTTTGCAAAAACAAGACATGACTCACCCCCTCACTAAGAATTGATCGATTCCATATAAACAAGTTTTGTTTTTTGAATGTTGGAAGCTAGCAATCATATCCACTTCAACTTAAGGCGTTCTAAATAAGATTCGAACCCGCGATCTGCCACTTGAGTTAATCTCAAGTCAAACATCTTAAAGAAGCTTTTTTAAATATAAAAATAGAAGATTTAGCCCAAGATAACCTCTTCACCTATTAATCTAACTTGATGGACTAATTCTATTGAATAAGACATGTTAATCTTTGACCTAAAGAATGAGCTTGACAACTTGAATGGAATCAATCAATATTAATATTAAAGATTGTTTTCCTCAAATCATAACCAAATCAAAAACGAGTCCCAGCCAGACACACAAACATTCTCTAAGGTGATTCTAAAACAACCCATATCAAATTGATCAAAATTACCTCAATCCCATCAGCTATGAGAAGTAAAACAATGATATTAAATAATAGTTCAATCTCAATTTCTCTATGTCTCCCCCCTATCAAAATGCAATTCTACAAACAAACCCTTTAACATATAATTATAGAACACCTAAATGAAAACAACTCAATTGTATTGACTATTGAGAAAACCCTTCATCCATAACACTTAGCCGGTTTTCGTCTTGCTGTAAGTACTTCTTCACTGAATTCCGACCCATTTCTTTCAATATCTTCGCCCAAGATTAGATTCGTGAAGCCCTTCGCGAAATGAGAAGTCCTTCGCGAAACGAGAAGCCCTTCGCGTAACGAGAAGCCCTTCGCGTAACGAGAAGCCCTTCGTGAAACGGAACCCATATGATCTGCAAATATCATCATCGACATAAGAACAATAAGATGAACAAAAAATGAACCAATATGAACCAGTATGAACCAATATGAACCAATATTAACAAATATGAACAAATATGAACCAATATGAACTGATTTAATTGATTTAGGGTTAGGGTTTCATTAAAAAGAACATAAATCAGGGTTAAGGTTTCTTATCTTTGTAGATTTAAGGCATAGCCGAAGTTGCTGTCGCCGAAGTTTCGCCGCCGCCGACGAACAAGAACAGAGAGAGAAAGAGAAGAGAGAGAAACGAAATGAAGAAATGAAAAAATTTTAGTATATATATTCACACTGTTTCACTTCGCGTTTCGCGAAGTCCCTTCGCGTTACGCGAAAAAGGTAATTTCGTCTAAAAAAAATAAAGTGGTCACCAGATCGATTTTATTATTGGGTGACCACGGAGACAAATAACCCAATTTTTAGGGTCATTTCGTCCAATTTCCCTTTTAATGGGGTTGAATATAAATTTTTTTATAAAAAAATTAAGTTTTTTAATTTAAAAATATGCTAAACATACCGTTCAAATACTGAACATATACATTAGCGTTGAACATGAAAACAAATTAATTTTTTTTTTTATGATTTTTAACTAAAAATACACATGCAGTTTATTAGTTCTAAAGAAAAAAAATCAAATTGAAGAAGTTGAATCTTCAGTTAAAAATTTTTTTTCAATCTTTTTGCGTTTCTTTTCATTACACATGTGATAAATATAATAGTATTAGTGGATTTGTTTTCTTTATAATTTCGTTGTTTATATCTAGATTGGATTAACATTATTTTTGTTTCAACAAAGCTATACAGATAAAAAAAATGTCTGGTGATTTCTTGTGCATAGGACTCAACTTTCTTAATTTTTTATTTATTAATTAATAATATTATATATAATATTATTTATATTTAAATATATTATATTTTTAAATATTAACTACTTTATGTTTTTAATAATTATTTATAAATTATTAATAATAAATAAATTTATTATTCAATTATATATTTATTACTTTAATGTTTTTTATTTAAAATAATTTATAGATTTTAACTTAATTTTAAATATTAATATAAAATTTAAATTAAAAAATAATTTATTTTAAAATAAATTATATAAATAAATTGTTTTTATAAAATTTTATTAATATATATTTTATAAAATTTAATTAAAATAAATAATAAAATAAAAGACATCACTTATTAATAGAAACATAAATATTTTATATTTTCTTAAAAATAAATCCATGTACTATAAACTAATACATTTCATATGTTTATATTAAAAATATACTTATATTATAATAATTTTATATACTTTATTAATTAATAATTAAATAAATTATATTAAAAAGTAAATATAGAGAAATTTTATTAAAAATGATAAATAAAAAGAAAAAAATTATGATGGAGTTAAAAACAAGCTACAACTAAAAAAAAATAATAATAAAAAAAGCTTTTTTTTATTATACTAATTTATAAGCCAAATAACTTTAATGTTCCAAAATAAAGTTTGGGTATTTTATTAAAAAAATTCTATTGCATTTTTTTTTTAAATTATTTAATGTATCAACTAAAATAAAAATATTTTATAAAATAAAAAATACTAATATAATAATAATAATAATAATAATTCAATTAATTAAATAATTTCTTTTTTATTTTTATCTAGCAATTATTATTTTTAAGTAATAGAGAACTTAAATAATCTAGCATCAAATATGCCCTATAGATGGTTAGATTGTTTGATTTTATTTAAATAAATTAAAATTTCATCAACACAATTATTATTCTAATTAAATCTCTTAATGTCATTCATAATATTAAAAGAACAAGTTTTTACAATAGAAGACAGTACATTGAGATATGATAAGATAAAATAAAGGGGAGCTTATACCTTCCATGATGAATGTTATGATAATAAAACGAATTCGATCCGAAGAGAACTTCAATAAATAAATAAATAAAACAAGCTGTTTGAAATTGACTAATCATAAGAGAAAACTGAGACTAAGGACCGTGTGTGTGACCACTGAATTTTGTACAAATAGAAAGGGGCTAGCTACGTGGTCCATTTTCTTATCGAGAGAATGAAGAAGAAGAAGTGTCTAACAAACGTGGGCCTAACCTTCACATTGAAAATAGAGAATAATTAATTTTTGTAATGTCATGCACTCGTGCCCAAGCAAAACCTATCATTGCAAATGGCAAACTTAACTTAATATAAAAATCCACTATCATGCATATTTACTGTAAAATTTGTTTATTTCGAGTTCATAAGATTGGATTCTTATCACTACAACCAATAAAATCTTATCCTGCTTTTTGTTAGCGCATTATAGCATCGTTAACACTTAATATACATATTATTAAATCATTTATTCTCAATATAATTTTCTTCTTTTAATCTTTTCTGCTAACAATTTTATTTTTCAAAAATACTTGGTAAACAAGAAAAATATTTTATATATCTTCAAAAGATGTAAATTATAAAAGAATATGAGGACCGAAGGCGATCAGATTGGGAAATTTGAGCAGATGACCCTAAAAATAGGATAAAATGAGGAAAATGAGGGTGGATAATTTAAATAGCGTCGTTGACCCTCTTTTTTTAATGACAATTGTACCCTTGCGTAACGCAACTCCAGTTGCGTGACGCAACCGTATTTTTTTTTCGTCTCGCGATTGCGTGACGCAACTGGAGTTGCGTGACGCAATCGCGTAACGCAACACGCGATTGCGTAACGCAACTGGGGTTGCGTGACGCGATTGCGTAACGCAACTGGGGTTGCGTGACGCGATTGCGTAACGAAACTGGGGTTGCGTGACGCAACTGGAGCATTTTCGTCCAAAAAATTTCATAATTAAAATTATTTGAAAAATAAAAAAATAAAAAATTGCGTCACGCAACCTGAGGATGCGTGACGCAATAGGGACATTTTCGTCAGAAAAAAAGGGGGTCACCAGCGCTATTTAATTTATTCACTCTCACCAAACGCAATTTACCCTGTTTTTAGGGTCATTTGCTCAAATTTCCCATCAGATTGGGATCCCGTAAATGTCGACTAAACTAATTAACAAAAAAAGACTTAGTATTTAAATTTTCCATGATGTACAATTCTCACGAGAACATATAAAATATTATTAGTTCAAACTAAGTATAAAATATTAATAGTTCAAATTAAGTGAGTAAAACATATGGAATATAGATATGTAACATAATTTTAAAAAAAGACAAAAAAAAGTGTGAGTTCTGATTATTGGATCTTCTAATAACAATGATAAGGAAATAATATTTAAAGAAAAATTGGGAAGAACAATAATATTTGTTAAAGAGGAAATTTTTAAGCGTATTGGTGTATCAATCTTTGCAAACAACCATTTTCAAGTAGTAAATTAGTCTAGAAACCCTAAATTACTTATGAATACAAGCCCAAACCCATTAATAATTAAATAAACTATAATTACATAAGAGACAATAAAGATCACTAACTTTCAAATTTGCTAACAATCAATGTTTAGATTCACCATCTACCCCATAAGTTTGATTTGGTTCGAGATTCTTCACGTCAAGCAATTCTCGCATCTCCGCGAATTTGACTCTTACTAGTGCATTTGTTAGAATGTCCACACGTTTCTCTCTCGTTCTTATGAACTCTACGATGACCTGTCGGTTCTCGACACTTTCACGGATGAAGTGGAACCAGAGTCAATGTGTTTGTCGCATCCATGAAACAACGACTTTTTCATTAATGTTATTGCGGACTTGTTGTCGAAATAGAGGTTTACCAGCCTTGGTTCGCATCTGAGCACATCGCTCAACAAGTTTCTTAGCCAAATTCATTGACACAATACTGCAATAACTGTCATAAACTCCGCCACACATGAAGATAAAGCAACAGTTCGCTGATTATGAATTTCTACCATTGAGATAAAACACCATCCCTTTGGTGCTTTTTTATAGTCTATCACAAACTAGATCGCTGTCAGTAAAACCAAAAAGTTCTTCAACTTCTCGTCCTCTTCTTAATTGAATCCCATAGCTCGTCGTTCCCTTCACGTAACGAAGAATATATATTTTACTATATGTTGGTATAGAGTGGTAGGTTGCTCCATGTATCGACTCACTATGATAACTACATAAGAGATATCAGTTCGAGTGTGCGTCAAGTACCTAAGACACCATATGATACACCTATACTCCTTCAGATCCACTAAAATTCCTTCCACATCCTTTCTAAACTGCAAATTTGCTTCCATCAGATACTTGCTCGAGTTGCAATTCTCAATTGCAAACTATTTCAACAACTTCTTTGCATAAGTTGCCTACTTCACCTCGATGTTATCGTTCTTCTGGTCCACCTTGATACCAAGGTAGTACGAGAGTAGCCCGATATCACTCATCTCGAACTCCTTCATCATTTTCCTTTTAACTCCTCAACACCCTTGATGTTTGATCTTGTCACGATCAAGTCGTTGACATATACGCCAACAATGAGTACTTCTTCTCCATGGTTTCTCGTGTATACAACCTACTCTTGAGAACATTTCACAAAGCCGAGACTCATCATTCTCTTGTTGAGTCAAGTGTTCCATGCCCTTGGTGTTTGACATAATCCGTAGAGAGCTTTGTATAATTTGTACACCTTGTGCTCTTCATTTTTTATGATGAAGCCTTCAAGTTTAGCAGCGTAGACTTCTTCTTGGATGTTACCATTGAAAAATGCTGATTTGACATTCAAGTGATTGATCTCCCATCTACGGTGAGTTACAATGACATTCAAGAATTAGCCTAACTATGTTAAAGTTCGTCACCAATGCAAAAGTCTCTTCAAAGTCATTGCATTACTTCTGCACATGGCCTTTCGCTGCCAATCTCACTTTGTGCTTGAGGATTTTTCTTTCACTGTCTCTTTTCAACGTAAAAACCCACTTTAACTATATGGTCTTGTGAACGGGTGGTAAGTTGGTGATCTCCCATGTCTTGTTCTTCTTAAAGGACTCGAGCTCTTTCTTCATGGCCTCATTCCACAACTCTTTTGTTATCGCCTCATGATATGTTGTTGGCTCGTCGGTGGTGAGAAACAATAATTCATCAAGATCTATCTTTACCGGTGGTGCCTCCGCATAGACATCGACGAGGGAACATAGTTTGATAGGGACAACTTCGGTTGTGGACTCACCCGAGCTCTCTTGATTATGATGGGAGTTCGGTGTAGTTGTTGCGTTTTCCAACTCTACTAGGTTATCGCCCTCTTGTAGGATTCTGAACTCCATAGAGTTTTGTACAAGCTTGTTGTCATCGTTGTACCACTCCCACTTCTTCTCCTATTCGAACACGGTATCTCTGCTCACACAAATTTTCCCGCAAGTTAGATCAAGAAACATGTGCACTTTGCTTCCGTTTTTGACATCAAGGTACACCATGGCTTGACTTCAATCATCAAGCTTCTTGAGATATGGTCATGCTTTCTTAACATATCCGGTGTACTCAAATACTCTCTAGTGCTCTAGATAAGGTCGCTTACCGATCCATGCTTGGTAAGGATGCAAGTTCCTAACACCTTTGTCGTAAAGCGGTTCAAGAGATAAACTGCATGTCGCACCGCCTCTCCTAGAGATTTGTCGGTACATGCATGCTCTTGAGTAAGCTCCTTGCATCACCCATCACAGTACCATTTATTCTCTCCACCACATCGTTTTGTTGTGGAGTGTATGGTGCCGTGAGGTGACGTTTGACTCCTTTCTCTTTGCAGAACTCCACAAATTTATGTGATGTGAACTCTCCACCTCGATTAGTATGCAAAGTCTTCAGCTTCTGCTCGGACTTGTTCTCCACGAGCCTCTTGAACTTCTTGAATGATTCAAAAGCTTTCTCCTTTTTTCTCTAAGAATGTACACCCACATCCATTGACTATAATCATCAATAAGTAGAAGAAAATACTTGTTACCGACGAGTGATGGAGGGGTGATCGGACCACATAGATCTGCGTGCACAAGTTGTAAGGGATGCTCGGCACACAAGTTTTCTTGGTCAGGAAATAGTAGCATTGTTTGCTTTGCGATCATACAACTCTCACACACTTGGTTGGGATGTGTGATCTTCGACAGCCCTATAGCCATCTCCTTCTCCCCCATAATCTTGAGTGCATAAAAGTTTATGTGCCCAAAACTCGCATGCCATAACCAAACTGAATTTTTTAGCGATGTTAATAGAGAAATGGGTTACCTCGTCTCGAGATAAATCTTGTATAACTGATTTGGCGATTTCTCGACCTTCATCAACATAACGCCATTTTGGCCGAACATCTTTAGGAGCGAGTTGACTAAGATGATCATATTGTCTTTTTTTGTCGTCTAACCGAGACTTATAATATTACTTTTCAATTTTTGAATGTAATATACCTCACTCATTATACATTGATCACCGTTATTGCATTTGAACAAGATGGATCCTCGACCATTGATCTAGACGAGCGAGTCGTCTCCGAACTTCACATTTCTGGTGATTTTCTCATTGAGCTCATTGAACTTATCTCGATGACCCGTCATATGGTTGCTTGTTCCATTGTCAAGGTACCACACGTCGGTGTGATTATACTCATCGTCACTTGTGAGGAAGTTTGCCGTGACTTTCTCTTCATTGTGCAACACCACCTCTGGTTCCTCCTTAGACAATTCTTGCACGATCTCTTCAAGGTTTGTCTCCACTTCTTCGGGAAAAGTGTTCTTCACTTCCTTAGCAAACATTAATTATGTCTCCTCGTCATGAAAGCTAGTGAGGTTTGCCTCATTGTCGGGCCTTTTATTAGGGCACTCAGACGCGTAGTGCCCGTACTTTTGACAAGCGTAACACTTCACTATGCCCTTGTCTTTGTGGCGCTTGGTGTCTTCTTTTCGAGGTGAGTTTTCTTCACGACCTCTCCCTCGACCTCACTCTCATCCCCATCCTTTTCCACGACCTCAGTTATCTCCACTATTTCCGTTGTGACTCGATAATACAAAAGAAAATTTGGCTTTTTCGGGTTTTCTTCATTCGTGACATCAATTCATCATGCATGAGCAATATGTGTTCCTCCTCTTTGTCTCTGTAGCCGCGAAGTCTCGCATCATTGACTTTGAGACGACCAACGATCTCCTTCATAGTCATATTCTTGAGGTCACCAAATTGGTCAATTGTGGTAATGACTTGCATGTATTTTGTGATACGACTCTAAGGAACTTCTTGACAATGAAGATCTCCCCCACCTTCTCTCCTAACGAGCAGATACCAGTGACGATGGATGTCAATTTCATGAAGAAATCATCCACTAATTGCCCATTCTTCATGCGAATTGCCTCAAAGTATGTCTTCAAGATTTGCACTTTTGCCTCCTTGACTCTCTCCACTCCAACATTCATCGTCTTTAGCGTCTCCCACGCTAGCTTGACATAAACCTTCTCAGCCACCATGAAAAGGACGTCCATAAGGAGCACTTGATAAATGACGACGAGATCCATTCTATCCATTCATTCGTCGACCTCGTCTAACATCACGGCTTCCCACACTCCTTGTGTTTGTAAGTTTACTTGCATCTTCAACACCCACGCCGAGTAGTTACTCTTCATGCGTAACGGATAAGAGAGCGTCACTTCTCTTATGATCGTCATTGTCGCCGCATCTCTGGTTGATTTTTTCAACGACATGTTCTTCAGATATGCTCTAATACTAAATGTTGGTTCCGTTTATTCGATCTTCTAAGAATAATAATGAAGAAAGCAAATTTAAGAAAAAACTAGGAAGGACAATAATATTTGTTGAAAAAAAAAAATATTTTAAGAGTCTTGAGTGTTGCATATGAATATTTGCAAACAACCATTTTAAAGAAGTAGATTAGCTTAGATACCTTAAATTATTTATACATACAAACCCAAACTCATTAATAATTAAGTCCTAATTTTAAAAAGGACAATAAAGACCAATAATTTTCAAATTTGCTGACAATTCATATTTAGACTCAAACTAGTTTTACGTTTCTTAATAGGTGCTGACGTAGAAAAAAAAAACTCTAAAGTTAATAATTTTATATAAAACATTACCTCATAAATTAAAAAAATGCAATCCAAACAATTAAGTATTAATTTGCGATTAGACCATCTATTATAAAATCGAAATAGTAATGTCACCTAAGACTTCACAATTATTTATTGAGATGACAATGGGTCCCAAAAAAAATCAGATATCAGCGTGTATTCTCTAATCTGGGTCAGGTACGATTAGTTATGGATAAGGTTGGGAATTGAGAATGGGAAATGGGGAATAAAATTGAAATACAGGTCAAGTCGGGGTTGGGGGATGAATAATTGTTAATAACTGTCCCCAGAAAATAAATATGTACGCTATTTTCTCATTTCAAACCTTTATTTATTCTATCTCTAATCTTATTATTGTACTTCATAAAGTACTATTGAACACTTAATAATACACTTTATTGAACACTTAATAATACACTTGTATTATACAATTTGAAATTTCTCCTACATTCATTTATTTCATAAAATATTTTTTTTTCTTAACTTTATTTTTCACATCTATTTATCAGCTCTCTCATCTAACTCATTTTATTTCATATATCTTTTCTCAGTCCTAAAGTTTAAAACTTAAATCTTAGTAAAATCCAGATCTAAGTCACAACAACTACCTTTCACAACAACTACATTTCTTTGTAAGTTATCTTTTTCTACAATAATTGTCTGCTGTGACATACATATAAATATAAAATATTCTTGTGAATGCTTACTATTTCTAACTAGTCCCAATTGGATTTCAGGTCTTTGTCAAGTTTCGGGGACCTACCGGTTTAGGAATGAAATGAAATGAAATGAAATGAGCTAACAAATTTCTATAGTTTTTGAGGATGAGATTGGGTAATAATTTTTTAAATTTGGTTCGAAGTCAGATAGTTAAATAGAAAATGAACACGTTGAGGTCAAATCAAGTTGTATGTCTCTCAAGTTCAAGTTTCACGAGGAACAATTGAAAGGTTAATATTAGTTTATTGATGAATGTAACAAAAACAAATGCTTGAATATTCAACTTTAATTTTTAACATATATGGCATTTAAATTTTTTTGAAAAGGGACATCCACCCTTAATCAACACACTAGCACCATTAAAAAAAATAATGCAAAATAAATAGTAATCATAAAATAAACAGAAAAATAAATGATGATTAAACAATATGGGAGAATATTTATAATATTTTTAGGATTTGAAAATTATAAGTTTTTAGAACTGTAAATTGATGATCTTTGACAAATGTGATGATCCAATTCTCATCCAAGGATATTCACAATGTAACTATTCTTGTAGGATGTGTTAATTAGTTGGTTATTAGAGTAGATATCTAAGAATGCTAGTTGAGGTTAGCGATGATGAAACGTGAAAACGAAATTCCATTTCTTCCTAAGAGTTATTTTGATCATACGTCGCTTCTGTTTTTCTAGATGCGCGTAAGATGATGTGATATCCTATTGGTCGATACTGCATAGAGATGTTAATCGTTTGGCAATTTGGGACATAGACGACTATTTCTAATGATGCAAGAAACAGGAATTCTAAAGCCGAGAATTCAACCGCCAATGATGTACCCTTGATTGTGGTTCCAAGAGTATTGCATTCACGGTGGTCGAAATTATGTGAATAGATCAAATGTATATGATTTTCATCCGTGCCGGCCCTAATATTTGAGCTGCCCCAGCCTCAGAAAAAAAAATTGAAAATATTGTTGCCCTAAGTCTATTTTAAAAATGGATTAAAAAATAACTTTTAATAAAATTTAAACACACGATGAACTAAATATTTTAAATACTTATTTTCACCGCTAAACTAAAACACTTTTTTTTGGTTTAAAATTATAATAAATTTAATAAAAATATCTTACTAATTTTAATATAGTCGATATTTTGATCTAGGTGGCCAAGGGTGAATAATTTGATTAAACGTGTTCATTTAGGTGGCGGTGAGAGAGAAGTGATTTTGTGCTTTTGGTCTAGGTGGAGGGGCTGGTCCCATTTAGATCTCCAAAATATCAGGTCCAGTTTGGTCTCCGGCCCAACAAGCTGAGGATCATTTAAAAACAATTCGGATGGATTTAAATAAAGTAGTCCGGTTTGTTTGATTTCAAATGTCTATAGAGTCCATTTCTAATATAAAAGGTCTCTAACATTTTTTAAAAAAATGAAAAAATGACTAAGAATAATTTTTTTATATTCTATTAAACTTGAAAATTTTGTTTAGACAGTTCTATTTTCTTACCTCATTTTGCCTAATTTACAGGGTGCATAATTGGGGTTACATATGTCCAAAAATATATGAGGAAAATTTCAGAATGATTATCAAATGATTTCTGAAATTTTTATATGTTAATCTCGATCTTTAGACACATTGCATGTTTAAGCTATTTATAACATGAATCGTTTATTGGTTTTTGGTCTCTATCTGCCATATACATTATAGATAACACTCGTTTAAACTAAAATGAAATTTTATCTACTAAAATGTCTTAGTCTAGAAGCATTTTAAGAATAAAATGAGCATGTCTTCTTTTAATCCTAGACTAGGGCACATGTAGAATTATTTTAGAAAAAAATGAGATCAAGTTCTAGATTAAAATTTAAAATAAATTGTGTAACATGTCAAAATAAAATAGAAAATGTTAAATTTGTTTCGGAGTGGAGACCATCAATTTGTACGAGCGTGTGGGACATAGTGTCGAGACTCTTTCCTACACGTAACCAAGCATTAAGCCCAAAAGAATTATTTTTAATTATTTTTTTTTGTTTTTCGAGAAGTAAATTAATAAGGGACTCTTAAAAAGAACCAAAATTATGTCTTATTATTGGTAGGTTTTATTTCGGTTTCACACCTCAATTTAAGACGATACGACTTTCAAGAGAGTTATTTTCTTACTTTGTTATATGAGATTCAAAAGAAATATAAGTTGCAGGACTTATTAAAGTAATCAACTAAAATATTTTTTCATAAAGTATTTGGGTTGAGTTTACCATCACAATATCTATCTAATTGTTTAATATTTATCTTAATTTTAATAAAGAAGTTATGCTCGCGAATTTTGTTTAAAAGTGAGTAAATAAACCTAAGTAATTTATTATTTATTTTTGAAATATAAATATATATATAATTTTAAAATTTATTATAAAAAAATATAAAATTAATAAATTATATTTAATTTTAAATTTTTTATTAAATTCACTCATAATTATTATATTTAATAGCATAGTTAAATATTTCCAAGTTTCAAGTCAACTAGCAACACATAACATGTGGTAAGTTATGGTTTGAGAGATTTGTTTAAGGTAACATATTCAATCATATATATCCTACCATAAAAATAATATACATATAAATTAAAATATTATTATTATTACTATTTAACAAAGGCCGAAATAACAAATTAGGGTTCCTGATTTGGGGTTAATTGCAATTTAGGACCTGGATTTTAACTTTACAATTTGGGCTCCTTATTAAGTTCAATTGTAATTTTGGACATATTTTTTCGAATCTCACAATTTGGGGCTCCTTATTAGGGGTCATTGTAATTTGGGACATTTTCTTTTGAATTGTAATTTGAGACTCCACATTGTCAGGTTTGTTCAAAATAAGGTTTTGCCATAACGGACATGGACATTCGTCAAAAAATTGTATTACGTGGCCTTTATAATTAAAAAATTAATAATGACGGTTGGAGTGAATGTGATTGGAATTTTGCTCAGTCTCTCTTGTTGGTCGATTCCTAAGCACTACTTTTAGTCTAAAGGGCAACTCTCCTCACTAGTATCCAAACACAAAAGGAGCTTGACAAACCAATCTCACCAAGAGAGTATTATCACTTCACATAGTTAGGTCAAGTCCAATATAGTGGGTTACTAAGTGATTGAGTTACAGTGTTGGGCCAACCAATATCCAAAAATCTCCACATTTGGCATAAAGCAATGCAAAACACAATAATGGAATCGCAAGACACGTCATCGCCAATTTATTGCCAACGAGGCAACAAAGAGAATAATCAAGGTAAACTCGTGTCACAAATATCAAGGGCAAGAACACCAAGAATGCTAAAATCAAAAAGGTTGAAAGCAAGATCACAAAGCATGCGAAAAATCACAAGGATTGAAAGTAAGATCACAAAGCATGCTAGAAAATTACAAAGATCAAACGCTAGAGCACAAATCATGCGAACATCACAAGGATTGAAGGCAAGATCACAAAGCATGCCATGTCCACAAAGGACGAACCTCAAAGAACTTACCCTAAGTCAAAGTTTAAAATCTCTTGACATGAAATAAATTTTTCAGCAGGTAAACACTTAGTACCCATATCAGCAGGATTAAATTCCGAAGAAATTTTCTCCAACTTAACAATGCCCTTTTCAACAATATCTCGAATGTAATGGAACTTAGAATGAGTTTAATTCTATCATGAAAAAATAGGATTTTTATACAGTTGAATAGCAGATTGACTATCATAAAACACAACCACATTTTTGTCAAAAAAACCAATTTCAGACAAAACAACCCTAAGCCAAATTGCTTCCTTGAAAGCTTAAGTGGCATCTACATATTTTCAATCTCTAATAATATTAATGCCCAAAATCTTCTTAGCATCACCTAAGTCTTTCATGTCAAAATTTTCACAAAGCGATTTTTCGCACATGCACAACAGACTTCGGACATGGGCTCACAATCAACATGTCATCCACATACAACAAAATAAATACATGCACATAGTCTATATTCTTGAAGTAAAGTCATTGACCAGAAAACTTCTTTTAAACATAAAAGATTCATGCACTTGTCAAACCATATATTCCATTGCTTAGGAGATTGTTTTAAACCATGCAAGGCTTTTTTAACAAACAAACATGATCAGGCAACTTGGGGTCAACAAATCTCTCAAGTTGATGCATATAAATATTCTTATAAAGTTCTCCATGTAAGAAAGTAGTAGTAACATCCATTAGCTTCAATTCCCAATCAAAGTGAGCAACTAAAGCAAGCATTATTCTAACGATAGTGAATTTAACAATAGGAGAAAAAAATCAGTATAATATATTCTCTCCTTTTAAGTAATCCCTTGACTACTAACCTAGCCTTGAATTTAACTTTTTCAGACTTTTTCTTCACCTTATACAACCACTTGCAATCCACTAAGGAGCAATTAGGAGGTTTAGGAACAAGTTTTCAAGTATCATTAATTCTTAGGGTATTCATCTCATTATTCATAGCAACAAACCATTTAGAAGAAAACTTAGACCTCAAACCTTCTTTGTAAGAGCTAGAATCATTACAGTCTAGGGATTCAAACATGTTGAAAGAACATTCAGACAAATTGCAATCATTCAAATTATCATCCCTAAATCTAGCAGGCATTCTAATAGTTCTTTACTTCTATTCCTAGCAAGTTGATAGTCATGCAAATCATCCGACAAATCATGTGAATTAGACAACATATTTGAATCATGTAAATCATCAATATCATGCACATTATCATGCTCCACCTCATTGGGAACATTCTCATCATGTTCAGCAGGTTGATCAACAACAACAGACACATGCTCCATCTTATTAGGAGCATCATTAACAAGAGTGAGGATATAGGCAAGCAAGGAAAGTCATTCTCATTAAAGACAACATATTTACTTATCACAATCCTAAGCCCGATTCACTCATATCCCAAAGCCAATAACCTTTTACCCCTTCAGGGTAGTCTAAGAAAACACATTTCTTGGAACTAGGATCCAAATTGTCAACCTTCTGATGCACATAGATAACACAGTCAAAAACTTTCAAGTTGCTCAAATTAAGAGATTTACCTAAAAACACAGATTCAGAACATTTCCCTCATAAGGGAACAAAATGCGATTTTTTATCAAATAAGTAGTAGTATGCAAAGCATCCCCAAAACTTTTTAGACAGCCCAGATGACACTAACATAGCTCTCACCCTCTCTAGAAGTTTCCTATTCATTCTTTCATCAACATCATTCTACTATAGTGTGTACGGCACAGACCTATGCCTTTTAATACCCAGGTAGCACATAAATCATTCATCTGTTTATTTCAGAACTAAAGACCATTATCTGTCATAAGAGTTTTGATTCTCTTACCTGTTTGATTCTCAATCAAAATCTTCCACTCCTTATGTTTCAAAAGTAACACCCAAACTTTCCTAGAGTAATCATCAATGATGGACAAAACATATTGATTCCCTCATGTGTAGCAACACTAAAGGGACCTCACACATCAACATGAAAATATTCAAGGTGATTGGTACACTTAGACACGTTTGGGTAGGAGGAGATGTGAAAACTCACATTATGTTATTTTTCTAACACACAGGATTCACAAAAGAGGATGGGGGACAATTTATCACTATATAAGTAACCACTTTTACGCAAAATCTCTAGACCTTTGTTACTCATGTGACCTAATCTATTATGTCAAAGAACAGATTTATCACCAATCACATAGTTCAAAGAGTCACAAGAAGTCTCGGCATGACACACATACAGATTGTTCATCCTTTTAGTAGTAAAGATAACAAGAGACTCACGCAAGATTTTCATAACACATTTCTCCCACTTTCCCTCTAAACCATCATTCTCAAGAGATGCACAAGATAGCAAATTATAATGCAAATCAGGAACATGCCTCACATTCTTCAAAGTAACACAAAACCAGAAGAGAACCTTAGGCATACATCACCTATTCCTAACACATTGCAATTTTTCGAATTTGCCATAGTTATAAAGGCATGCTCAATCTTTTTATAGCTAGAAAACAAATCTCTAAATGTAGTCACATAGAAAGTACAACTAGAGTCAACTAGCCAATCAGATTTGCATAAAAAATTAGATTACACAGAGTTTAAGCTAACATAATCACATAGATTATTAATCATAAAAACATCACCCATATTGCCCTCCCAAACAGTCACATTAGCATTCTCAATATGTTGATTTCTCCTAGGCTTATGATAATCCTTGACAAAATGACCAGACTCATGACAATTATAATAATTTCTAGCACTAAACCTAGATTTAAATTTGCCTTTACTAGCAGGATAACCTTTCTTACCATAACTCCCATTATTAACATTCTTTTGGGCACTCGACCTACCCCGAGGTCTACCCCTCACATGCATTACTTCCCCACCAGACTGTTTACCCTTCCAAGAGTGTCTCAAATTTAACTCCTCACTCTTAAGACCATTGACAACAATATTAAGAGTGACACTGTTTGTACCATACTTAATGACAGACTTCACATAATTAAAAGAATCAGGAATAACATTCAACAAGACAATGGGGGAAAACTCATCAATGTTCTTATCACCACACAACTTAATATCAGAAATAAGTTTAGTGAAAATATCCAAATTATCTTCAATGTCCTTGGACATATCCAATCTAAATTTGAAAAACTTTTCAAGTAAGAACATTTTATTAGGTAGAGAAGTTTCAATATAAAGTTCAGACAATTTATCCCACAAGTTTTTTGTACACTCCAAATTACCATTTTTTTCTCATCACAGAATCAGATAAGTTCAAGTATATAGAAGCACATGTATTTTCATTCACTTCACTCTTTTTTTCAATGGTATCAATAGCAGCATAAACCCGAATAACAGTTTTAAAACATTTTTCTAAACTAAAACATATTTCATTTTTTGTTTCCAAATGCTAAAATCAGTTTTTCCATGAAATGAAACCATACCATATTGATTAACACCATACATGCGATCAAAACAATTTAAATTAATCAACAATCAATATGGCACACAATGGAAAATATGAAAGCAATAATTCAGCAGACCACCAACAACAACACAAAAATTACAAGTGAAAATTAAATAGGAGGGTTCAAGCCATGATACCTCGCAAAACTCAAATAAAGTTTCGACTTACCCACCCCACTTGAGAATTTCTTTCTCCTCGAAATCCAAGCCTAAATAGCTTCCTATACTGTTTTGGGAAGCTTCCTGGATTGGGCTGGACTCCAGCAAACTGGATCGCTAACGGACCGGATCTGCACAAACAGGATCAGGTCAAGCTGGGCTGGATCGAACTGGGTTTAGGAAAAAAAACTAGTAGTAGGCGGTGGAATTCGACGACAGTGGTGGATCGGGGCTTAAGTAAACAGATTGGCAGCAACTCCTCTTTTTCTCCTCCAGCGACGCGGCGGAAACAACTCCTTCTCTAGCGACGAATGCGAGTGGCGGGGCTGCTTTGTCTTCTCAGAAGTGGCGCATCGACTTCTTTTCTAGAGGCGGCGGCGACGGCTTCGATTCTCAAAGGTCGCGACAAACGCGACACCGACAACGGTTGAATACGACAGCGATGACTCCAACTTTCTTCTTCCTCCTTCGCAACAAATTTTGTGGTACTTTTATGAAGCTATTGGTGAAGACAACTTATATCTTTTAACCCAATTACAAACCCTAACTCTTGCTTTAATACAATTGTTGGGAGTAAATGTGATTAGAATTTGACTCTATCTCTATTGTAGGTCGATTCCAAAGCACTACTTCTAATCCAAGGGGAAACTCTTCTCACTAGTATTCAAATACTAAAGGAGCTTGACACATCAATCTCACTAGGAGAGTAGTATCATTTCACATAGTTAGGTCAAGTCCAATATAGTGAGTTACTAAGTGATTGGGCTATAATGTTGGGCCAACCAATATCCAACAGTGTCATGTATTCTAAATGTCACCTCTTTTTTTTAAATAAATTTTAGTTCATTAAAAACAAAAAATGATAAAGAAAACCCTATATCAATTCCAACTCAAATTAAACTTCATCCCCAACTCCATCCATTTCACCCTTGTATGACTCCCCCTAACCTTCAACTCGTGACGCTCGACTATCCTAACTTTACCCTAACTCTCTCTCCTCCTTTTCACCTAGCGATGAACTGAAGTTGAGTCTTAATGAATTTAAAATTATGTGTCAATATTAATTTTTTTTAATTATAAAGGTCACATAACACATTTTTTTGACGGACGTCCATGTCCGTGAGGGCAAAATCTCATTTTGTACAAACCTAACAATACAAAGCCCCAAATTGTGAGACTTGAAAAAAAAGGTCTCAAATTATAATTGACCACAACAAGGAGCCTCAAATTGTGAGATTCGAAAGAAGAGGTCCCGAATTACATTTAACTTCCAATAAGGAGCTCCACTTTGTTATTTCGGCCATTTAACAAATAAAAATAATTCTTGTAAAAAATAGATACATAACATGTTAAGACTTTTGAATGATGCTTAAAGTTAGAAAAGATAAGTAAGCAAGAACTTGTTGTAGATTAAGAATGTATTTTTGTCTATTATTACAATTACAAGAATATGAATTTATAAAAAAATAAGGGAAACGAAAAGGTTAGAATATGTAAAGATTTTAAATACACTTAATAGATGGAATATGAAAACCAAGAGACTAAGTGTGTTACTCTTTAATGGTAGAGTCTTTAATACCTTCCCTCAAACGAAGCGGGGAGGAACACACCGTGAGTTTGTTACGTAATAAAGCAAATCGGTTTGACGCAAGTCCTTTGGTGAGGATGTAGATAATTTGATTATCAGTAGGTATGTATCGGATGTAAAGATCTTTCTGAGCAAGACGTTCTCGAACAAAGTGAAAATCAATCTCTATATGTTTCATACGAGCATGAAAAACTAGATTGGTCGACAGAAATACAACACCAATGTTGTCCCACCATAGAGTGGGAGGTTGAAGTGGGGAGATGCAAAGTTTACATAGCAAGGATTGGAGCCAGATGAGTTCAGTAGTGGCATGATCTAGAGCTCGATACTTAGACTCGGTACTAGATCGAGCAACAACTTGTTGTTTCTTTGAATTCCAAGAGATAAGATTGTCACCAAGAAATATGCAGTAGCCAGTTGTGGAGCGACGATCGTCCGGAGAACCAGCCTAGTCGGAGTTAGAAAAGGCAGATATATCGAGAGAAGATGATGGACGAATGAGAAGTCCATGATGAGGAATATGATGAAGGTAGTAGAGTATTCTTTTTACTGCAGACTAATGAGTGGTGGTAGGAGACTCCATGAATTGGCAGGCACAGTTGACAACAAATGCTAGTTCAGGTCGAGTATGCATCAAATATTGGAGAGCACCAACAATGTTGCGATACAAAAATGGTTCAGGAAGAGTATCGCCATCATGGCGAAATAAAGATGACCCAAAAGAGATTGAAGTATTAAGAGGTTTTGAGTCACTCATATTGGTTCGGATAAGAATGTCATTGATATATTTTGATTGAGAGATAAAAATACCATAGGTAGATCGATGAGCTTCAATCCCAAAAAAATAGTGTAGTGGACCTAAATCTTTAAGGGGGAAATGTGGTTAAGTTGAGAGATGATTGAGGAGATGTGAGAGGAAGAATTACTAGTGAATATAATATCATCCACGTAGACAAGAAATAACAATGTAATTTGTGGAGAGTGGTACATGAATAAAGAATAAACATTTTTGGATTCTTGAAAACCAATGGAAAGAAGAGCAGATTTTAAGGTAGTATACCATTCATAATGAGCTTGTTTGAATCCATAGAGTGCTTTGTGAAGTTTTTACACATGATTAGGATAATCAGGATGAGTGAACCCAAGCGGTTGAGACATAAAAACTTCCTCGTGTAGAGTTCCATATGGAAAGGCATTGCTAACATCGAGTTGATAAATAGGCCATTGCCGAGTGATGGCAAGTGAGAGGATGGTTCGGATGGTAGTATGTTTGAAAACTGGGATAAATGTTTCAAGATAGTCAATGCATTCTTGTTGATGAAATCCCTTTGCAATTAAACGAGCCTTATGACGTTCAATGGAACCATGAGCTCTTTGTTTGATTTTGAAAACCCATTTGCGACCCACGATATTATGCGAGGATCGAGGAACAAGAGACCATGTCTTGTTTTGAATTAGAGCATTAAACTCATTTCTCATGGTAGAATGCCATTGAGTATCTTTATTGGCGGTGGAGAAACATGTGGGTGGAGATGTGGAGATGGTGGAAATGTTAGCATTGTGAAGGGAACGAGTTTTGGCACGTGTGATCATATGATGAGAGGAACATTCAAGAGCATGTATAACGGTGGTAAGTCCACGTGTGGGAGTAGGAGGATTGATTGAAGATGATTTGGTTGATGATGATGGTTGATAGGAGCTTGATGTTGGCGAGTTGATTGGTGAAGATGGATGGTTAGAGTTTGATGATGATGATGAGTGTTCAGATGTTGGAGAAGATAGTACTATAGGGATTTTTGATGTTAAAATTGGGGAGATTGGTGGTGATGAACGTGTCAAAAAAGGAAAGTGCGATATTGGAGAAACTGCTGGTGTAGAAAGATTGGTATATTTTGATAATGTACTTTTAAATGGAAATGTTTGTTCATCAAAAGTGACGTGACGAGAGATATATATTCTACCGGAAGGAAGGTTTAGACAACGATAGCCTTTGTGATTTGGACTATAGCCAAGAAAAATACATTTTAGAGTTCGAAAATCAATTTTGTGAGAGTTATATGATCGAGTGAGCGGAAAGCAAGAACATCCAAAATTTTAAGTAATAGATAGTTAGGAGGACGATTAAAAAGAATTTCAAAGGGAGGTTGACGAGGCTTACCATTTGAAGGAAGACAATTAATGAGATACGTACTTGTCAGAAACGCATCATCCCAATAAGATAGGGGCATAGAAACATGAGCAACAAGAGTGAGGCTCATTTCTGTAAGATGACGAATCTTGCATTAAGCAACCCCATTTTGTTCACTTGTATGAGGGCATGATAGACGGTGTTAGATTCCATGAGTTTCAAGATAAGATTTCAGACTCCTATATTTGCCTCCCCAATCAGATTGTAGAGTTTTGATAGATGTGTTGAATTGATTTTCAACAAGTGTCTTAAATTTAATAAAAGTTGGAAAGACATCATATTTTCTATAAATAGGATATAGCCAAGTAAAGCGGCTGTAGTCATCGATAAAATGGACAAAATATCGAAAATCGGTAGTAGAGAAAAAAGGAGCAGGACCCTAAACGTTAGAATGTATTAATTCTAATGGAGACTTACAACAAGATTGAGAAATAGGAAAAGGAATTTTGTGTGCTTTTCCATATTGACAAGATTCACAAAAACTTAATTTCTTGTTGCCAATAATAGGTAAATGAAAAGAAGACATAATAAAGGTTGATGTTAATAATGAAGGGTGTCCAAGACGATGATGCCAAAAGTTGGCAGATGAACGAGTTCCAATAAGAGATTGATGAGTGGGCGGAGGGTTGACGATTGAGTTTAGGCGATATAGCCCATTTTTAAGTGTGCCGCGAAGGAGTTCCCTCTTCGTGACCTGATCCTTGACAATACAATAATTTGGATGAAATTCAAAAAAGATATTATTATCGGCAGAAAATTTGGAAACACTTACAAGTTTTTTGGTTATTAATGAGACATGTAATATATTACGTTGATGAAGGTTTTTATTGGAACATTGAATGAATGATTGCCCAATGTTAGAAATAGGAAGAGGGTTACCGTCTCCCATTTTAATAGTTTCTGTACCATTATATGGAGTTGAGATGTTAAGATTATCAAGGTTCGTCGTTAGATGGTCAGTAGCACCAGAGTCGGGATACCAGGTCGAGTCATAAATAGAAGAAGGTGTAGCCATCATAGAAGAGTGTGTCGTTGAATTTTGATTCTCACGATGTCGACAAGTTTCAATCGAATGACCTGTAAAGTTACAAATATTACAAAATAGACCCAATCGACAAACATTAGCCGCATGAACAAAACGACCACACAATTGACATTGTATTTTATTTCTATTGGGCCCACGACCCAAAATAAAAGGCCCATTAGTAGAAGGACCCCCTAACCCGATAGTAGAAGTCCGATCGGAGTGTGAAAATTTAGATGAACTTGAAGGCCCATTTATTTGATATCCATTGGAATTATGGGAGCTCAATCTATTAACAGTTTCATTTTCTGCACTATAATCACTCGGAGAGGAGACCGAACGTCGTGATCGTTGGAAGTGGGATGGTTTTGAAATCCCTCTCGATCCAAAGGCAAGATTAGCGATTGGAGAGTTAGAGTGGAGTGATTCAAGACGAATCTCATGTTTAAGAAGCATTCATTGGAGGTCTTTGATGGCAATGGGGTCGGTGCGAGTGGTTACCACTACAGTGAGAGATTCGTATTCAGGACTGAGTCCTCCCAAAGCATAAAGGATGGAATCTTGTTGAGATATGTTTTGCCCAGCACCAGCGAGACTATCGATGATTGATTTTATTTTCTGTAAATATTCGGCCATCGGGAGTGAGCCCTTCTTTATCGTCTGAAGTTGAAGACGAATCTGCATTAGACGAGCTTGAGATTGAGAGGCAAATATGTGTTCTAAAGCAGACCAAAGGGCTTTAGATGTAGTGCATGATTCACCAACCACTTGGGCTAGGATGGATTCTGAAAGGGTGGAGAGAAGCCAGTGCCGACCCGCAATGTTGGGCTGCCCTAGACCCACATTTTTTTAATTTATAAATACAAAATTTTTGTTTTAAATAAAGAGAAGATGAAAAGTGTCTACCTCGAACACTTTCGTTTGGAAATACATCATTTTCATTTATGATCTTAATTGCACCTCGAACAACTAACATTATCTTCATTTTGTCGTAAATACTTCCTTACATTCCCGGATCGTAGTTCACATCTTCAATAACACATTTATCCTCATAATCCTCGTTAACACCTTCCTCTTCCTCTTCCTCATCATTTTCTCCATCAATACATTTTTCTTCTTTTTCATTTTCTTCATTAACACCTTGATACTCATTTTTTTATTGATACATTGATCTCTAATATTATCCTTTGTAGGTGGTTCAAAACCTCATATTGAAAAGTATCATCTTCTTCATTATCACATTCATCTCTAATGACATTATTTTCTTCATCACTTGTTTTTTTATTTCTAATAGTGTCATTTTCTCTATCACTTATGTCTTCATCTCTAAGACTCGAACTCGAAGGGATAGAACTTTGATTTTTTGTATTGAATAATTTAGAAATCGAGCGCACCAATGACTTTGTCATGCATCATTTTGTCGTTTGATTCTTCTATTATAAGATCTAGAAGTTTGTTTTTGAAATGGACGAAACCTCACTCTATTTTGATTTATATTCTTCGTCATAACTCAAAAAATACATATATTAAAATAATTAATTTTTTTATAAAAATTAACAAATAGTAATTCAACAAACATGTTATGACATTATTTATATACTAGTATGTATCCCGTGCATTTGCACGAGTAATAATATAAAAAACCGTGAAAAAATATTACGGTAAAATTTTTATGGGCGGGTCAACCCACAATCTGACCCAAGTATCCATTTACTCTCACATATATCCAAATTAACCACAGCTCTCGACCCGACAATCCGGATACTTTAAAAATTAAGCATCATTATATAGATAGATTAGTTAGTTAAAAAGTTGAACTTATATTTTTAAAATGTCACGCGTTTATCAAAATTTGGGTTGAATTTAAAATATAAAGTGTTATTAGCCTAGTTGGTTAAAGGGTTGTACTTGTTTTTGTTAGGTTGCAAGTTTGAACCATACCTATAGTATTTTTAATTTTATTTATAATCGTTTTAAGTTTATGGGCGGGTCAACCCACAATCCGACCCAAGTATCCATTTACTCTTACATATATCCAAATTAACCACAGCTCTCGACCCGACAATCCGGACATTTTAAAAATTAAGCATCAATATATATATATATAGATTAGTTAGTTAATAAGTTGAACTTATATTATTAAAATGTCACGCGTTTATCAAATTTTGGGTTGAATTTAAAATATAAAGTGTTATTAGCCTAGTTGGTTAAAAGATTGTACTTGTTTTGTTATGTTGCAAGTTCGAACCATACCTATAGCATTTTTAATTTTATTTTTAACCGTTTTAAGTTTATGAGCGGGTCAACCCACAATTCGACCCAAGTATCCATTTACTCTCACATATATCCAAATTAACCACAGCTCTCGACCCGACAATCCGGACACTTTAAAAATTAAACATCATTATATATATATAGATAACATAATTTTAAATCCTAATTTATAAACTTATAATATAATAACTATCATATTAATTACTAGTTTCTAAGTAACAGAGATGAAGTATTTTAAAACCAAAATTTTAATTTCCTTGGATTGATATTAAATAACTAAAATCTATCATAAACATTAAGTATTAACAATAACATATTAATTACTAATTTACTAAATACCTAATTCAAAAAATCAATATAGTTATAATAAAATATTTAAGTATATAAATTAAAAGATGATTAAAAAAAATAACCTTAGAAAATTTGAGAACTAATTCAAAAATTAGAAAAAAATTAATAAAGTTAAAGTATATTATGTAGAATTTAGAAGTATAAGAAGTTTATATAATTTATAAGAATATATATTAATTTAAGTAGTTTATAAAATTTTAAAAAATATATATATTAAATTAAGAAATTAGGAAAGAATAATATAAAATAATTAGATTGTGATGGTCATGCTTGAAAAGAAAAAAAAAGTTAAAAAAAAAGTTACTGTTTAAAATGGAAAAAAAGGTAAAAAATATCCCATTAATTTTTTTTAAATAAGAATTGGGCTGTCCAAGGGGTGGGTCTGCCCTAGCCCATGGGCTTTCCGGGCTTGCCCCTGGGCCGACCCTGAGAGAAGCCATGAAAGGATCCTCTGATCTTGCTCCTCCCAGATGGTAAAAGCAGGTTTTGGAGTAAGGACATTAGATCCGTCAGCAGTATCGACTTGGAGAAAGGCTTCAGGAGCAGAATTAATTCCAGTAACAAATGGATAGAGACCATAACTTTTAGGGTAGGTAAGATTTGAGATTTCCAAATAAGAAAGTTTTTGTGATCGAGTTTAATGTATGTGAGATTGTGGAAGAGATGAGTGGTTGAAGCGGAAGAAGATGAAGAAGAGGCCATGGATACAGAGGTTTGTTAAAACTGAATAATGGCTCTGATACCAAGTTAAAAAAGATAAGTAAGTAAGAACTTGTTGTAGATTAAGAATGTATTTCTGTGCATTATTACAATTACAAAAATATGAATTTATAAAAAAAAAAAATAAGAAAAACTAAAATATTAGAATATGTAAAATTTTAAATAAATAAGTGTGTTGCTCTTTATTAAAGTCTTTAATATTTAAAAAAGATTATGATAAAACACAAAATATGACACATCTAAAAATCTTTATTTTAAGAATATTTTAATACTCTTTCTTAATTGGACAAATTAACATGTGAATTAATAACTCGTTTACTGTCCCATAATACTCATGCATCGTGTTGCGAAAACCCAACCCTTTCAATAAATGTGCATATATAATATATAATATTTTGAGTCAAATACGTCATACTATATAAATCATGCCCATTGAAATATTATTCTACAATTATATATGAGGTAAAGAATTGTTCAGCAATTGGAAAAGAGAACACAACAAAATAATGTGTTATTAGCGGCGTTAATTTTCATACGTGGATAATGTACGACAGAGATTGCAACTGTATTTACCACGAAAAATATGATTCTTTGCAAAATGATATGGAACAAATAAAACACCATTGTAAATAATCTGTTATAACTGATGCGAGAACAATGATAATAATAATAATAAAAGACGGAATGAAAGCGACACCCGATTTAACGTGGTATCCAGCAAAAGTGCTGACTAATCCACGGGCAGAGCCACTGAAAATATTCCACTATAATCGTTAACACGAATTACAGATACTGATAGTGCAAGAAAAACTAACACACAAGGCCTTTATTTATAGGGCCAGGTCAAGACATTTTTCTTACTCACTTCCTATGTGGGACAAACACCAAAAAAGAATATTCTAGGCAAAGAAACCAACAAATCTCCACCTTGACTTGAATATTTCCCAGATAGCCAGATGCACCAGATGTACATTAAGTACCAGATGTGCCAGATGCATTACACTGAATGCCCAGATAAAAAACAGATGCATTACACCGAATGCCCAGATGTGACATGCTCTGCCTCAGGCCTTGCCCCTTCAAGGGCAATCAACAGCTTCTAACATTGAGCAAGTTCAAACAGTGTTGAAACTTGCTCTGCAGAACCGGCTTGGTAAACATATCAGCTGGATTGTCTGCAGTACCCACTTTGTTTACCTTGATCCTCTTCTCACTTCTCAGAAAATGGTACCTCACATCAATGTGTTTTGTTCTCTCATGGTGAACTTGATCCTTGGTTAAACATATTGCACTCAAACTGTCGCAGTACACTAAAGCCTGATCGTGGTGTAGACCCAAGTTACTAACCAATCCTTTCAACCAGATTCCCTCCTTAGCAGCTTCTGTCAAAGCCATATATTCTGCCTCTGTAGTAGACAAAGTTACTGTCGGCTGCAGAGTAGCCTTCCAACTCACAACAGAACCACCAAGCGTGAATACATAACCAGTCATTGATCTTCTACTGTCTACATCTCCAGCATAGTCAGAATCTGAGTAACCAGATACTAGACACTGACTATCACCACCATAACTGAGACCAATATCAAATGTACCCCTGAGATAGCGGAAAATCCTCTTCACTGCTTGCCAGTGTTCCTTACCAGGGTCTCCCATGAACCTACTGACAACACTAACAGCATGTGCAAGATCCGGTCTAGTGCAGACCATAGCATACATCAAGCTTCCCACTGCACTAGCATAAGGAACATGTGACATGTATTCCTTCTCCTGAGATGATTTAGGTGCAAATGTTACAGACAAATGTGCATTTGAAGCACTAGGAGTATCATTGGGCTTAGCAGTAGCCATTCCAAATCTCGATAGAACTTTCTGAATATATCCCTTCTGTGACAAGAATAGCTTCTTATGACTTCTATCTCTGTAGATCTCCATTCCCAAAATTTTCTTAGCAGCACCCAAATCCTTCATTTCGAATTCTATATTGAGTAGCCCCTTCAACTTTTGAATGTCAGACTTCTTCTCAGCAGCTAGCAACATATCATCTACATACAATACCAAATAGATGAAGGAACCATCTTTGAGCTTGTTGTAGTAGACACAATTGTCATACGGACTCCTTGAATAGCCAATCTCAAACATGTAGTTATCGAACCGCTTATACCACTGCCTCGGAGACTGTTTCAATCCATATAAGGACTTCTTCAACTTGCAAACATAGTCCTCTTTTCCAGGTTCCTGAAAACCATCTGGCTGAGTCATGTATATCTCTTCTTCCAACTCTCCATGTAAGAAAGCTGTCTTCACGTCTAGCTGTTCGAGTTCCAGGTCCTGATGTGCAACTATAGCAAGTAGCACCCTGATGGAAGTATGTCTGACTACTGGTGAGAATATCTCATTATAGTCCACTCCCTCTTTCTGACTGAACCCTCTAGCAACTAACCTAGCTTTATACTTGACCCCCTCAGCTGGTGACAACCCTTCCTTCTTCTTGAACAACCATTTACAAGTGACAACCTTTCTCTCTGGTGGTCTTCTAGCTAATTCCCAAGTCTGATTCTTTTGAAGTGACGCCATCTCATCTCCCATGGCAGCAAGCCATTGGACAGACTCAGTACCTGTAACAGCTTCCTTGTAGGTGGATGGCTCATGAGGATCCACTTCCTCTACAACCTGTAAAGCATAGGCAATCATGTCCTCATAGCCATACATTATAGGAGGTACTCCAAAATTAGCTCTTCTAGGGAGATTAAGAGCTAGATTATGATGTTCTACAGATGATGATGGAGCAACTGGAAAATCTGCCTCTGAAAGTGGTTGAGAAAAACTCTCATCTGCTTCACAACTAGCCTCAGTCTTTTCCTGCTCCACCTGTTTCTTGACACCGCAATCTACCGGAATGGTGAACTTCACAGTTGGGTTAACCATGGAATTTTCATCAAAGACAACATTCCTACTCAGAATAACCCTCCTCTCAGAAGGGGACCAGATCCTATATCCTTTCACACCATCCCCATAGCCTACAAATACTCCCTTCTTTGCTCTTGGCTCCAACTTCCCCTCATTGACATGATAGTAGACCGTGCAACCAAAAGTTCTCAAATTAGAGTAATCAGCAAGCTTCCCAGACCACAGTTCATAAGGAGTTTTCAGATTTATACCTGTGTGAGGTCCACGATTAATCAGATAGCATGCTGTGTTAACTTCTTCAGCCCAAAACATTCTTGTTAACCCAGCATTTGAGAGCATACACCGAGCTCTCTCCAGTAGTGTCTGATTCATATGTTCTGCTACACCATTCTGCTGAGGTGTATTCCTAACCGTATGATGTCTGGCAATCCCCTCAGTCTTGCAAAACTCATTAAACTCAGACCAATAGAATTCCAAACCATTATCAGTTCGCAACCTCTTGACCTTCTTCCCAGTTTGATTCTCCACTAATGCCTTCCACTGCTTGAAGTTCTTGAAAGCATCACTCTTATGCTTCATTATGAATATCCAGGTCATCCTTGAATAATCATCAATCAACGACAGAAAATACCTGTGACCCCCAAAGACTCTACACGTGACGGCCCCCAACAATCAGAGTGGATGTAATCAAGTGTGCCTTTTGTTCTATGAATCGCTTTGGGGAACTTGCTGCGATGTAGTTTCCCAAAAACACAATGTTCACAAAACCCAAGATCCTTTATCTTATGCCCACACAGAAGATCATCTTTAGCCAAAATTTGCATCCCCCTCTCACTCATATGCCCAAGCCTCATGTGCCACAACTTCGTCATGTCTCCTTGGTCAATCTCGGAGGAAGCAACAGCAGCAGAATCAGATAGCGTAGTACCTTGTAGAAGATACAAAGTGCCCCGCTTCACACCTTTCAGAATCACACCTGAACCATTGTAAACATGTAAAGCTCCACTTTCACCTTTGAAACTAAACCCCTTCTTGTCCAAAAGACTTAGAGATATGAGATTCTTCGTCATGTGTGGAACATGTCTAACTTCGTTCAGTGTACAGAATTTTCCATCATGAGTCCTAATCTTGATCGAGCCCATCCCAACCACCTTGCAGGTAGAGCTATTGGCCATAGAAATATTTCCACCATCCACCTGCTCATAGGTTGAAAACCATTCTCTCCTAGGACAAATATGGTAAGATGCTCCAGAATCCAGAACCCACACATCAGTGTAATGTGTGCGACCATCAGCAACTAAGGCAATATCCTCTTCGGAGTTTGTACCATCTTCAGCAACTGCAACAGTACCTGGTGCCTTCTCATGTTGTCTTTGTCTCTTCTTTGGACATTCATTCTTCCAATGTCCCTTCTCCTTACAGTAATTGCACACATCTGTTAGTTTCGGACCCCTACTGACTGGTTTTTTGGGGAACTTCTTTTTCCCCGGTTTACCATATCCCTGATGGTTGTTTGCTACTAGCCCAACAGCCTGACTATCCGAAATAGTGCCACTGCAGCTATGTCACAATTCTCTACTGTGAAGGGCAGATCTAACTTCTTCTAGAGCCAATGAATCTTTACCACTAATGAAAGACTCCCTAAAGTTTTCATATGATATTGGTAAAGAAACTAACAGAATCAAGGCAGCATCCTCATCATCTATCTTAATATCAATATTACGCAGATCTAATAATATTGCATTTAATTGATCTAGATGGTCTCTAAGAGGTGTACCTTCCTGCATACGCAGACTGAACAGACGTTGCTTCAAAAGCAACTTGTTGGTTAAGCTCTTCTTCATGTATAAAGTCTCCAGCTTAGACCACAAACCAGCAGCGGTTTCCTCCTCAGCCACCTCAGTAATGATATCGTCTGCCAGAGCCAAGAGCAATGTCGAGTGTGCCTTCTCTTCCAAAGACTCCATATCAGCAGGTGGTGGGACAGGTGCAGGCTTCATCAAGGGAGCCCATAGGCCGTGTTGTTTCAACAATGCCCGAACCTTGATCTGCCACAGACTGAAGCTATTCCTCCCAGTAAACTTGTCGGCTTTCAAACTTTTACTTCCAACCATCGTTCTTGCCTGAGCAGATCTGAACAACCAAGCTCTGATACCAGTTTGTTATAACTGATGCGAGAACAATGATAATAATAATAATAATAATAATAAAAGACGGAATGAAAGCGACACCCGATTTAACGTGGTATCCAGCAAAAGTGCTGACTAATCCACGGGCAGAGCCACTGAAAATATTCCACTATAATCGTTAACACGAATTACAGATACTGATAGTGCAAGAAAAACTAACACACAAGGCCTTTATTTATAGGGCCAGGTCAAGACATTTTTCTTACTCACTTCCTATGTGGGACAAACACCAAAAAAGAATATTCTAGGCAAAGAAACCAACATAATCAAGGATATTTATGTGAATATTTACTCACCACTTCTGAACAAAATTATTAGTTTGTATAAAAAGTAATAGAAAGTAAGTGTAGAAAAATTCCTAACAAATTTACTGTCATAAATTAGTCAAAAATATCTATGGCAAGTTTTCAACACCACAAAATTTGCCACAAATATCCGGTAAAACTACATAAAGAAAATAAGTCAGCTACACAATAAAAATATATTTGACATTGCAAAATCCGTAAAAATTTATAACGTAGCAAATAAGTAAGAAGAAATAAAATATTCGAAAATATATGACAGTCACGCACCTAATTTGGTTATTTAGAATAATATAACCAACAGGCCTGAGACAATATTGGTTGTCGCTATTTCCGTGGGAAGACTAGGGCGCTGGTCATTGCAAACTCACGCGTGACAATAACAGTTTGTCGCTATGTCTTATTGTTCCTATTTCTATTCATGGTAATTTTTATTAGAAGAACTAATTATTACAATTTCGATTGGATCTTGCATTTTACTAGCATTAAGTTAGGTTCCAGAATTTTTCCTCCAATAAACTTCACCACTTCACCGTTAACCATGACAATCATATTCAACAAAGATTCTAAACACTTGTATTCTTGATGGTAGGCGGAGCCACTTGACGGGTTAGGGTGGGCGGTAGCCCATGGTCAGCTATATATAATTCCCACTTAAACTTTTATATTTTTTTATTTATATAATTATTATTCACTTATTTAAAACATAAATAATTTAAACGTTCACATTTTTTTAATTTAATTTATCTTCCTTCGGCTTTCTCTTGAATCTCTCGGTTAGCTTTCGATTAGATCATTTTCTACAATAAAACATGTGAAAACTATTAAACGAAATAAAATGGAAGAAGAGTTTTTTTTAATAGATACTAATACTATGATACTTTATATTAAACGAGATATTAATAATATGATACTTTATATTGAACGAAAGTTTATTGAAGATATTTATTTGAACTTTAAAATTGATGTATTTTATTTTATAGAATAGAAAGTTACAACTTAAATAATATTTACAAGTTTGTTCAATTTTATAGATTTTTAATAATACGAAATAAAATTTTAAATATATAAATTTATTATTTAAATCGGTATTTCATCACTTATTAGATCTTGTATATTTATTTTATTTTAGTAAGGTATTTGTAGAAAAGTTCGATTAATATATTTATAATATGCTTACATGTTACCCATAATAGTGTAATACATATAATCAGGACAAAAATAATAAATTCGCCCTTACTTGATATATGCCCTAAGAACTCAAAATGGCTGCAAGACAATCATACAAGTTAATATATATTATCATTTTCTTCTTGAATTTTGATAACTACTGTAATAAAAATATTCATATTTCTTGTTGAAATTAAGAGATTTTTCTTTTTACTTAGATTTATGTTCCATTCCTTTTCAAATGTAAATAAAGGGATATGGATGTGAAAGTAAAAATCATGATCAAGCTTATTGAGGAAAATGCATATTTCTTTGTCAAAAGCGTCAGAGTTTATGAAATTATTCGAAGAATTCTGTACAGTTTATTCAGCATTAACAAAATAATATGAGCTAGATATTATCTTCACTCTTAATAGAAGGTAAGTATGAATTCAAATTGTTTGATAAAATGCTAGAAAGTAAGTATGCATTCAAATTGTTTGATAAAATGCTAGAGATTAAGTATGCATTCAAATTGTTTGATAAAATGCATCCGTCATCAATGTTCCAAATTAAAGTATGTATGCATTCAAGGTGAATAGGAGAATTAATGCTATTTTAAATAGATTCTTCAGTGAACTGTTAGAGTTATATCATTTATATGAACATTTCTTCGGTTTAATTTGTATAATGTAATCTTTAATTCTTTACACATATAAACAAGCCAAATACATAAATACATGTTATTTAAAACTTTTTCACTTTGTCAAATATTTGTATTCAATTCTTTTTCCTTCTCTCAAATCTATATATATATAATGATGCTTAATTTTTAAAGTGTCCGGATTGCCGGGTCGAGAGTTGTGGTTAATTTGGATACTTGGGTCGGATTGTGGGTTTACCCATTTTTAAATTTAAAACGGTTAAAAATAAAATTAAAAATGCTAGAGGTATGTTTTGAACTTGCAACCTAACAAAACAAGTACAACTCTTTAACCAACTAGGGTACAAAGACTTTATATATTAAATTCAAACACCAAATTTGATAAATGTGGGACGTTTTAATATTAATATAAGTTCAACTTTTTAACTAACTAATATATAATGATGTTGAGTAAATGGATACTTGGGTCGGATTATGTGTTGACCCACCCATAAATTTAAAACGGTTAAAAATAAAATTAAAAATGTTATCCGTAATTTTTTTCACGATTTTTTATATTATTACTCGTGCAAATGCACGGGCTAAATGCTAGTTCAATTAATAAGCTTATTGAACTCTATCCTTTCCAAAATCAAACTATTCATAAAAAGAAGTTCAGGTTTTAGCCTTGTCTTTATTATCATTTCTAGCTAGCTAGTTTACCTTAAGAGTGACATGTCAACATATTTACAATATCGTGGCGATCAATTGGACTCTAGTTAAGAACATCTCTATTTTGATTTCTCACTACAAAATCATCATTGTTTAAACAAGATAACCGTTTTCCAACTCGTATATGTTTTTCATCTACCCAAGACACTATTTTCTTTTCTCATAATTTTACAAGTTGGAGTTCTAAATCATTATGATTTCTTAAGCGTACCTACCAAGATCAATGGTAGAGACACCTCATTTGCATCTCCAAGGAAAACTAATTCTAGTGGGCATCAAAATCAAGGGACTACAACATCAACCTCAAGGCATATCTAGGTTTGTTTAGAGTAATAAAGTTTTTAAACAGGTGATTTGATTATGGTTATATTTTCTTTTTCCAATATGTCTAGTTCTTATTTCTATATGAATTTGTCAAATATGCAGTGCATACCTTTCATATGAAAAACAAGGCATGAATGCCAAAATGGAACCAGAAGTATCGGGAGATGTTTAACATCCAAAATATGATTCATGTTAAGACCAAATCAAACATTATGACTTGGTTAAAATTTGTTTGAGATGTAAATTGTTCCATTTTCTTAAGCTATTTTTGTATGTCTCATTTTAGTATCTCTGTTTTCTTATCATTTAATTTGGAAAACACTCTGGCTATCTTTTGTTTATGGTGGATTTGAAATTAGAATTTAAATTAGAGGTTCAATTTTGAATCTATTTGTTTGATGACATCAAATCCATATTTCTGATTAATTTATATAATTGTCTGAGGTGCACTAATGCTGTTATATTTGAGTATAAGAATATGTTGTGATAATAACTATTTAGTTTACTTTATCATTACTTTACTATCATTATTTTTGTAAGGTGGAATTTTAGTAACTGAATTGATTACACTTCCGAGTTTTGTTATTGGTGCTAAAGAATCCGAAGTGTCAACTTAAAAACATCAATTGATATTTATAATATAATAGAGTTTGTGTTTAAATTTAAATTGAATGCATTTTGTGATAATGGATTATTGATTATACTATTTTGATCTATGTTTATTTTGAATATATATATGATTTATATTTGGTTTTAATGTATTTTTAATTATAGTATTAAAAAATTAGGTAAAAAAATAAAATTTGCAACGAAAAATTATACCATAGAGAAGAAGGAAATTTTGTTACAATTTCCTTCACATAATTTGCTGAAAATTTCGGGAGAAATGTTTTGGTGACACACATCGCATACATTAGTTGGAAAATTTGTCGCAAAATAATCGTTACGAATGCCATCTTAATACACATTGTAGGCATTTGGAAAATCCATTGGCAAATTTTACATCCGTCAGTAAATATCGTCGCAAATAGTCTAGCGGAAGTACAAAATTTATATTTTTCCATACTTGAATAGATGATATGAAATAAAACACAAATTGTGACAGATATATTGAATATGTTACCTCAACAATAACCTAACACTCTCTTCAATTAATTGCAATTATCCATCAAACATTTATATTAAAAATCAAGACTTTAAATTATTACTGAGTCAAATAATTGTTAGACCAATAGGTCTAGGCATGATTTACTGTACTCATAGGTTAAAAGTAATGTCATCTTTTATATTTGTCATTAATTTAGAATAATAATTTTGTTAACAAAAAATTTACTTGAAATTATTACCTAATCAAATATTTAAGAGACCAATAGTAGGCCTATCAAAATGATTTATTGTACCCAATTTATAGTACCTAAAAAAGTAATAAAAGAATTTGTCATTAACCATCAAATACTAACTTGTAACAATGATTTTAATTATGAATATTCTCTTAAGAATCACCTTTTCATTTTTGTAAGTACGAGTAGTAAGTCAAATAATCATTGAATTCGTACGTACACTTGTTTGAAAAAACAAACATCAAAGCTATTAACCATAAAAGACTGTTTTGAATAACAAAGAAATTGATAAAGAGAATAAGGAAACTAAAGCTTATTCATTTTATTTCATGAGCTAAAATGCGTACATTTGAATTATGTAACATAGTGTCTTCATTTGTTAATGGCTGATATGTTCACAAATTTGACAAGTGAGGGGCGTCTTGTTTGAATGATCTAAGGAAAAAAAATATGTGTGTTAAATCAACAAATAGAAGTCCAAGGATTCATGGAGATATTTTTTTACAACTCTAGTACAAGAGTTTTTGCCAGCGTCACATTACTTGTTGGGTATAATCGAAACATGTTCCGTTTGGAGAATGACTCTCAATATGAAAAATTAAATTCGACACAGAATTTGGAGTATCCTAGACATTGGAATAAACATTAGTCAAAAACTAGAAGATTACTTGGTACATATGAGTTCAAAAAGGGTGGATGATTTTTTGTTTCTTAAGAATAGTAAAAATAAACGAATGGTTAACTTTTGTACTTTTATTGACGTGGCATATTGTGTCTAGTTTATATATTTATATATTTATATTTATATATTTATATATTTATATTTATATTACATACTGAAAATTCTGATAATCTTATTTAAATATATAATATGAAAATAAGAAAGATAACTGTATATATTATATGTATATATTATATATATATATATTTATACATTGTATTAATAATTTTATAATTAATATATTTTTAAATAAATTTATTTAATTTTACTATTCCATTTAACGATTTTACCTAAACTTTAATGGTATTGATGGCAGTAACAACTACGTACTATTACTAGGGACAGATTTGGGTTGCACACTTCAGAAAAATAATTGTTTTCTTTTTCACTACAAATGTGATATAAACTCTAATTTTTTATTTTTTAAATTTAATTCAGTAATTAACTTTGTAGTTCTCAAAAATAGGTAAAATATACTATAATTTACTTTTTTTAATTCATAAAATTTTCAAACTTTTTTTAAATTAACCAAACTTCAAATCTTAGATACATCCATAATTCTACGATTATCAAAGGTTGGATAAATCAACATTAAAATATTCAACAATAATATCTGCATAAACAAAAGTGAAATCAATTCTTAAATCAACTAAAACAATATGAATATTTTACAAATTAATAATTGAAAACACATTAATTAAAATAAAATATATTAATTGTGAAATAATGTATTAATCTACTTTATAAAACACAGTTTATAATCTTACAATATAAGAATTTTGTAATCAACATATTTTTTATAAAGAATTTAACATCAAATTAACATATAAAAACTTATTAACTCCAAATAAGATTAATATTTAAGTGATTTTGTTTAATTTTTTTATATTTTATGGAGGGATCAAGCCTAATTTATCACATGTTTATACCAAAGCTGTTAAAATCTCGAGTTGACTCTTAAAATCTTTTATATTTAAACATTAAAAATAAAGTTATTATTTATTTAAATAAATAAATTAATATAATTAATTTTTAAGTATAATTTTTTTTTATAGTATTTTATTTATTATTATTTTTTAATTAAATTTATATTTAGATATATAAATTTTTAAAATTGATTAAGTATATAAAATATTTAATTATATATATAAATAATAATAATATATGATTATTATTTTTTCAAATTAATTTTTTAGGATTTTAACTCTAGATTTTGAACAAAGATTTTTAGTAAATTTTTGATTTTGACAGGATTGATTTATACTCAAGAAGCTAGTTTAATGTTACGTTTTTTAGATTTTTTTTTTATTTTATCTATTTTTTATAAGTTCTTTCTCTATTATTTATATCACTATTATTTTAATCATTAAATTACTTATTTTATTAATTAAAATATTAAAATATTATTACTTTATTTAAATTTTTTTTTTTAATATTTTAATCATTAAATTTACATTATAATTATTTAAAAAATTAAAACCCCAAATAACTTTTATTTATTTATTAATAAATATCCAACCAAGTATTATATATATTTATATATATTAAAAGTAAAAAAGAAGTTATAACGTACAAGGTGCTTTGACAAGTCTTCACCCACACGTGCGCCTTATTCAAAGCGTCGTCTATCATCGTACTAAGAAACCGCCGGTTCAAAAAATACCGGTCTGGTCTGCTTATAATTCTCTTTTCTTAAAACAGATCCGTACTTCTGTTTCTTTTTCCCTCCCACATTCTCTCTCTATACATATATGTTTGTGACTCACTGCCATGCCCTGGTCATCAGTTCTTCCCTAAAATACTCCACATAAAAAAGTTTCCATCTTTGTTAACAAAATTCGATCTCTAACCCTAGACGAGTTCTAAGATACCATATTACTCTTTCCCATTCGTCGGCCTCCTTTCATTTCCTTTTCTCACACTCAAATTCTCCATAAATCTATTAAGTTTCAAATGGGAACGGCGGTTCCGCCGTTATCGGGTGTACATCAGGTTTCGGGAGCGACGCCGCCTCCCACGCCTCATACAGCAACGATACAGACGTCTCCGGGAGGTCCTTTCTCCAATGCGTCGTTGTATGTAGGCGATCTGGATCAGACAGTGAGTGATAGCCAATTGTATGATCTCTTTAGCCATGTTGCTCCGATTCAATCTGTTAGGGTTTGTAGAGATCAGACAAGAAGAACCTCGCTTGGATACGGCTACGTCAATTTTAATACCAGTCAAGATGGTCGGTCAGCCGTTGCCTGTTAATTTTTTGTTTGATTGAATTTGATTTGATTTAACGTGGATCATAATGATTGTTTACGTTCAGAATTGTCTTCTTATTATGAGATTTTGAATTTTCTGATGTAATGCAGGGAGCGATCATGTATGATCTGTCGTTTTATCTATGCTTTTATATGTAATTTTATCTGTTAATCATGATGTTTTGGCCAGATTTGTTTTCCAGTGCAATGTCTATGAACTGATCATTCTGATTCTTATTAAATGTAATATATGAATTTGAAGTTAAATAGGAATAACCAGTTTTTCATGAATTAGGTTTCTCTACTTATAGGGACACAAATATTTTTCTTTTGCATTGTTTTCATTTAATTGTTCCAAATTTGATTTGCTTGAATCTTATACTGTGCATTCTTTAATGTTTATCTAATATCTCAGCTGCCCATGCGAAGGAGGTCTTGAATTTCACTCCAGTAAATGGTAAACCAATTCGAATCATGTTCTCTCATCGAGATCCTAGTATGAGGAAGAGTGGACAAGCTAATGTTTTCATCAAGAACTTGGACCCATCGATAGATAATAAGGGGTTGTATGACACTTTCGCTAGATTTGGTCCGGTTCTTTCTTGTAAAGTTGCTGTTGATTCTAATGGTCAGCCGAAAGGGTATGGTTTTGCCCAATTCGAACAGGAGGAAGCTGCACAGGCTGCGATAGTTCAGTTGGATGGAATGTTGATGAATGACAAAAAAGTTTATGTAGGTCTTTTTATCCGTCGCCAAGATAGGAATGGAATGAATAGATCCTCTAAGTTCACTAATGTTTACGTGAAGAATTTTTCTGAAACCACCACTGATGATGACCTGATGAAAACCTTTAGCAAGTATGGACCGATCACGAGTGCAATTGTTATGAGGGATCCGAATGGAAAGTCCAGGTGTTTTGGATTCATCAACTTCCAAAGTCCTGATGATGCTGCTGCAGCAGTGGAAGGTTTAAATGGGATGAACTTCACTGATGACAGGGTTTTATTTGCCGGGAAGGCTCAAAGGAAAGCTGACCGTGAAGCAGAGCTGAGAGCAAGATTTGAACAGGAAAGGAACAGTAGATTTGAAAAACTGCAAGCTGCTAATTTATATCTGAAAAACCTTGATGAAGGCATCAATGATGAGAAGCTGAAGGAGATTTTCTCAGAGTTTGGAACTATAACGTCATGCAAGGTATGTATCATGTATATATGTAATGTATAGATAACATCGAGTTTATGTACATTAGTTTTTTGCACTTTATTATTTTGTTTAATTTATTTCAGGTCATGCTTGATCAACAAGGGGTTAGCAAAGGCTCTGGTTTTGTGGCATTTTCTACAACAGATGAAGCTACAAGAGCTGTAAGTTCTCCTTTATTCTGTAGAACTGTGTAATCAATCAATCAATCATGTTCTTAATTTCCATTCAAATGTTGATGATGACTTCAATTTTAATTACGTCAGATGGATGAAATGAATGGAAAGATGATTGGGAAAAAACCATTATATGTTGCTGTGGCCCAACGCAAAGAAGAAAGAAGGGCTAGGTTGCAGGTATGTATATGTGTATCTTAAAAAATCGAGAATTTGGGTGTTCTCAAGCATTGTTTTTCTCTTGTTTAATGTATTTATGAATTTGTTATTATAATATATATTTTCAGGCACAGTTTGCTCAAATCCAGTCACAAGGCAATATTAGTCAATTGGGTGCAGGGATGCATGGATTTCACCACCCAGGAGGGACGAGGGTTGGTAATTCTCAACATCAACTGTATTTTGGGCAAGGCATGCCAGCCGGCATACTTCCATCTCAGGCTGGAGGGGGCTACAGCTTCCCCCAACATCTCGCGCCTGGTATTCGCCCTCCTCCAGGTGTTCCCCAAAACTTCTTTTTGCCATACCAACTTCCAAGACATGGCATGCCCCAACAACCACCTGCCCAGAGAAGTCCAAGGAGATCTGGAAATAACCAACAGCAGGTGCAAATACTAAACATTAGTAGTAGTTGTAAATGAATTTTGATTATTTCTAGTCATTTAAAAGTTATGTTTAATTTTACTATAAAGATTTTTTTTATTAGAGGGTAAAACATAAAATTAGCATAGGCCAATTTAGACTGTTGTCTTCTCATATGGGTTTGTTGTTACTTTTTTTTCAGTCAATCCATCGCAACTCAAACCAAGGATTTAGATACATGCCTATAGCTAGAAATGGAACTGATCATGGTCTCATGTCTCCTATGACGACACAAATGCACTTTGATGCTTCTGTGATGCCTGCAACTCCTTCTGATGTTCCACTTCGAGCTCCAATGTCAATGTCCATGCTTTCTTCTTCTTTGGCTTCTGCTACTCCCGAAAATCAGAGGGTGGTAAGTTTGTTTATTTCTTTTTGTTTTGATGATATGATTGATACAAACAAATAGTATTGTTTCCTGATTTATTGATGGAAATGACGACAGATGCTTGGAGAACAATTGTATCCGCTTGTGGAGCAGCTTGAGCATGAAAATGTTGGGAAGGTGACTGGTATGTTGTTGGAAATGGACCAAACAGAAGTGCTGCACCTCATAGAGGCTCCCGATGCTCTGAAAAAGAAAGTTGGTGAGGCTATGGATGTCCTTCGTTCAGCCACACCGGAGTCTGAGATCACATTGGATCTCTATCCTTGAATGAATGAAGCTTTAAGTTGCTTTCTTCCTTTATTTAATCTAAATTAGACGTTTTGGAAGCATAAAATTATTATGGAATTTGGGTATTATGATATGACGATGAATTTGGTCTTGCCATTAATTTATAGGACAAAGTCACTTCCTGGATTACTTAGATAATTTTTTTTTACTTAAGGATATTCATTATTTTATTGTCGATTGGCTTATCTCATATATATATATATATATATATAAATAAATGATAGTAGGTAGAGATAATTTGACCGAGATTCAAGAATATGTTGAGTAAAAAATTCTTGGAAACCCTAAAGAAATCTATGTTGCCCAATCAAAGAGTCACCAACTTCACTTCAATTACGTAGTCAACTCCAAAGAACACAAAAGTACAGACTTTCTTCATAATATAGTACAGACTTTCTTCATAATTTTAGGAACATGTATAATGCAATACAAATTTGAGTGAATGATTTTTTCTGCTTCAACAAATGTTACTTATATTTTTAGGTAGGAAAGAAAAGAATTTTTAGGTATGAAAGCGAAAAGAACCAAGGATGGAATAGAGGTTACATTATCAACTAGTAGATAGGTTAAAAATCTTACTATTTAAGGTTGACGACGTTTTAGAAAAATCGACGGAAAAATCGACGGAAAAACCGACGGTTTATAAAAACCGACAGTTTATAAAAACCGACGATTTATAAAAACCGTAGTTAATGCTTTCGATTTAACGACGGTATAAAATACAGTTAATTATAACACATTTAACTTTTGACATTTAATTTTGATATATAAAATTCGAATCTTACTATTAACAGAATATTACTGTTAACAACTATTTATGAACAGAAGATGAAAATATAAGAAAATTTAGTTGAAATATTATTTAAAAAATAATAGTGTATACAAAAATTATGAAGGTTAAAAAAAAAAGTGATATAATTTATCTTCAATCAAATAATGTATCAATATTATTTTATTATTATTATTATTATTATTATTATTATTATTATATATAAATAATTTGTGCATGAGAAATATATTAATGAGACTATTTCAAAGATTTGTTATATTACTTGAAATGTGGGTAAATAATTTATAAATGTGGTTAAATTATTTACATGATTATGTGAATCAAATTAATATAATACAATTAAATCTTTAATAAAAAAAATATTTTTTTTATATAGTTGTGATGCATATAACAATAATCAATTTTTTTGGCATGTGTCATATATAAATATGAAAGTGTGGTCTTTTTTTTTTCTTTCTTTTTTTTTATATAAATTCTTATTTTATAAATGAATTATTCATAAATTAATCTTTCTTTAAAAATAAAATGTAGAAATCATTACTTGAGTTGAATAATCTGTATTTAATTATGTGAGATAAACTATTGATTAGATTTTTTCTTCTATGTTATTAATAATTATCTTTATTTTTTTAACTATATATAATCGATGTTATATGTAGAATTATTCAAAAATAATTCTTTTAAATATATATTTATATATATATAATTGACTTTGTGAATAAAATAAAAAATATATAAAAAATATATATAAATGTGTATCTATAAATGTTAATTTTTAAATTGAATTATTTAAGAAAAAAGAAAAGTTAAAATGTGAGTTAAAGAAAAAAAATATATTAATAAATTGTATGAATAATTATCAATAAATTATCATATTTTTGAAAACCAGTTTAGACGCTATATTCTAGTCACGCACGCACTGTACTTAAAAGTCTTAATATTAACTTTTTAATGTAGGAATATAAATATCTGTAATTAAAAGTCCATTTTAAAATATAAATATATATTGCATAACCTCTACCCTATTCTATCCTAACAAAAACAAATCCTCCATTATTTATTATTTGTGATTATTTTTTTTTTTGTAAATTCATGGAAAATTAATAATTATACATATCTTGATTGATAAGTTTTTTAATTGTCAATAAAAATTTATTGGTGTATTAATAATTTTTAATTTATCTTAATTTATTATTAAATTTATAAATATTTTTAAAACTTGTAATTATATCAATTTTAATATTATTGTATAATATTTTAAATTTATATATATTTATATGTGATAAAATAAAATGAGAAATAATAGGAGAACAATATAATTTGTAACCAATTAATGTTGTGAAAGGGTGATTAAAATATGATGATAGAACATAATTTAAAATATTTATTTCTCTCTTATTTTCATGAATAATTAATTTATCCCTCTACCCGTTAATAAATTTTCTCTAAATACCTATTAATTTAATATGTATTTATATAATTTATCTTAACTTATTTATTTATATATATTTTTTAAAATAATAAAAATAATAAATCAAATAATAAAATATATAAATATATATGTTTTAAAATATATATTATATATATATATATATATATATATAATAAGAAAGAATAAAAAGTTAAATATAAAAATTATTATTATTTTTTTTAATTTAATTAGTTATTTCTCTAAACATTTATTTTAAATATATATTTTTTTATTAATAATTTATTTATGTATTTTTTTAGATGAGTAATAATAGGGAGAATGAATAAATTAAATTAATAAAATATATAAATGTATATTTTTAAAATATATAATATATTTAATATATATATATATTAATTATAAAATTATATATATAAAAATTAAAAATTAAATATATTTTGTTTCAATTATTATTTCTCTTTTTTGAACTATATATTAGTTATTTTTTTGTCTCATTTCTGATGGGATGTAATAAAAGCTAAACTAGTATTATTTGTCTCTCCTATATCAATCCGGATCTTCTGCTATCGATTCCTGTGTTTCCCTGTTGCGGACCAATCAAATTGCAGCTTGATTATTATATTAATAAATAAAGCTGGGTTGGAGAGGGGGAGGGAGAATTCGGAACCCGGGTTTCATTCCGGGTTCACCACAAACGTCGTTAACGGAATGTCCAGTTAACGTACGAAATTAATATAATATTAATATGCACCAGCGAAGTTAACTTCTCTCCAGGTGCCATGTGAGAAGGAATGGAGAGAAGCGAAAGGAGCGAAGCTTACCCCGCCCAAGAGCCCTAACGTTCATGTAAAACCCTCAACCCACCCGTGAGAAGACAGTTTACCTATCATATAAATACACTTGCTCATGTATGTAAATACCAAAATTAACATGAATTTAATATTTATATATTTATATATTAAATACATTTTTTAAAAATAATATGCAGCGAAGAAATCTTCGCTTTAATTACTTCATTTTAATTTTAAAATTTTTTTATAAAATTTTTATTTACGAGGAGACGCTTTGGAGCGAAGAAATTTTCGCTTCAATTACTTATTATGAATATAAATTTTATATAAAATTTTTATTTAGGAGGAGATGCTTTGGAGCGAAGAAATCTTCGCTTCAATTACTTATTCTGAATATAAATTTTTTATGAAATTTTTATTTACGAGGAGACGCTTTGGAGCGAAGAAATCTTTGCTTCAATTACTTATTTTTATATTTAAAAAATTGCAAAATTTTATTTACGAGGAGACTCTTTAAAGCGATGAATTCTTCGCTACAATTATTTTAAATCTGATGTTCATGTAAAACCCCCAACCCATCCGTGAGAAGACAGTTTACCTATCATTTAAGTACACTTACTCATGTATGTAAAAATACCAAAATTAACAAGAATTTAATACTTCTATTTATTAATTATTAAATAAATTTATTGGAAATGACATGCAACGAATAAATCTTCGCTTCAATTACTTTATTTTAATTTTAAAATTTTTTATAAAATTTTTATTTACGAGGAGACACTTTGGAGTGAAAAAATCTTCGTTTCAATTACTTATTTTTATATTTAAAAAAATTGCAAAATTTTATTTACGAGGAGACCCTTTAAAGCGATGAATTTTTCGCTTCAATTATTTTAAACCCGACGTTCATGTAAAATCCCCCAACCCACCTGTGAGAAGACAGTTTACCTATCATGTAAGTACACTTACTCATGTATGTAAATACCAAAATTAACAAGAATTTAATACTTCTATTTATTAATTATTAAATAAATTTATTGGAAATGACATTCAGCGAAGAAATCTTCGTTTCAATTACTTCATTTTAATTTTAATATTTTTTATAAAATTTTTATTTACGAGGAGACGCTTTAGAGCGAATAATTTTTCGCTTCAATTACTTATTCTGAATATAATTTTTTTTTTGGTAAATTGTATTTACGAGTAGACGCTACGGAGCGATGAATTCTTCGCTTCAATAACTTATTTTTGGAGGATTGAAACATATATTTCTCGCTACAATCTCACTCTTCATTTTCATAAGAAACTGTTCATATTCTTCTCTCTCTCTATCTCTCAGTGATCATCTTCATTTAAACGTTGAAACCCTAGAGTTTTCTTCTATTCTACAAGGATTTCTTATGAAAATGTCAGAAAACCAAGGCAACAACTTGAAATGGATACCTTCGACTCCCGAGAGGTCGTCTTGGCAGTTTGTAACAGCATAAACAAAAAACGAAACCGCCCCCAATCCTGTATCCAACGTCAATCCCGGCAATAAACCCAAGAGGTAGGTTAATTATATTGTGTTTATATATTTTTTTATTAATTTTACACCCGTTGATTCCATTTATTTTGTTGAATACTGATTTATGTTATCCCACCGAAAATAATGACTTCAAGGTTTCACTTGAATAAATATGAAAGGAAGAGGAAGAGAAATACGAAGACGAAGACGAATACGAAGTCATCGACTGATGAATCAGTTTCTACAGTTGCTGTCAAATCTACTAATATTGATGCAAGTACTACACATGTCGATGAAAATTTACCACCACCTCCACCTCCAAAAAACCAATGATATTGTTACATCTACTACACCAGTCGATGAAGATTTACCACCACCACCCCCAGAAACCACTAATATTGCTACACCAGTCGATGAAGAGTTACCACCATCTCCCTCAAAAACCAAAACCATCAAAAAAAGGAAAGTGACATTTTTAACAAGATCATCCTCGCATGGCCTTTATCACATGATTCCTAAATTGAGTGTAGAACAGAAGGAAGCTGTGAAGCAAATCGGGTTTGGTTCTCTTCTTACATTGGGTGTCTCCACTTGCCCGGGTCATTTTTCAAGACACGTAATCAGATGTTTTGACCCGGATAAGAGTTCTCTGGTATTGGCCAACGGTGAGGAGATCCTTATCGATGAAGATCTTGTCCAGCTCGTGTTGAACCTCCCGAGAGGGCCAATGAACGTAGTTGAGTCCGTTGGGAGACAAGACTAAGGACCCTGATTTTTTTTTAAATTTTTTGAGGGATTGGAAGACCAGATGGAGCGGGGAAGAATCAAATTCAGCTCCTGAAACACTTTCTATGATACTTAAGTTTTTGTAGAAGGTGCACGTCAACCTTATGAAAGGAAATTTCCAATCATCTCTTGTTGGGATGACATCACATTGTTAGAATTTACCACTTTAGAAGCTCGTGCAAGTGGTTTTGGGCTGGGCAGGGCAAGGGCACGCCTAACAGATAAAGAACCCAAGATTCCAGTTAATTTATTGGAATTAAATGAAGACGGTGATCAGGTATGTTGAAACAAGAAATTGACTCACATTTGTCTATACTTTCTTTTTTTTGAGACTAATAAAATATGTTTGTAATAATCTTAACATCCAAAATCTTGCAAAATTTTAAAGATACAGCACAACAGCTTAATTACCTATCAGGGGAGTTGGAGAAATGCAACATCGATCCGAAGCCTTTTTTTAGGCTGGTTTCCTGAACCTAAGAGAGTCTGAAGGGTTCATGAAACACTTGATGGTGAATAATGCTGAGGTTTGTGTAAGTAGGGAAGATCCTCCAAGTGAGGCACTTGGGGACACTTTAGAGAATGGGGACTTGAAAATCAATAGTCCCCTAGTTGAATACACCTGTGAGGATGTAGTCCTCGACAATGAAGATAATCCATCATCATGGGTTGAACCGAATGATTTTGAGGATGCACTTACCAATGAAGATAATCCATCAGCCCGTGTTGAACCGAATGATTTTGAGGATGCAGTTCTGCACAATGAAGATAATCAATCACCCCCAGTTGAACCGAATGATAAGGGTGAACGGAAGGAAGAGGGTGAGGAAACCAAATCTCAATCACCCCAAGTTGAACCGAATGATAAGGGTGAACGGAAAGAAGAGGGTGAGGAAACCAAAGCTCAGTCACCCCCTGTTGAACCGAATGATAAGGGTGAATGGAAGGAAGAGGGTGATGAATCTTCTAAAGATGAAGATGATGGGGGACGCGTCAACATTAGAGACTATCCTAAGAGGAAGATTACAAAAATTTCGATGCACCTTTAATCCCCTTACATGAAAGACGTTGCGAAGAAGTTGGACAAAAAAATAACCAACAAGGAACAGAGATTGGCCGATTTTGTGTTTCATGATGACCTGGATGAAACGTAAGTTAAGCATGTTTTTCTAAATTTGAAATATGAAGGTAGTTATGTTCTAATTGAATCTTTTTTGCAGGGACATACTGTACGAAGGGCCTCCGGGTAATATGACCAAAGTATCCATTTACTCTCACATATATATTCAAATTAATCACAACTCTCGACCCGACAATTCGGACACTTTAAAAATTAAGCATCATTATATATATATATATATATAGATTATTTAGTTAAAATGTTGAACTTATATTGTTAAAATGTCACGCGTTCATAATATTTGGAGTTTAATTTAAAATATAAAGTGTTATTAACCTAGTTGGTTAAAGGGTTGTACTTGTTTTGTTATGTTGCAAGTTCAAAACATACCTATAACATTTTTAATTTTTTTTAACCATTTTAAGTTTATGGGCGGGTTAACCCACAATCCGACCCAAGTATTCATTTACTCTCACATATATATCCAATTTAACCTTAACTCTCGACCTGACAATCAGGATATTTTAAAAATTAAGCATCACTATATATATATATAGATTAGTTAGTTATAAAGTTGAACTTATATTGTTAAAATGTCACGTGTTCATCAAATTTGGTGTTGAATTTAAAATATAAAGTGTTATTAGCCTAGTTGATTAAAAGGTTGTATTTATTTTATTAGGTTGCAAGTTCGAAACATACCTATAACATTTTTAATTTTATTTTTAATCGTTTTAAGTTTATTGACAGATCAACCCACAATCTGACCCAAATATTCATTTAATCTCACATATTTTGTTAAACATGTCAAAAACGTGTTAAACATGTAAAAAATGTGTTAACCATGTTAAACTTATCAAAAACGTGTTAACGTGTTATATATGTCAAAAACGTGTTAAACATGCTAAAAACGTGTTAAATTTGTCAAAAATATCTTAACCATGTGATGCAGCGTGCGTGGCTAGGATGAATCTTTATCAAGATTCGTTGATTCTTACGAATACCGAAAGTCGATAGATATTGAGGAAACCTCGTTTTCTGATTAATAATCTTCCCCTAACAAAGTGTTTTAAGATCCTTTAAATACTCAAACCCTAACTTGCAAAAGAAATAAACAACTTTTAATAAATTGCAAAAAACACCCGAAACTAATAAAAAATGCGATTTTGAGCCCCTAAACGTTTCCGCCCGAAAAACACTAGGCAATCGTCGAAATCTGACACTTGCGAGATATTTTCGGATGCTGCAACTTTCGCATAAACGCCTCTTCGACTCGCACCGCATCATTCCCCCCAGGGTAGAAAAGATTCGTCCTCGAATCTGGAACCGCATCATCCTCATCAGAAGAAGACTCACCCACAAAAGGAACAAGATGCTTCACATTAAACACATCAGAGGTACGCACATGGCTGGGAAGGCGTAAACGATAAGCATTGGGGTTGATCTTCTCCACAATCTCAACAGGACCAATCTTCTTAGCAGCAAGCTTGCTATATTCATGAGCTGGAAAACGATCCTTAGTCAGAATAGCCCACACAAAGTCACCAACTTCAAAATCAACAGCACGCCTTCTCGAATCAGCCTTCTCCTTGTACTTGGCAGTAGCAGCAATCAAGCGGTCATGAGTGGTCTGATGAACCTGAGCCAACTGACCAACAAAATCCGCAGCAGTGGAATGAGGACGCACCTTGCTGGGCAGCGCTAACAAATCAAGAGGAGCACGCGGAGACAGCCCGTAAATCACATGGAAAGGACTGAAACCAGTGGAGCGATTAACAGCATGATTGTGAGCAAACTCGGCCTGAGGCAGCTTCAGATCCCAAGCCTTAGGATGATCCCCAATTAAACTGCGCAGAAGGTTCCCCAAAGACCTATTAACAACTTCAGTTTGGCCATCAGTTTGCGGGTGATAGGCACTGCTAAAATTCAGCTGAGTATTAACCAAACGCCAAAGACTCCTCCAAAAGTGACTCACAAAGCGAGTGTCCCGATCAGAAACTATGGAGGCAGGAAGTCCATGAAGGCGATACACATCCCTGAAATAAAGCTGTGCAACAGCCACAGCATCAGAGGTTTTCTTGCAGGGAATGAAATGAACCATCTTCGAGAATCGGTCAACCACCACAAAAATCGAATCAGAACTACGCTGGGTACGTGGCAGCCCAAGGACAAAATCCATACTGACATCAGACCATGGTTGAGTGGGAATAGGCAGAGGCAAGTATAACCCGGCATTAGTCGAAGCGCCCTTAGCCAACTGACAAACACGACAACGAGCAACAAAACGCCCCACCTCTTTGCGCATCGAAGGCCAGAAATAAGAAGCTGCAAGAAGCTGGAAGGTACGATCACGCCCAACATGGCCTTCTTTGTGTTTAATCACAAAAGTAAACTGCTGTAAATAAGAGACCCACGAAGCATGACGATGAGAAATCTTGTCCTGACCACCAAGATGCTTGAGGGAATCATGATCCGTATATAAGACAAACTCCCGCTGAAATAAATAATGACGCCAGTGTTTGACTGCCTGGACAATAGCATAGAACTCAATATCATAGGTACTGAAACGAAGTTTAGCGCTAGACAGTTTCTCACTAAAATAAGCAACAGGACGCCCAGATTGGCTAAGTACAGCCCCAATACCCAATTTCGAAGCATCACAATGTAGTTCAAATGGCTGGGAAAAATCAGGAAGAACCAAAATAGGGGCTGAAGTGAGTCGGTGCTTGATCTCAACAAAGGCAGCCTCGGCATCATCCGTCCAGAAGAACTTAACCCCCTTCATACAATCAGTGATAGGAGCCGTAACACTACTGAAGTGAGGAATAAAACGCCGATAGAAGGAAGCCAAGCCATGAAAACTGCGAACTTCAGTGATCGAAGAGGGGCGGGGCCACTGATTGACAGCCAGTACCTTACTCGGGTCCACTTTCAGGCCCTCCCGAGACACCACATAACCGAGGAACTGGGTAGAATCAGTAAGAAATGTGCACTTCGAGGAAGCAGCATAGAACTTGTCACGCCGGAGAACAGATAACACCTCACGAAGATGGGAGAGGTGTGCTACCTCGCTGTCACTGTAAATCAAGATGTCGTCGAAGTAAACGACTACAAACTTCCCAATGAAAGGGCGAAGAGCCTGGTTCATCACACGCATAAAGGTGCTAGGAGCATTCGACAGACCAAACGGCATAACCAGCCACTCATATAAGCCCTCACGAGTCTTAAAGGCAGTCTTCCACTCATCACCCATGCGAATACGAATCTGATGGTATCCACTCTTGAGATCCAGTTTTCTAAACACAGAAGCACCACCCAACTGATCCAACAAGTCATCCAACCGGGGAATAGGAAACCGATAACGCACTGTAATCTTGTTGATAGCACGACTATCAATGCACATACGCCAAGACCCATCCTTTTTTGGGGTAAGAAGGGCCGGGACAGCACAGGGACTAAGGCTCTCTCGAATGTGTCCCTTAGCCAGCAAGTCCTCCACCTGTCTACGCAACTCTTCATGTTCTTTGGGACTCATGCGGTAATGAGGACGGTTGGGTAGGGCAGCACCTGGAACCAAGTCAATGTGATGCTGGATATCACGCAAAGGAGGCAAGGCACAAGGCAGATTCTCAGGAAAAACATCTGCAAACTCCTGTAACAGCGGCTGCACTGGAATAGGCACCTCAGAACTAGCACCACAGGTAATCAGCGAACAAAATAGAGCAAACACCATGCCTGATTCGACCATGGCGGTCTGAAAAGGACCCCGAGACAACAAGGTGGCAGGGGGGGACGCATGATGAGTGGGGGCAGCACCCTTCTTGGGCTGATTTGGCATTAACACAATCTTGGTACCATGAAATAAGAACGTGTAGGTATTAGCACGCCCATCATGTATAACAGAATGATCAAACTGCCAAGGGCGACCAAGTAAAAGGTGACAAGCATCCATAGGAACCACATCACAATATACAGCATCACGATAATGGGAACCAATGGAAAAATTAACAAGTACGCGCTTTGAAACTGTAACATCCGTACCTTGACTCAGCCAGGACAAGCGATAAGGCTTGGGATGAGGTTCAGTGGACAGACCCAGCTTCGAAACTGCAACCTCAGAAATCACATTCTCACAACTCCCAGCATCAATGATGAAGGTGCAAACTTTGCCACCGATGGTACAAGTGGAATGGAACAGATTATTGCGTAACCACTCGTTGTCAGGAGCACGAGGGGTTAAACATGATCGACGAATCACCAAAAGGGGGCCAACATCACCAGAAACATACTCCTCCGCTGCCTCATCATCATAAACATCATACACTGGGGCTGAATCTGAAGGAAGAGCAGAGTCAGGATCATCCACCTCAGTAAAAAGACCACGATTGGTGGACTTTGGGTTGCGACACTCTGCTTGGCGATGGCCAACTTCACCACAATTGAAACAACGCAAGCCACCGGGACGTCCCTGCGGGGGGGCTGTAGTGCCGCGAGGGGGGCTGGGGTGGGATGGGCCGACTGGGAAGAAGAACCAATGCCACTAGTGGGGACAACCTGTTTTCCAAAGCTACCCGAACCGCGCCTGGCTAGCTGTTTCTCAGCCTGTGAAGCACGCTGATGTGCCTCAGAAACAGTCAAGGGATCAAACATATTCAAAATATCCTGCAACTGGAGGCGAAGGCCACCAATATAGCGAGAAACCAACTGGAGAGGGGACTCAGACAGGTCAACACGAGCCACAAAGGTGTAAAACTCAGTGGAATAGTCATCCACGGAACGAGAACCCTGACGAAGATTCTGGAACCGCTGGTACAGGTTACGTTCGTAATTATATGGTAGAAACGCAGCCCTAATATGCTTCCTAAATTTGTCCCAATTCGTGAGCTTTGCCTTACCATGACGAACACGTGTCTGTTTCAACTGCTGCCACCATGCTTGTGCACGACCATGTAAGCGGATCGTAACAAGGGGTACACGACGATCTGCAGGAACTTCCTTGAAATCCAGAATCTCTTCAACCTGAGAAAGCCAATCAATAAACTCTTCCGGTGATAGACTACCATCGAACTTAGGGATGTCCACCCTGAAAGCCTGCTCCCAGCGATGATTGGGGCGTTCAGGGGATCGATTCCGAAGACCACCGAGAGGGTTTTCATCTGTCATCGTAACATCATCTTCAGGGTGGTGCATGTGCATAGATGCATCCATCCGTTGCGTCAACCATTCAACCTGCCGCCTCAAATCGTCGTTATCACGACGAAACTCAGCGTTTTCACGTCGCAACTCAGCAAGGTCACCATCATCAGCACCAGGGGTAGGGTTGCGCGGCTGTCTTCGGGGCGGCATACCTCAGGGTCGACTGGAAACTGATACCAACTGATGCAGCGTGCGTGGCTAGGATGATTCTTTATCAAGATTCGTTGATTCTTACGAATACCGAAAGTCGATAGATATTGAGGAAACCTCGTTTTCTGATTAATAATCTTCCCCTAACAAAGTGTTTTAAGATCCTTTAAATACTCAAACCCTAACTTGCAAAAGAAATAAACAACTTTTAATAAATTGCAAAAAACACCCGAAACTAATAAAAAATGCGATTTTGAGCCCCTAAACGTTTCCGCCCGAAAAACACTAGGCAATCGTCGAAATCTGACACTTGCGAGATATTTTCGGATGCTTTAACTTTCGCATAAACGCCTCTTCGACTCGCACCGCATCACCATGTTAAACGTGTAAAAAATTTGTTAACCATGTTAAACTTATCAAAAACGTGTTAACGTGTTATATATGTCAAAAACGTGTTAAACATGCCGAAAACGTGTTAAACTTGTCAAAAATGTGTTTAACGTATTAAATATGTCAAAACGTGTTAAACGTGATAATAATGTGAAAAATGTGTAAAAACATGTTATTAGTATGATAATGTGTTAAATATGTCAAAAACGTGTTAAACGTGCCAAAAATGTGAAAACGTATTAAACATGTAAAAAACGTGTTATAAGTGTGAAAATGTGTTAAAAATGTTTAAAACTTGTTAAACGTGTTCGACTTAAAGTTGGAAGATGATTAGTTATATTGGATTAATAATATAGAATTAAAATAACTTTATATAATTTGGGTAACCCTAACCCAACCCAACCCAAATTAACCAACCCAAATTAATATTTTGGGTTTGGGTTAGGGTTGGGTTTAGGTAAACCCAAATTATGCTCACCCTAAATATAATATTACTATTGACGGGGATATTGATAGACACTTCTAATTATGCATCACGTCCACCGACAGATCATTCTACTCGGAGCATGGAGATTATTCGAGTGTTAATGTTTAATAATGAAAAATGACTATAAATGGTTAGAATATAGAGTCACTGTCTTATCTTAGACTACTTACAGAACAACTCGTAAAAGTCTACTATTAACCTATTTTACTATTTTCAATCGAGGCGAGAAACAAGTGGTGATGACCTTTTAATACTTAGAATATGATCATATTATGTCTTGTGTTGGATTAACATTTAGTCATCTAAGCAAACAGTGTCTCGATACGTTTCAATAGTACTCAAATACATTCGATCCCATTACGTCAAGTATTCGAGGTTGAAATTATTTTGTATATATATATATATCATTCTATTATAACAAACTAGACAATTTAAGTTATCATGTGTATAGGGTTGCATTGGTTCTACAGATGGTACTCATGTAATAAGTCTATCTAAAAAAATGTATTGCTTATGTGAACGATTAAAGTACACAACAACTAAATTACTAGCATAGTAAAACCTCTATAAATTAATACTCGATAAATTTAAACCTTGATAAAATTAATAATTTATTTTGTCCCAACTTGGGACCAGTACAAAAATGACCACAATCGATAAATAATAAAATAATAATTTTTTGAAATCCTAGTGTATATATATTGGTCCCAACGAAACTATAAATTAATAATTACTAAGAGTTCAAATTACATATTGGTCATGGTTGTTTTTTAACACATTTTAATTCGATATTTTATAATAATCAATTTTTAACCATATTTATTGTACTATGTTGGTACTAGAGATGGCAATGGGTACCCACCCATATGTCTGATACCCGTGGGTACCCGATATTCGGGTTAGGGTATTTTAAATCAGGTTCGGGATCGAGCATGGGGAGAGGGAGAAGATACCCGGTCAGGAACGGGGTCGGGGATGGGGAGTGTGCGAAACTCAAACCCGATACCCGATTATATTAATATTAAAATTATTTTTTTTATTAAAATTTAATTATGTGTGATTTTTTAAATGTTTCATCATTAAAATTATATCTTAAATATATCATTTAATTTGATCTTATCCACATCGTCATAAATACTACACTCCAACTTTAAATTTTTTATATTCCCCAAAAGAATATTTCTCTATATTAGTCTTCAACATCAATTTTTGTTTTAATAACAAAATATTACTTCTCTCTTATGTTCTTCATGTTCAATCTCTATTTGTTTTTAATTTTCATTCTCATTTCTTTTCATATCTTCTTCAAAATTTACAAAAATAAATATATTGGTAAGTAATGTTTTTATTTGTACTTTTAATATTTATATATTACTAATTTTAAAATTATTTATTAAAATTTTCTTTCTTTTTTTCTTATATTTATAATCTTTAATCGGGTAATGGGGTACCCGTCAGGAATCGGGTACCCGACAAATCGGCAATGGGGATAGAAGTAGAGATACTCGTCGAGTTCAGGATCGGAGTCGAGTAGTAAAATGAAAATCGGATTCGGAGATAAGTACTTTACTACCCGTCGGGTAGAGTAACCGTTGGCATCCCTAGTTGGTATTGTATGTACCAACTTTTTGGTATCATAAACTAACTTTTTACTATTCAATAATAATGATCTTGCCTTGGAACTTGTTTTTTTTATCTATAACTAATATATATTATAAATAGTATATTTGATTATACGTAAAACCTTTTTAAATTAATAAATTATTAATTTGTCGATATAATAATATCTCGCTAAATTAATAAAATATTCCAGTCTCAATATTATTAATTTATAGAAGTTGTACTATAATATTCAGCTATGATCTATTATTCATTTTATTTTGTGTCTGGTCATTGCATGACTTAACTGTGCTTGACACGACATACTAATAAATCGATAATATTTTATTAATGATTTATTACAAGGAAATGTTTTTTTTGGAAAACGGTTATAACTATTTCATTAAAATTCCAAAAGTGGGAGGGTCAGAAATCAAAGCTAGACAAACACTAGCTATGATTAAGAATGACAATCAAAAGACTCTAAAAAACTGATTAATAGCCTTCATTCATTCTAAAAAATAGAGATTATAAACAGAAAATATTACATTCAAACATAACCATCCCAGTTTGGGATTTTTTCGCATGCCATCTATTTTTATTGAGATGTATTCTTCCCCTTCCCCTTTCTCTTCCTTTTCCTCTAACGATAAAAAGAGATTGTATTAAAGAGGATGATGAGTATTGTTGTTTCTCATTTTGAATTCTCTTTTTGTACGAGTTCGTTTTGATTTGATATAAATAATTGTTTTTGAGAATTTTAGGACTTTACCTTTGTTATCTTCAACTTGACTTTCTGTATTCTTGTGTTTCATATCTTCAGCTTCAGACTCTACATCGGTTTTGAAATCTTCTTTATCGACTTTAGAATTATCTGTTTTAGCTTTGAAATTATGGGTGTTTTTCTTTTGAGTTTCCTCAACAACAACTTGAGGTTCATCTTTCATTTTCATCATAATCCTTTGCATTACACAAAATTTTCTTTTTCTCTTCACCTTGATTCCCTTTACTCTCTATCTTTCACTACTTTCATTTTTCTCAGAATCCTTCTTACTTTCTTCCTCTGCATTTTCCTCATTTTTGTCTTTTTTTATCACCATCCTTGACTTCCACAATATGCTATTTCATTATTGATTCTTCCGTTTCATTTTCCTGCTTTTTTGCTTCACGGGCTTTCATGATTTGCTGTTCTTCCTCAATTACTTTTGCACATTTAGTACTAACACGTTGGAAAGTATTGCAGAAAACACATTTTTTTGGCCTCCATTCATATGAGATTTCAATGACTGTGGGTTTTCCCTTCCTATCAACAACTGTCGTGTTCTTTGGTAGTGTACTTTGAAGATGCACTTCAATGCTTATTCTAGCAAAAGTGAGATGATCTCCTCCCTCTGTATTGGGTCCATATATAATGGTTTCCTTAATAGACTAGCAAAGTGATTTAGAGTTTCTGTATTATACATGTGTGCTGGGATGTTCCTAAGTTTGAATCATATTTGGGTTGTTTTCTTTGGCTTGCTTTGAAAGCTCAATTCTTCATACCATCTATCCAATTTCATACATCCAATATAAGTATGCCTAATTTTTAGAATATTACAAGAAAATGTTATCTCTTAGATTCGGGGGTATTCGAACCAAATACATTCAAACTTATTTTTATTCGATGTTAATTATATTTTTAAAATGAAATAATTTACCTATTTTAATTTATAAAAAAACATTAAGAAAAAAATAATTAAAAAGTATTTTAATTTATAAAAAAACATTAACAATTCTATAAATAAGTAAATATGTATTTAATGTATTATAAATGAATATTAAATTAATGATAAATTAATTTTACATAATTAAATAAAAGATAATTTTGGTATTTTAATATATATAAAATAGTGATTAGATTAATGAATTAATGGTTAGATTTTAAATAAAAAATAATCTAAAACTCAAAAATCAAACAAGCCCTTATTGTAAAAATGAAGTAGTGATGTGTTTCATGTAAAATAAAACTAACATAATTTTTAAACACTTTGAAACAGGCTAAATGGAGACATGATTGTTACGTTTAATATTGTGATAATAAAATATTAGGACAATTGAGATTGACAGGAGAAGGGAGGTGAGAGACACGGAGAAAACAAAACAAATTCATCAAGTAGTCACAAGTTCAATAATACATATAATGAACACAAAAAAACAAAAAGAGGCAGGAGAGAAAACTAAAATGCCAGTTTTTTGGGTATGGAGGTTCGCTTTCAGATTGGCTGCAATGCCTGGTTTGAATTAATTTGTTGTTTTTAAATATTATTCATCTTTCCCTCATCTTCTTATTACTCACAAATTTAATACATGACCTAAAATACTAAAATCAATTTTTCTTAAATCCCTTATCAAACAAATTTATTTAAATAAACTTTTAATTTGTTTTAATAAGTTGAATGAAACAAGACTTAAAAGTTTAATTTATAACTTGTTCTTTCAATGGTTTTTCTTTTGAAATCCAACACCAATCAAACATAATTTTATCTTATTAACTAAAATAATCTATATTTAAAAAAAATATATCATTATATAAATAAGCTTCTTTGATTAATATATATTTAAATAAATTTTAATATTTTTTTAAAAATTTGTATAGATAGTAATTTTAAGATTAATGTTATTTTGGGACAAAGATTTAAAAAATATTAATACATACTGATAAAATAATTTTTTAAAATACAAATTATTAATATATATATATATATATATATATATATATATATATATATATATAATTATATATAATTTGAGTGATAGGATTACAAAATAATGAATAGAATGTCTTTTCATTAATATAATAAAATGTACTTTTCATTTTTTTTACTATTTTTCAAATTACATTTCATATATATCTTTTAAGGGTTCATTTGATTCAGCTTATAAGCTGAGCGTTTAAGCGATAAAATAATTTTACGTAATAAGTTAATGCAAAAAATTATAATTAAACATATTTTGCTTATTTTTTTATCTATATCTCTCTAGAGAGATTGTTCGGTTTGGGTTATTTTAAAAATCTAAGGGGTGGATTGGTGATGATTTCAAGGAATTGATGATTATTTTTGGTAAAAAGACTTAAAGAGTATTGATATATAAATAAAATAAAAAATAATAATTTAAAATAAAAAGTATTTTAGTATTTTGGTTAATGATTTAAGTGATGTAATGGATAAAAAAGGGTAAACTGATATTTGATTTTGTATGAATTTTTTTAAAAACTTATACCGAACACGGCCTAACAAAATAAATTGTAACAAATAAACTGTGTATAAACTAAATTCTATCAAATCATATCTAAAAACAAACTGAATAATTTAAGTTTTCAAACAATCTCCGGCAGCTGGTAAGTAAATTAATAAAAATTCATCCATGGCATGGCAATGACATGGCGGCCACTAATAATTAAATCATTTTATATTAATTAATTTATTCTTATAAATCTAGTATAGCTATACATACATACATGATAATCATACATATAGTCAAGACTCAAGTCAAGACTCAAGTCATTACTATGTGTCCTTCACTAACTCTATCTCTCTTCTTCTTTTCTATCTATTATCCCTCCTTTTTTATGTTGAAGAAGATTTAGATCTACCTACTTAATCTGTAACCATTTCTTCTTCTTGTTCTTCACTCAATCTACGTGGGTTACATAATTCATGGAGGAGCTAGCTACATAGAAGAAGGTGGAGCAGCTAGCATCAGCCTATTTCCTAGTTTTGTCTGGTAACAATCATTCTTTCTGGGTTCTTCAATGAAATAACTCATCTTTCTACATTTATAAAGTTACCCTCTTTATTGCTTCTTTTTATTCTTCCTGATTCAATAATATTAGCTCTAACTTTTAAGCAAGAAAATCAATCTACAATCATTAATTAATCTAATGAATTGAGTTGAGGGGACAGATGGATGAATAGATTATAGATCTGAACAAAAATGTGAAGATAAATTAATCAATTGATTGAAACATAACTCTTAAATATGATGAGTGGCTTGAAAGGGAGATATTTGATGCCTCTGCCTATAAGTTTTAACAATTATTTTATTTAAAATCAATTCCACACCTAAAAACAAAACTTAACGTCATTTCTACTTGACCCACACTCTCTCCATCATTATTAGGAAATAAATAAATAAAAAGACCCACACTCTCTATCTCAATAATAATAATTATTTTTCTAATCGATTTGTCATCATTTCCTCAGCATATGGCCTCTCTCACCGACAAGCAACAACAACCAGAGGCAGTAGTAGCAGAATATATTAAAAAAAAGATTACAGGGATTTTTTATTCTTGCCAAATGATTGATAGAATGATCTATCCATCTATCTAAGTATCAAGCTTGCATCTTTTCTTAAATCACCATCTAATTCTCCAAACCCTTTTTCCAATAATTAATTATGGCACAAACCAAATTCCATCTCCAGTTTCAGCTTATTACTATTATTATTATTCTTATACATCCTCTTTTCACTCCTTCCCTGCCATTAGATGACACTGATACACAAACCCAAATCCTTCTAGACTTTAAAACCCAGCTCAAAGATCCCCTTCATCACTTAGATTCATGGAGAAGAAGAACAGCAACAAATTCAGACATTTCCCCATGTCATTTTTCAGGCATTACTTGTGATCCAAACACGGGTCTAGTCACAGACATCTCCCTTGATGGTAAGTCTCTCTCTGGCCCTATATCACCCTCCATTTTTTCCTTGAACACCCTTACTTCCTTGGTGATTCCTTCCAATTCCATCTCCGGAATTCTACCCACTTCTTTAAATCGATGCAAGAATCTTAAAGTTCTCAACCTCACTGGAAATGTCATCACCGGTAGCCTGCCTGATCTTTCTTCACTCACAAACTTGGAGATTCTTGATTTGTCTGGTAACCATTTTTCCGGCGGCTTCCCCAGTTGGATAGGTAATCTTACCCATCTGGTTTCCTTAGGCCTCGGCGACAATGACTATGAAGAAGGAGAAATCCCTGAAAAGATAGGAAATTTAAGGAATTTGACTTGGCTTTATCTAGGTGGGTCCAATCTGAGAGGTGAAATTCCTGAATCTATATTTGAACTTTCTAAATTGGGGACTTTGGATATTTCTAGGAATAAGATTTCGGGTAATATTCCAAGTTCAATATCAAAGCTCCAAAGCCTCTACAAAATTGAACTTTTTCAAAACAATTTAACTGGGGAGCTCCCAGCAGAGCTTGCCAGCCTCTCTGAATTGCAGGAGATTGATATATCGTCCAACCAGTTATATGGGCAGTTGCCTCATCAGATTGTGAATCTAAAAAGATTGACGGTTTTCCAACTATACAGTAACAATTTCTCCGGCGAACTTCCACAGCAATTTGGAGACCTCAATCATCTATTTGCCTTCTCAATCTACCGGAATAGATTCTCAGGGGAGTTTCCAAAGAATCTTGGCCGGTTTTGTCCTCTTAATGCGATAGATATATCAGAGAATCAATTCTCAGGCCCATTCCCTATGTACTTGTGTGAGAACAATAAACTAGAAAAGTTGCTTGCCTTGGAAAACAATTTTTCAGGAGAGATTTCGGTCAGTTATGCTAAATGTAAATCATTGACGAGGATCAGGATCAACCAAAACCGCCTTTCTGGTAAGATTCCTGATGGGATGTGGGCGCTGCCTAATGCGAATATGATGGACTTTAGCGAAAATGAATTCAGTGGAGGAATATCACCAGTTATTGGGAAATCTGTTGTCTTGAATCAGCTGGTTTTGACTAACAATAGGTTCTCAAACGAGCTTCCAGCTGAACTGGGAAAATTATTGAATTTGGAAAGGCTGCTTTTGGGTAAGAATGAATTTTCTGGGAAAATACCATCTGAAATTGGGTTCCTGAATCAATTGCAATATTTGCATTTGGAAGAGAATTTACTCACTGGACCCATACCAGCTGAAATAGGGAGATGCATAAAACTTGTGGATTTAGACCTTTCTTTGAATTCTTTGAGCGGAGTTATCCCCATTGAGATTTCAGATGTCAGCTCTCTGAACTCTTTGAATCTTTCCGGAAACAGAATTGAAGGTCCAATACCAAGTTCCTTGAGTAAAGTTGCGTTAAGTTCGATCGACTTGTCTAACAATGAGTTGTATGGAAAAGTTCCTGCATTTCTCCTTGTTATGGGAGGAGACATGGCATTTTCCGGAAACAAGGGACTCTGTGTGGATAGAACCTCTAAAACCCAAGTGAATACATCTGTCAATGTTTGCAACGAAACACGTTTCCGTCAAAAATCTGTTGGTAGTAAGGTGGTGTTGTTTTCCATTGTCTTGGCATGTTTGATCGTCATTCTTGGTGCAGTATTGTTGCTTAGTTTCAAAACCTTCATTGGGCGATCTCGGGCACGAGATGAAGAAATAGATCCAAGATGGAAGGTAGAGTCTTTTCATCCCGTGCACTTCAACACAGATGAAATATGTAACTTGGATGAGGAACAGCTGATTGGAAGTGGAGGATCAGGAAAAGTTTACAGAGTAGATTTAAAGAATCAGGGAGAGGTTGAGGTGGTGGCAGTGAAGCAAATATTTAAGGGAGAAATGAAAGTTTTGGCAAGTGAAATGGAGATATTAAGTAAGATCAGACATAAGAACATCGTCAAGCTTTATGGTTGTCTAATGAGAACAGGATCGAGTTTCCTAGTATTAGAGTACATGGAAAATGGAAACCTCTTCGAGGCACTTCACCGAGAAATCAAGAATGGACAAACAGAATTGGATTGGTTAAAGCGTCACAAAATATGTTTGGGAGCAGCAAAAGGTCTAGCGTATCTGCATCATGATTGTCGTCAACCCATCATTCACAGGGACATAAAATCCACAAACATTTTGCTTGACAAGGATTATGAGCCAAAAATTGCAGATTTCGGCATTGCAAAGATTGTTGAAGGATCCTCGCAATGTAGTTCCTTTGCAGGCACTCATGGATACATTGCCCCTGGTATGTTTTTCAAATAATTCATCGTTTTCTAGAAAATGTTGTTGTTTATGTAATGTTAATTATGCAGAACTGGCATATACACTTAAGGCAACAGAGAAGTCGGATGTATTCAGTTTTGGAGTTGTGTTATTGGAAATAGTGACGGGGAGGAAGCCATTAGAAGATGAATATGGGGATGGAAAGGACATAGTGTACTGGGTTTCGACTCATCTTTTGAATGAGGAGAAAGGTGGAATTGAACAAGTGTTGGACCAGAGGATAGCCTGTGAAGCAAATAAAGAAGACATGATGAAGGTTTTGAAGATAGGGAGTCTATGCACCACCAAGCTACCGAACCTACGCCCCACAATGAAAGATGTGGTTAAGATGATGGCTGACGCTGAGCCCAGCACCTTCAAAATGATGATCACTCAGTACATAACTGATGATAACAATGGCAAGCTTATCCTTTAAATCTAATCTCTACTCTCCTTTTTGTATGTGTGTGAAAACTTGTGCTGCTAGATTTTAAACTTCTATTTACAATCTAGAGAAAGCGTGTAGAAATTCTAGTAATAACAAGAGAAATATCAGGTGATGCCCTTCTACATTTGTTACTTTAATCGGTTTTCAGCCTTCCATAACGTCAACAAAAGAATATGTCGACACTACAGGCAAAATAGAGGTGCTTCGACTGCCGATCAATTTACGCCCTAGGAAGAGGAGTGTAAAGAACCGCCGCCATCATGATTATGGGTAGGGCAGGTCCTAGGGTAAGCTTGGCAAGCCATCGAGCTAGGACAGCCAATCAATTTACGCCCTAGGAGGAGAAGTGTAAGGAAGCACCGCCATCACGATTATGGCCGGGCAGGGCCGGACTCTAGGGTAAACATGGCAAGCCATCGGGGTTAGAACAGTCCCCTTGTTACAAATATTAAGTTATTTAGTTAAATTTATTATAATTAAAAAAATAAAATGGTATAATTTAGTGATTTAAGAATTTATAGGGTAATGGGTTCAAATTTCGACCAACAAAAATATATTGATTTTTTATCTAGCGGGGCTGGGGCAACCCAAAATTCATAGCCGACTCTGATTATTTGTAGAAGGAGATACATCATACATGATATAAAACGAATTGTTAGGGGGATGAAATTGAAATGCTTGAATGATACATTGAAATCTAATAATATATCGTATTTGCAAACTTATTACAGTTTTAAAATATAGTTACCCCACTAAGATGTCCGTGGGAAGGAGTACACTGATCATTAAGTTTGTAAATGAATCAAATACTTTTGATTCGATTCGATATTCGTATTCGAATTTTGATATTCTTATTCGTAATTTTATGATTCGAATTCGAATAAAAATATTTGATTCGACTAATAAACGAATACGAATACAAAATCAAGATATTCGATTCGGTATTCGCTAATATTCGATTATATATATATACAATATACCTATATATTATAGGTATATAATATATATTATATATTATATATTATATATTATATATTATATATACATATTATATTATATATATATATATGTATATATTATATATATAATATATATATTATATTATATATATATATTATAAATTATATATAAATTATATTATATATTATATATATATATATTATAAATTATATATAAATTATATTATATATATATATATATTATTATATATATATATTATTATATATATTATATAATATATATATAATATATAATATATATATATTATATATATACCATTTTATTAATTTTAATTTTATAAATATTATTTATTCTAAAACCCTAGTACATATATATATATTTCTTTGGTTGAAAACTTGAAACCCACGTCTAGTCATTCTGTTAATCTCTCAAAACTTATCACCGCCTCAATCTCATCTCTTCTCTTATGTTACTTTGGTCGCCGCCGCCGCCTCCATGTAGTTCTCTTCTCCGCTCGTCGTCTTCTCCACTCGACATTACTCCAGTGATTTCTCCGGTGAATCCTTTCTTCTCCGGCTATATATTTTCTTGACCAGCTGTAACCCATATCTAATATAACAATTAAATATTGTATATCATTTAGAATATAGATATATTTTTTCAACATTTTAAGCTCTAATTACATATTTGTTATGAAAGGGGGAGAAAACTATGATCGAGATAAATGATGATGAATGTGATGGTGCCTTGCGAATTGAGAATGTAAATGTTGATGGGGAGAAAGATAAGAAAGAAGGTAAAGATGATGAAGTTGGGGAGAATGCAATCTTTTGATGGCAATTGGAGCGATACTAGACCCTAGGTTCAAAATAAGGTTGGTTGATTTTGATTTCGGTAACATATATAGTAAGGTTGAAGCACTTACAAATGTGATAAAGGTTCGAGAAGCATTATATAACTTGTTCTTTGAGTATGTTGAAGTTGATCAATCAAGATCCCGAAAGTCTACTACTTCAGTATAGGGTTGTACACGAATTAAATCGAAGCGAATATTACTATATTCGATTCGTATTCGTGAAATTATTTGAATATTCGTATTCGAAATTTTTTCGAATAATTAATGTGATTCGTATTCGATTTGAAATTGATATTCGTATTATTTGATTCGATTCGAGTATTCGATTCGATTTTTTTAAAACATATTTTATACAATTTATTCGATTTAATTCAAAATATATATATAATTATTTATACAATGGAATGATGGTGAAATGTGATTATAATTCTATTCAATTCAAAATATATATATATAATTATTTATGGAATATATTGAATTTAATACGGATTTGAAATAATAGAAATTTTGAACCACTAAAAAAAATTTAAGTTGATATGCAACACTTAATTGATGTGTACAAATTTTTTATTTCAAACAATTGTAAACAAATTAAGCTTAATTAAAGTAACTCATTCTTTTGTTTTTCTATTTTCTTTCATTTTTTTTCCCTTTTTTTTCTTATTCTCTTTCTCTCCCACAAGTTTACTCTCTGTCAAGCGATTAGTGTTTTAATCGGTTTTTTCGTGGTTCATTCAACTAACTCTAGACCTTACTTTCATAAAGATGTCAAATTAACATGCATTCATCTTTAATTAAAAATGTTTTTATTGTAAAAACATTTATGGGTACAATTTATAAGAAATAAAAAGATTTTGGAAATATGTTTAATGAATGTTCTATTTACAATGTATATGTATTTTTAACAACTAATTTTATTTGGAACGACATTATTTCGTTTTGAATAAATTTCCTAAACTCCCAAAAATTTTAAGCTCTCTTACCAGGCCCAATTTCAAGTTTTCAAATCCTAAAAATTTATAAATCTATCATATTTGTTTCATATATGAAATAGTTGTGAATGAATGAAGTAGTATGTCTTACATATATACAATTGTATTTATATATATTTTTTAATGGAGGATTAACCTAAAATATCATAAACTTAACAAATTGTTTGGCTTCTAAATTATTTAAGGATAATAGACATTCACTCCCAACTCCTTTGAGGAAGAAAACCAGTGAAACTTTAGAACCATCAGAGGTAATCTAGGACATTGATTAATTGTCTAGAATGATCTCTTAATTTTGTAGTTTTTTTTTCGTTTTTGAGAATTTTAATGAGATGACGCAAGGTCGTTTTTCTCCCTAAAAAAACTTTACCAATTATAAATACTAATGAAGGCAAAGTCATTTATTGTTATAAAGTAGTTTGAAGAAGTGGTTAATGGTTTTTGTTTAAGTTTTATTTTCTAAAAAATATTTGTTTGATTAAAGTTAAGAAAAAATAGGTTTTTAAATTTTTTTTTATCAAATTATTTTTCTTTTTTCTATATTTTAATTTAATAATTAATTTATATTAAAAAAAATATTTTAATTATTTAAATTGATAAAATAATTAATTAGATAGTTAATAGGATGGTTAAATTTTGAGATAAAACCTCAAACAAACTCATAATATCATTTTCCCAAAATGCTAGTTAAATGATGTGTTGGAATAATGAAAGTTTGAAGATCATTGAATCATTTCGAGCCCAATAAGTTTGGATTCCTTACTTTTATTGTTTTCATTTTTTCCTGCCCAAGATGTTGTGTATTTTTTTTAAAGTATTTAGATTACAATGACCAGTTTTTATCTATGATATACTAGTATTGATCAAATTTCTGATCTATTCAATCTAGATATACAATTTTTAATTTGATCCCTCTTTAACCTTTATAATGTCTTGAAATTTCAAGATAAAAATTATAAAATTTGTATTATACAAATGTGATAATTAAAATTAAACATTATTATTAATTGTTAAAATTTAAATATTATAAGCATAAAAATTTAACATACCTCAATTTATGATAATATTATTAATATTAAAATAATATTTTGCTTTTTTTTTTAATTTAAAATAATTAAAATGAAAATAAAAATTAAATTAAGATCGATTATTGTGATAATTAAACTCTAATTAAATAAATTAAATAAAAAAATAAATAATTAGAGGTTAAAATATTATATTTATTTTACCCAAATTAGAGGTTAAAATATATATTTATCCTATCTCCTCCGTTTCTCAACCTTATCCCTCCATTCTTTCACCAACGTGCACGTCTCTCCAACGCCTTCAATTCCCCTAATATTATAAGTCAAAACCTACCATAGAACTAGGCTGCCAAGAACAAAACAGAAACGAAGAAGAAGAACTTTAGAAGAAAAATTCAATATGAATTCGACTTCAATAACCGACCTAGCTCGGGTATAAATAGTCACTAAGTGTTCTTCTTTCAATCCATCGAACAAAATCCAAATATTACAGCCAATTCAAAGAATTTATAAGAACTCCCGCGACTGTCTTTTTGAAGAAATCGTTCCGGCGATTTAGGCTTTGATTCAGGATTTGGGAAAGCTTTCTACAGATCATTGGAGTGTTCTCTAATCGCGAGTAAGCTTCTAGACTTACTGCAATTCGAATTATAATTCAAAATTGGATTTTCCAAGTTTGATCGGGTTGATCTTATTTAGGGCTCAATTTCATGCTTTCTATAATTGAAATCTATCCTTAGATGTTTTCTAAGCTTTCTGTCGAAAGAGATTTCATCAATTCAACCTCAATCAAAAAAACTAAAATTTAATTTAAAAATTTATAAATTTATAAATTCTTGTTCTTAAGCTTTTAAGTTTGAATTTTGATTCAAATAGTTTCCTAATATGTTTGTAAACATATTAGGATGATTATCAGATCATAAAACAAACATCCTGATCATGTTTGATTCAACTAATTTAAAAAAAAATGAGTTTGAATTTCAGTTTTAAAAGTTGTTACAGAATTTGATTGATGTTCTTGTTTTGGTTTTGTTCGAGTGTAAACATCATTTCAAATCTGTTGGAACAAGAATTAGGCCATGAGATGACCTAAACTAAAAGTTCCCAAATTTCGCCCTAAAAACCATTTTGAAAAATCAATTGTTGTAGATTTCGATTGATCGGGTTTATAGTTGGTGATTATGATCCCCACATCCATATGAGTTGTTAACAACTTACAGATCATGTTTTCATTATTTGTTTCAAAAGTTACAAACTTGCAATTTTCATGCCAAATGAAGAACACTTAGTTCTCTTAGACTGAGTCCTATAGGGTCGAGTACCGAGGAACGAGAAGTAGGACTGAGACCAAAGATCAAGAAAATTGACCTAGGACCGAGATCAAGATCACGAAGACACAATATTCAAATCCAAATAGATGACGTAACAGACACCTGTCATGTTCGTCCATATTAATCTCATAGACTTATCGATCAATTGTTTTGCTAATGACAAAGGTAACACGGTATATTTATTGTAACGGTGGAGAAATTTTTATTTATTAAGGTGAATGATACACATGTTAATGAACGATGACGATGAAAAGTGAAATATGAGAAATAAAAATTGATTTTACCTACTCAGAACAAGGTCTTCCTAGAAATAGGGATAGAAACGGGTACCCTACTCATCGGGTAGTGAAGTACCTGTACCCATCCCAAACCCATTTTTTTACTACCAGAACCCGACCCTGAACTCAACGAGTATCTATTTTATAACAATCCCAGATTCGTATGGTACCTCTCCAATGGGTACTCATTATCTAATTAAAATGTAAATATATATTTTTTATTTTCTAAATATTAAAAAATATTATAGAAGTTGAAGAATAAGTTAATAATAAGTATAAGATTGTAGACATTGAAGAAGAAACATAACTTTATTAATAATAAATAACCTTACAACTAGTAATATCAAAATTTACAATCACATATATAGTTATGTTGTAGAGGTTGAAATATAATAAATTTGTTGTTATTAGAGACTTAGTGTTAGAACAAAATTTAGAGAAAAAGTTGAAGAAAGAAGTAAGAGTGAGGAGTGAAGAGGGAGAAATAATATTTTGTTATTAAAGAAAAATTGAATATAAAAAATAATGAGAGAGAAATATTTTGTTATATATATATATATATATATATATATATATAATAATAATAATAATAATAATAATAATAATAATAATAATAATTTCAAAGTGTCTGGATTGACGGGTCAAAAATTGTGATTAGTTTGGATATGTATATGAGAATAAATGGATTATTGGGTCGGGTCGTTGGTTAACCCTCACATAAACTTAAAATTGTGAAATTTAAAAGTTTAAATTTAAAATGTGATACACAAATATTAAAATTACAGCATAACAATATAAGTTGAACATTTTAATCAACTACATTAATAATACTCTATATTTTAAATTTAAAATAAAATTTGATGAATGTATATTATTTCTAACAATGTAACATCAACCTTTTAACTAACTAAACTAATAATATTTTAAATTTGTAGATATAATTTTAAATTATATATATATATATATATTCATATCATATTTTTTCTCATAAAATTATATATATAACATTTCATATATATAATTTATATCTTTTTATAAATAATTTGATATTCTTACTATATATATATATATATAATCATTAATTCTTGTTTGTAAGGATTTGTGGGTCGCACACTAGGAGTGATTTGGATATTTTTATTAGACAAACACTAGTAAAAAAATGCCCTATACCGATCGGTACTAACCTACTTACCAATTGGTATAAGCTAATATCGATTGGTTTTATTCTAATCAGTCTCAATCGAAATATGTTTTCTCAGTTCTATCTTATTTGGTAACACCGATTGGTTAATAATCAATTAGTTCTTTTTCATAAGGTTATACCGATTGGTCAATCAACTAATCGGTATAACCTTTTAAAGAAGCACCGATTGGTTGATTGACTAATCGTTAATTCTTCATAAGGTTATACCGATTATTTACTCAACCAACAGTTTCTCTTCATAAGGTAACGTTGATTAGTCAATCAACTAATCAGTGCTTCCTCATAAGGTTATACCGATTGGTTGATTGACCAATCGGTATAACCTTATGAAGAAGAACCGATTGGTTGATTGACCAATCAGCGTTACCTATATAATTACAAATATAAAATTAAATAACATTACAATACCTAATATAAAATTGAAAATTAAACCATAACCAAAATTAAACCATAAACCAAATCCTGAATTGAACTATAAACCAAATCTAAAATCAAAGTATTACACCAACATTTGAAATTGAACCGAAATCATAATAAAAATCCTTAAACAAACACATAATCAAAGTAATACACCAACATTTGAAAATGAACCAAAATCATAACAAAATTTCTTACTTAATTCGCGTCTTCCTAGAATCATTGTCGTCTTGTTATTGAGGCTGCACATGTGGAATTGCTGTGGATGACCCTTAATCCAAAGATTGACCGCTAATATTAGTAAATTGTGCAAACAATGTAGGATCTATTGATGCACCGTCAAACATAAACTAGGTCATAAGACGCGTCATCTTTTCTCTCTCCACTCTTATACTCTCTTCCATTTCAGCCTTAACATTTTTTCCATCTCAGCCCTTTCGGCCCTATCGACGTCCCTATAGGCCCTCATCGTCTCTTCCATATCATCGTGTTTTCTTTGCATTGTCACATTGTCCTGACGTAGTTGTTTTTTGGACTGCGCTGGCCCTTGAACTTGGGAAGCTAAAACTGATCCCATCCCAATAATTTTTCCATTGTCTTGAGGACAAAAAAATCTTTCAACTAAATCGATATTAGAAATGTCGGGGCATTCAGCTCGCAAATGTCTTAGTTCATCCTACAATAAAATATGTTAATGCCAATAATAAATAAAATGTAAAGTAAACACATTTTATTCTTACCACTTTTTCTAGTATGTGCGAATCAATAGTTTTATCTTTTTTAGTCATAGTCACAAAAAAGAAATCTTCATAAAATGATTAACTTACGATGACGGACTGCCATAGAGTATCTAAGGAGGTGGGGGTGAGATGGCGACAATAGACTGTACAATGTGGAATAACATTATTATCTCGAACAGTGGCCCCTAAATGCCGACTCCATAAGCCCCTATTTTTGCAGCACAACTTTCTTCAATTGGACCGAATGTGACCCACACATTTTCTCTATTAGACATCAATTTGGCCAATTCAAAATTCTTGTTGCTTCCTCGCCTTCTCTGGGAGTTGGAAGACTCTATATTTGTGCCTTCACTAGTCGATGGTGTGGGCTCATCAAAATTTTGCACATCCTCATCAGTGGATGGCCGTGTGAGCTCAACAAGATTTTGTACATTCTCAGGGAGATCCTCCACTAAAGTATAGGATGAAGAGTCACCCGAATTTCTTTTTTTCATCCTAAGAAAATTGAGTTGTGATTGCAAAAATCCTAGCTGAAAGCTCTTCGGAGGTGCCATTTATACTTGAAAGAAATATTTAAACATCAACATCTGAACAATATTGAACAATAGTAATATCATACATTTGACTGTTTAGGATTTGTATTTGTTACAATATCCCAACCCGATTTATTACCAATGACTTTGGCATAGAATACTTGTTTCGCTTGGGTTGTCAATATAAACAACTCATTTTGATATTGAGACTTTCATTTATGATTTAGTCTAACAAATCTATATTTATCAATTTGAAGTCTTGTAGCTCCAGAATGTACATCATACCAAATGCACTTAAATACGACAATTCGTTCACCACTAAGGTATTGCATTTCAATTATATTTGTAAGCACACCATAATAATTTCGTGTTTCCGTGCCATGACAACCAATCACAAGTATCCTACTATTCTGGGTCTTCAATCCAATGTCATGTCTTGTAGAGGTGAATTTATATCCATTTATTTTACACCAAATAAAAGTTGACGCTTGTTGTGTGGGACCGGTTCCTAACATTTGTAGCTCTATACTTCTTTTGCTTTCGAACCTTTAAAATGTACATATAACGATATTTAGAATTGTGTTAAGGAAATTGTCAAAAAAATTTCATAATAGTTAACTCACTCTATTTTTGTACAATTTTTTTTATATTTTTCATCGCATCAACCACGTGAGCATTCTTGGATATACTCGCTACATATTAAAATTGAACACATAATCAAATTTTTGACAACATTCATACATATAAAATAAGTTGAGAACAATCATACCAATAAAATGACACCGTTTTTTCACATTTATTTAACACATACGAATGAATCAATTCTCGATCATCTAATTCATAAATGTATGTTCTTCATGATGATAATTCCTCAACAGATGAAAATATGGCTAGAGAACTCGGTAGTTGGGGTGACATGTGCACTAAGAAATCTTGAAAATATGTATCACACAAGCTGATACATTCATTTATAAGATAAATCTCACTAATTGATGCTTTTAGATGACATTTATTTCGAACATATCATTTCAAAGTTCTCATATATTATTCTAACGGATATATTCATCTATGTTGAACCAACCCTCCAATTAAAGCCTCAATTGCTAAATGAACAGACAAATGTATATAATGTCAAAACATTCGGGCAAAAATATTTAAAATTCCTGAATCGGATTAAGTCATTTAAATATAAACTCACCATAAGTTGACGAGTATAGTATAAGTTATACCAAAAGTTTTTTTTTTTTTTTTACTTATTTTCTCTAATTTAATAAAAATTAATGAATGTGTATTAATTAAGAATTTTAAAAATATTTCCTTATTAATTTTACTTTACATTATTTTTTAATAAATAATTTTAATTTTATTTATTATTTTATATCTATATAAATATATATTAACCATATATATAATAACCTATTTAAAAACAATTCATAATACATTTATATAAAAATGAATAAATTTGTTTGATTATTTATTTTTCTTTATATTCAAATAACATGAGGTGATAGTAAAAATGATTGTGTACCCTCTGGAAAATGCTTAGTCTAGGAAAATCTCGAGGTTCGAGTAATTTTAACTTCGATTTAGGTGTCAAGAATCTTTTTAAAATAAATATTATTGTAAAAGATTTTAAATAATTCCTGACATCTTTTAAAATTAATTATAAAAATAATTAATTTGGTTTCAAGTTTAAATAATCTTTAGATTTATTATAATCAAATTAAAATTTGATATTTGAAAATATGTGTTTAAGTTAATTAAAAATATTATTTATTTAAACAGAGTCATCAATTAATTTTTAAATATCAATAAAAGGTGTATGTGTAAACGTATTTTTACTAGAATATTGTTTTAGTTTGAAGTTTTGTGATACTCTGGAAAAGGTTTTCATGCTTCATCCTCCGTATTCATTTTAAAAACAATTTAACCTTTATAAAGTCTTGAATTTTGAAAATCGGTTGTATAATATTTTATTTAACCAATTTTCATGTATATTCTTCCGGTTTTAGACATGCACAGGTTTTGGTGTATTTAAAAATTGTAACAACAATATTTAAATGTTGGTACCTATTACTAATGACGTTGACTAGGGAGAAATATACGTGAAGAACATTAGCTTTAAAAGGCATTAGGGGTTCAAAAAAAATCCCAAACGAGCCTTTATAAAAACATTTTTGTGTAGAAATATCCCAAAATATTTGAAATAATTTTCTATTTTTTGGGATTTTTAGAAAATAATTTTAGGTTACAAAATTATAAAAATAAATTTGGAATTTTAAAATTGGAACCAATAAGGCCTTAGGACCAATGTCCTCAATTTTGGGTTCATTTTCATCGGTCGGGATAAAAATCCTTCAGTCCTAGGTCATATCTCCATTGGTCCTAGCTTAGGATCCTCGGTCGGAGTGCTAAGGTCTCTCGGTCCTTGGATATAATTCTCAGTCGAGCCCCAGCATTCTCGGTCGGACGCCTCGGTCCTAGGTGGAAGTCACCGGTCCTGGGTTCGAGAGTTTTCAATCCTAAGTTCGATTTTTCCGTTGGGTTTAAAAATATAGGTTTCTATCTAAGAAGTCTCGGTCGGACCTCTCAGTCATAGATGAAGAACATCGGTCGAACATCTCGGTCCTAGCTGAAAAGCCTCAGTCGGACCTCTCGTCCTGGTCGGACCTTTCGGTCCTCAAGAACATAAAAATTTCAAGTTTTACATTTTTGATGGAGTCTTGGATTCTCTGCTCCAAAGGCTTGGCTAGATTTATAAAGCTCCAAGGAACATTAGAAACATCTTCCCAAAGTATCAATCGATTTGGGTGATGTTCGTTTTTTTCAAAACAGTTTTAAGGCCAAATATCGGGTTTTTGGTGTTGAGGTTGTATTGAATTATAAGGAGCTTCCCAATAACTTCCTTATACTTCATTTGATTGATTGGTACCAAACATGAATATTGACTATTCATTTAGACCAATTCAAGAACTGAATTTTTTTAATTAGTTTGAAAATTTGGATTTTGATCAAACATGATTGGTATTGATCAAAGATGATTGAGATTGATCAAACATGACCTAAATTATTTTCCAACATCATTAGAAACATGTTGGAAAGCTTTTTGAGCTTTTGTTCAAATTTGGGTTTTTTTGTTTGGGATCGATTGATCAATCATATCTTTCACGGAAAGCTTATAAATGATCCTAGGATCGTTTTCGAAAAAAATTCCAACAACCAGGCATCATACAAACTTATGAAAACTAAAACATTCAAATTTCAGTTTCAAATTGAAATTATGAATTAAATGATGATTGAAAGCTTAACAAGTGTTCGAGAACACTCCTTAGATCTTAAGGATGTTTTAGGCATACCTGGATTAGATCTTTAAGGTCTTATACAAAAATTCCATAACTACTTAAGTTTGATGCTTCAATGGCGTATTTCCTGAAACTTTTGATTGATGGCTTGAAATGTTATCTCTTGCGGATCAAGTTGGTTTGAGAATCAAGTTGACCTCAATTAGTCAAAAGTCATCAATGGTGTTTTAGCTGTTCTTCTAGCTAGTTACTAATATAGGTCATAATTACAATCCTATATGTAGGGGAAATGATCACCGCGATAGGGTGATCATTTCACTTTATGAATCAGTCCAAATGGTTGAGAAATGGAAGAGTTCTATATTTGAAAAATCAAATATGACTTATATTCTTATCCTTCCAGTGATCGCGATAGACGAAGGCTGCAAGCGAAATGACATCGTTTCAGGTGCATTTAGAGAATGCATAGCGTTATGTCAGCTTGCGGGGCATTCCGCCCGTGTTGGAGGAGACAATGTTGGAGCGACCGTTTGGTGATCCACTACTTTGCGCACGCGTCTTCTTCTACTACATCGGGTGACACGGGATGCTCATGGGCGTTGGATGAAAATCTAGCGCTCATCTGATGGCTACAATTTCATTGTAACCATTCTCCCGAATTTTAGCTACACCTGATTGTAAATTTATTTTTTTACTTAAAAACTTAAAGGTTTGTTTGAAATTGAATTTTCTTTTACCCTTTTGGATTTATTTTTAAATCTTTAAAATACACAAAATATTTAAAATAAATATGACAAATATTTTGACAATTTATTTTATTTTATTTATATATTTTTGGGTATAAATAGGTACCACTTTTTATCCTAAATTTATTTAATTTTTCAAAAATTAATTTGAGATAAAATGATTACAACATTTATCACAAATAATTTTATTTATTGTTTTTGTAATTATCCTTATTTAATTAGGATTTAATTATAATAATAGTTAATTCAATTAATTGTTTAATTAGGTGTTGGCCTTGGAGTTAATATTTTGATGTATTTATTCAAAAATAATCAAAATAATTATTTTTATTTTTATGAATTGGGTATGTAGATGTTTAGTGTTTATAGAGTGACCTTTTCGAATCAAGTTTGAATACAATAAACAAGTTTTGAAATCTAATACTAAGTTTTCTGTTCCAATTTATATTATTGAGGGTAATGGAAAGATAGAACTTGTATTGTGATGTCGTTGGAATGACCCTGTGTTGTTGTGCATAACATTCGTCGTGGTGCTTCCAAACTTTGCTCATGGATCTTTCCTTGATGACTATCCTGACAAGAATAGTTCATGCATCATGTTGTACATGTCTCAACAAAGTACCCGTAAAATCTAGAAGAAAATGATAAAGAGATAATCAGAGGCATTGAAAAAACAATTCCTATTTAGCATGAACATCAACAAATTATTCAAGATAGTCATGTACAAATGGCTAATGATCAATATTGCTTGATGAAACATAAAAGAGACATGAAAGTTTTAACAACTTTCATGTGAGTTACTAACAAGTAACATCTTTAGGTGATCATATGTGTATGATCGCGAGACTATAAATAGATAAGTCTTAGTAAAAGCTGATAAGATTATTACAGGTCTTACTAACAAGTAATCTATCGTACAATCATGGATATATTAGCATGGTACTATATACATATAGGTTTATTATGGGAGTTGACAAACTTGCCATGGAGATTATCAATAGATAAAGGATGAGGGACATCATATACATATGATCATGGTACTATCAATAAATATATTTTTCTTTCTATGAATTAGAATAAGAACACCTCTCAAAAAATAGAATATTGAGGATTCTATTGAGAGATAGGGTTTGATCATATACCTATCGGGAGATAGGGTTTGGATACCTATTCGAGCGATAGAGTTTGGATACATATTTGAGCAATAAGGTTTTGATACATATCGAATGATAAGGTTTTGATACCTATTCGAGCGGTAAAGTTTGAATACTCATTCGAGCGATAGAGTTTGGTTACCTATCGAGAGATAGGCTTTGGATACCTATTCGAGATATAAGTTTTTTTATACCTATTTGAGTGATAGAGTTTTGATACCTATCGAGCAATAGGCTTTGTGGGGATCATGTAATAATGATCTCAAGTTCTTGTCGACAAACAAGATTTTTAACCGATCATTTACAAATGATCTTTGTGCTTGTCAATATACAAGGCTTGGGTACCCATCAACATATAGGAGTTTTTGATAGAATCGTGTATAAACGATGTCTCGATCTATCAAAATATAGGGTTTAGACATAATAATATACAAACCATGTCTCGACCAATCAACAAATAGGGTTTTGGCGGAATTAAATACAGAAAATGTTTCGACCTATCGAAATATAGGGTTTTGGTGGGTCATGTACGAATGACCTCGAGTTCTTATCGATAGACAAGATTTTTAACGGATCATGTACAAATAATCTTTATGCTTATCGTCATATCAAAATTCAACGACACACTCTGCTATGATGGCTACACCTTCTTCTGTTTATGACTCAGTTTGGTATCCCGACTCTGGTGCTACTGACCATCTCACGACGAATCTTAATAGTCTTAGCATCTCAACTCCATATAATGGTACAAAAACTATTAAAATGGGAGACGGTAACCCTCTTCCTATTTCTAATATTGAGCAATCATTCATTCCGCGTTCCAATAAAAACCTTCATCTACGTAATATATTAAATGTCCCATTAATAACCAAAAATCTTCTAAGTGTTTCCAAATTTCTGCCGATAATAATATCTTTTTTGAATTTCATCCAAATTATTATATTGTCAAGGATCAGGTCACGAAGAGGGAACTCCTTCGCGACACACTTAAAAATGGGCTATATCGCCTAAACTCAATCATCAACCCTCCGCCCACTCATCAAGCTCTTATTGGAACTCGTTCATCTGCCAACTCTTGGTATCATCGTCTTGGACACCCTTCATCATCAACATCAACCTTTATTATGTCTTCTTTTAATTTACCTATTATTGGCAACAAGAAATTAAGTTTTTGTGAACCTTTTCAATATGGAAAAGCACACAAAATTCCTTTTCCTGTTTCTCAATCTCGTTGTAAGTCTCCATTAGAATTAATACATTCTAACGTTTGGGTTCCTGCTCCTCTTTTCTATACTAATAGTTTTTGATATTTTGTCCATTTTATTGATGACTACAGCCTCTTTACTTGGCTATATTCTATCTATAGAAAATTTGATGTCTTGTCAACTTTTATTAAATTTAAGACACTTGTTGAAAATCAATTCAACACATCTATCAAAGCTCTACAATCTGATTGGGGAGGCGAATATAGGAGTTTGAAATCTTATCTTGAAACTCATGGCATTCAACATCGTCTATCATGCCCTCATACAAGTGAACAAAATGGTGTTTCTAAACGCAAGATTCGCCACCTTACAGAAATGAGTCTCACTCTTCTTGCTCATGCTTCTATGCCCCTATCTTATTGGGATGATGCATTTTTGACAAGTATGTATCTCATTAACCGTCTTCCTTCAAATGGTAAGCCTCGTCAATCTCAATTTAAAATTATTTTTAATCGTCCTCCAAACTATCTATTCCTTAAAACTTTTAGATGTTCTTGCTTTCTTCTCAATTGATTCTATAACTCTCACAAAATTTATTTTCGAACTCTAAAATGTATTTTTCTTGTCCATCATCCAAATCACAAAGGCTATCGTTGTCTACACCTTCCTTCCGGCAAAATATATATCTTTCGTCATGTCACTTTTGATGAACAAACATTTCCATTTAAAAGTACATTATCCGAATCTACTAATCTTTCTACACCATCAGTCTCTCCAACACCGCATTTTCCTTTTCTTCCACTTTCATCACCTCCAATCTCCCCAATTTTAACATCACAAATCCCTAAACTACCATAATCTCCAACATCCGAACACTCATCATCATCATCAAACTCTAACCATCCATCTTCATCAATCAACTCCCCAACATCAAACTCCTATCAACCATCATCAGCAACCAACTCATATTCAATCAATCCTCCTACTCCCACACATGGACTTTCCACCGTTATACATGCTTCTGAATGTTCCTCTCATCATATGATCACACGTGCCAAAACTTGTGCCCTTCACAATGCCAACATTGCCACCATCTCCACCTCTCCACCCACATGTTTCTCCACTGCCAATAAAGATACTCAATGGCGTTTTGCCATGGAAAATGAGTTTAATGCTCTAATTCAAAACAAGATGTGGTCTCTTGTTCCTCGATCCTCGCAGAATATCGTGGGTTGCAAATGAGTTTTTAAAATCAAACAAAGAGTCATTGGTTCCATTGAACGTCACAAGGCTCGTTTAGTTGCAAAGGGATTTCATCAACAAGAAGGCATTGACTATCTTGAAACATTCAGCCCAGTTGTCAAACATACTACCATCCGAACCATCCTCTCACTTGCCATCACTCGTCAATGGCCTATTCATCAACTCGATGTTAGCAATGTCTTTCTATATGGAACTCTACACTAGGAAGTTTTTATGTCTCAACCGCCTTAGTTCATTCATCCTGATTATCCTAATCATGTGTGTAAACTTCACAAAGCACTCTATGGACTCAAACAAGCTCCCCGTGAATGATATACTACCTTGAAATCTGCTCTTCTTTCCATTGGTTTTCATGAATCCAAAAATGATTCTTCTTTATTCATGTACCATATTCTCCACAAATTACATCGTTATTTCTGGTCTACGTGGATGATATTATATTCACCAACAATTCTACCTCTCACATCTCCTCAATCATCTCTCAACTTAACCACATTTTCCCCTTAAAGATTTAGGTCCACTACATTATTTTCTCGGGGTTGAAGCTCATCCATCTACCTCCTACATTTTTTCTCTCAATCAAAGTATATAAATGACATTCTTATCCGAGCCAATGTGAGTGACTCAAAACCTCTTAATACTCCAATCTCTTCTGGGTCATCTTTATCTCGCCATGATGGAGTCACTCTTCCTAAACTATTTTTATATCGTAACATTGTTGGTGCTCTCCAATATTTGACGCATACTCGGCCTGAAATAGCATTTGCTGTCAACCGTGCCTTCTAATTCATGCAGTATCATACCACCACTCATTGGTCTACAGTAAAAAGAATACTCCGCTACCTTCGTCATACTCCTCATCATGAACTTCTCATTCGTCCATCATCTTCTCTTGATATATCTGCCTTCTCTGACTCCGACTGGGCTAGTTGTCTGGACGATTGTCGCTCCACAACTGGCTACTGCATATTTCTTGGTGACAATCTTATCTCTTGGAATTCAAAGAAACAACAAGTTGTTGCTCGGTCTAGTACCGAGTCTGAGTATCGAGCTCTAGCTCATTCCACTGCTGAACTTATCTGGCTCCAATCCTTGCTACGTGAACTTTGCATCTCCCCACTTCAACCTCCCACTCTATAGTGTGACAATATTGGTGCTGCATTTATGTTGGCCAATCCAGTTTTTCATGCTCGTACGAAACATATAAAGATTGATTTTCACTTCGTTCGCGAACGTGTTGCTCAGAAATCTCTTTTCATTCGATACATACCTACTGATGACTAAATTGTCGACATCCTCACCAAAGGACTTGCATCAAACCGATTTGCTTTATTACGTAACAAACTCACGGTGTGTGCCTCCCCGTTTCGTTTGAGGGAAGGTATTAAAGTCTCTACAATTAAAGAACACACTTGAGTCTCTTGGTTTTCATATTCCATCTATTAAGTGTATTTATAATCTTTACATATTCTAACATTTTAGTTTTTCTTATTTTTGTATAAATTCATACTCTTGTAAATGTAATAATACATTGAAATATATTCTTAATCTACAACAAGTTCTTGCTTACTTATCTTTTCTAACTGGATGTTTTCAGGAAGAAGAAAAGGTAAAGGTTTTGCCACTTTGTAAACATAGGTTTCACTCTGAATGTGTTTACACGTGGCTCAAGAATCGACCTAGTTGCCCGCTTTGTAGGGGATCGGTTGTCCGAGTTGACTCTGTTGTTCACCCGGAAGTTGACGATGTTCCAATCTCAACTAACGTTTGATTTTTGTAATCTTTGTTCAAAAGTTGGTGTTTTTTTTGGGTTTCTTTTTTTTTGGTAATTAGGTTATGACCCATCAAATTTTTGGGTCATCTTTTCACTTTCAAATTTTTGGCTATCTTTTCTTTTCTTGTTTTTAGATAGAAGAACTGAAGAAGATATAGTTTTAAGTTCATCAGCTCAGTCTTGTTGTACATATTTTTAATCTTCTAAAATAAAAATAAAATTACAAAAACAGTCCTATGTTGTTTTGTTTCATTGCTAGCTAATTTAGTTTTTCTTGTAATAATAATCAAAATCTATATAATCATTTAACTCTATTCAGAAAGAATAATTAATTGAAAATTGAAAAAGATTTACAACTTTGTTCCACAGTAATTTAAAGAATAAATATTATTAAATTGGTTAATATATATATAGAGAGAGAATTAAATATATTACTAATGTAATTGTTTTCAATGTCTTTAGATAAGAATCATCAATAATATTTAAACAATTTAAATATCAATAAATAATTGATTACATACAATTTTATATGTTGCATGTACAAAAAAAATTAAAAAAATTTACAATAAATTAAATTTATTGTTGATGTAACTTATAAAGTTTTAGATTATTGTATGAACATCTTTATTTGTTTAAAATCTTAGATTTTTTTAAAAAAAATATTTATAAAATAATATATAATCAGAATTAGCCAACTAAACGATCTATTTCAAAATTAAGATGTGAAATATGATTATGAATTTTAGATTTAATATAACCCAATTAATATTTCAAATATATATTTAATTAAAAAATCGAACCAACCCTACCAAACAAAAACATTCTTTTTTTATAGCACTAAATATTAATAAAATAAAATAAAAAATGGCAGAATCAACATAAAACTGGGAGCGGTTTCTGCTTTTTCGGTATTATTATTATTATCGTCAATGAAAACTGTGGACAAAAAGGGAAATTTGACGAAATGACCTTAATAACTCACTTATTTGCATTCGTATTGACCCGGTAATTTTTTTCTCTAATGACCACTTTATTTGTTTGGACGAAAATACTTTAATCGCGTAACGCGAAAGGTCTTCGCGTTTCGTGAAGTGGAAATGTTCTTTATATAAATACTCAATTTTTTTCATTTCCTTAATTTCCTTTCTCTCTCTTCTCTTTACTCCTTGTTCTCTCTTAATCGACGGAGACGACGTAACACATCATACAGATCGATGATACCAAAACCCTCGTTTTAATATCATGTGTTCATCATACAGATTTATGTTTTTATTTCCATTGTCTTCATTTCAAACCCTAAATCGATTTATGTTCTTATTTTTATTATCTTCATTTCAAAACCCTAAATCAATTTATGTTCTTATTTCCATTATCTTCATTTCAAACCCTAAATCAATTTATGTTTTTATTTCCATTATTTTCATTTCAAACTCTAAATTGATTGGTCTTATTGTTCATATTGGTTCATATTTTGTTCATATTATTTTTCATATTGGTATTACTATTTATTGTTCATATTGTCAATGATGATATTTGCAGATAATCTTGTCGATGATCAAATGGGTTCCGTTTAAGGGAATATTCACTTTTCGCTCCGCGTTTCGCTAAGGGTCAAGATTTTTTTATTATTTATAGTAGTTAATCATGACTTCATTTTACAAGGTATCTACATCACTCATGGGTTTTTGAAGAGAATTTGTCTTAGCAAAATATACATTAATGATCATTACATAGAAACATTTAGATTCTTCACAAAATGCCTTTGAAGAAGCGGTCATTGAGCTCTAGATAAGAGAAGATGGTTTGAAATCGATTTCCTAAGTCATTAATTACTTAATGACTTACGAAATCGATTTCAAACCATCTTCTCTTACTTGGAGCTCAATGATAGCTTCTTGAAAGACCTTTTCTGAAGAATCTAAATATTTACATGTAAAATTAATAAGTTTTATCTTATTGCTAACACAAATTCTCTTTAAAACCATGACTTTATTGTTGATACCTTCTCAAACGAAGTCATGATTACCTATAATATAAATAAAAAAATTGAACTTAGCGATTCTCTAAGGACTTCGCGTCTCGCTAAGGAAATCGAAGAGGCAGGCGTTTCTGCATGCGCTATACCTTATAAAATAATTATTTTCTGCATGCGATGAACATTTCATTTCTTCTCTCCCTCGCGAAGGCATCGTCTCTCTTTAGTATCTATTAACTTAACTACTCCCTGACTTGACGATTCTTCCTGCTCGTCTTCTCGTCCGTCATTAATCAGGTTTGTTTAGTTTTTAGTTTAAACCGTCTTATGTTAAGGTTTTTGGATTTTGCTCGTCTTATGTTTCTGGTTTTTGGTTTAAACCTTCTTATGTTAAGTTTTTTGGTTTTTGCTTGTCTTATGTTAAGTTTTTATGTTCATGGTTTCTCAATGGGCATTCACTATGGGTTTATGGTTTCGCTAAGGCATTCGCGTTTCGCTAAGCACTTCACGTTTCGTTATGTACTTCACGTTTCGCTTAGGGTTTCGTGGTTTTGCTTAATGTTTATGGTTTTGCAATATGCTTTCGCGAATGGTTTAGGGTTTGTGTTTAGGGTGTATGTTTATGGTTTCGCGATATGGTATTTGTATTTGTTCTTACATTTTTATTGTTGTTCCTTTTGTAGATGGCAAAAACCACAATTACTGAGTTTTAAGGTAGGATTTTTGGAAAAGCGTCATCTGCCTCAAGGACATTGCTAACAAGTTCGATAAAATAGATCTTTTGGAGAAGGTTGATAACTATTGTACATCATATGTTGCTTAGGAGGGTAAGCTCAAACTCCAAGGAAATAACATTCATGATCAATGGGCAGGAACTTGTATTTGGTATGAAGGAGTATGCCTTGGTTATAAGCCTAAACTTCGACAAATTTCCGGAGGTGAACGAAGCAGATGAATGCCGAGGTTGTCCACCTCTCTCGGTGAAGTATTTTAAAGGGAAAACGAGTGTACGAATGAACGATTTGGAGACTACTTTTATGAAATGCAATGATAAGGAAGATGCATGGAAGATGGGGCTGGTATGCTTGATTTTCCAGTACCTATTTGCATTTGACCCAAGGAGGATGGTATTTGATCCTCCACATGGTGGAAGACGAGAAAACTTTTCTCCAATTTCCATGGGGGAAGGTCACCTTTAGAGCCACCCTCAAGGGTTTGAACAAGAACATGAAACTTTTCAGTTTCTTATATTTTAACAAGAAGAAAAAGATTAATGATCCTTATGCTCCTTTTGGTTACAACGTTTATGGGTTTGCACTGGCATTTCAAGTGTGGACATAAGCTTTGTCCATAAATTGCCAAAAGGAATGAGCTTAGATCTACGCCCAAGGTTGTTAGTCTATCATTCCAACAAGAAGAACACCTTGATCGAGATAAAGTCTTCCCTTCAGACCACAGATTTGACTGAGATGGAAGAGTCCTCCTTGGAGAAGAGGTTATACAGTGGTGTGGACTTTGAACAAATAGACGAGTCAACTGATGATTTATTTGAGGGATTTACAGATGGGAAGATATGAAAAGATGAAGAAGGTGAAGATGAATATGAAGAACCTACTCTAAAACCTGCCACCAAGAAGAGAAAACCCGAAGCTACTCTCAAAGAAGCAGCCAACCTGAAGAGAAAGCTTGCTTATGATTCTAGTCCCCCCGACTTTGTTCCAAACCTTCCAATGCCAACATTCTTAGTCCCCCCATCGCGACGTCAAGTCCTGCATCACCTCCAACACCTTCTGCTGGATGTAAATGTGATGAGATGAAGGATGCGATAAAAGTGTTGAAAACAGAACTGAATGATGGTTTCAAAGAGCTAAAAATAGAGCTCAAAGAGATGAAAATCACCATCAAAGAAACTCAAGAAACGCATCATGATTATATGAAAAAGTTGGTTATAAGTATGTCCGAACAGTTATTAGCCAAATTTAACCAAAAGATGGTCATTTTATTTGCCAAATTAGATAAAATGAAGGAGAAGAAGAAGAAGAGCAAGGTGGATAAGAAGAAGGAGAAGAATAATGATGAGGTTAAATATTGAAATTTGTACTTAACGTACTTCGTGTAGCGGGAAGGACCTCGCTTATCTGACCAGAATGTTGTTTTATTTTGCAGGAGATGAAGACAAATGAAGGTGAGGAGATGGAGATGAAGGCGAAGGATGAGGAGAATCATGTGAAGGTGGATGAGAAGAAGGAGATGAAGAATTATGAGGTTAGATATTGAAATTTGTACTTAACATTTCGCTAAGGCCTTTGCGTTTCGCTAAGTAATTCGCGTAACGGGAAGGACCTCGCTTATCTGACCAGAATGTTGTTCTATTTTGCAGGAGATGAAGACAAAAGAAGGTGAGGAGATGGAGATAAAGGTGAAGGATTAGGAGAAGGATGTGAAGGTGGGAGAAGAAGAATGATGAGGTTAGATATTGAAATTTGTACTTAACGTTTCACTAAGTACTTCGCGTTTTGCTTAGTACTTCGCGTTTTGCTCAGTACTTAGCGTTTCGCTAAGGACTTCGTGTAACGGGAAGAGACCTCGCATATCTGACCAGAATGTTATTCTATTTTGCAAGAGATGAAGACAAATAAAGGTGAGGAGACGGAGATGGAGATGAATGTGAAGGATGAGGAGAAGGTGGTGGGTGGTGTGGAGGATAAGGAGAGTGTGGATGTTAAGGTGAAGGATGAGGAGAAGAGTATGGAGATGGAGATGAATGTGAAGGATGATGAGAAAGTGGTGGATGGTGTGGAAGATGAAGAGAGTGTGGATGTGAAGGATGAGGAGAAGAGTGTGGAGATGGAGATGGAGATGGAGAAGAGTGTGGAGGGTGAGAAGGAGAAGGATGAGGAGAAGAGTGTGGATGTGAAGGTGAAGGATGTGAAGAAGAGTGTGGAGGGTGATGAGGAGAAGAGTATGGAGGGTGAGAAGGAGAAGGATGAGGAGAAGAGTGTGGAGGGTGATAAGGAGAAGGATGAGGAGAAGAGTGTGGAGATGGAGAAGAGTGTGGAGGGTGTAGAGATTGAGATGGAGAAGCGTGTGGTGGTGGATGTGAAGGTGAAGGATGAGGATGAAATGAAGTTCACCGAAATGATGCGACAAGGGATTGAGAAGAAGAAGAATCAGATGATGATGATTTCAAAGTATACAACACTCCTCCTAAAGCATCAACATATGTGCGAAATAGGAGGATTAGGAAGCCGAAGAAAGATGTCTCGTACACCAACTCTTTTGTTAGAAAAATTAAGTAAATTATGTTTAACCGGCCAAAGAACTTAATCAATCTCAATCTTCCTGTGCAGGTACAGATCAAGCCGCATCATGCCGGCTGAAGTACATGACTCAATGATCCAGTCATAGTCTGTGAAACCGGCTGAACTCCTTCAACCAGATTGACTAGTAAAAATGTCATCATCCGACTGACTCACTCTTTATTGAATATCATAAAAGTTCAACGGAAAACTATGAAAGGTGATGAATCCGAGAAGATGACGTAATATGACGATATAGAGATTTCTCGAAAATACACAAGAAGAAAAGATCCGGATCAGAAGCATGCAACGAAAACAATGATGAACTATTTATCTAACTCTACAAGCAACATCTGATTCAGGCGGCAGACCTAGTGCATGTATGCCATGTGTCCAAAATGCAAGCCGGCCTAAGTGCATTGTTGACATGTGTCCGAAATGACAAAGCGTGCACGCAATCCTCTGAACCTAACCGGCGCGGCTTCAGATGACCAATCCAGCGGAGAGAGAAAATTATGACCGTTTTCATATTTTCCATTTAAATAGAAGGTCATGGTGCCGAAGATACATACGTGTGAGATCACTACGAAAAGCTTATACAAGAGAGAAGTAACAACAACATAAGATCTTATGTACGACCTCGAATAGTGATTGAAATTTCTGAAAGTGTTTTTGTATTGTGTGTGTATTTTACCATTGAGTAAAAAGTATTGTATTACATCATTGTGAGTGGTGTAACCGACGAGCAGTAAATAAGACTCGTTCGGATTGTGTGTTGTGCTTGTGTAATATTCCTTAGTGAATATCCTTCTCACTGTTTGAGAAGAAGGGGTGACGACGTAGGAGATTAAACTCCGAACATCCATAAAATCCTGTCTCGTGTTCTCTACTTTCATATTCCGGCTTACTCATTCAAACCTAACCGAAACATCTAAACCGAACTGAAATAACTAACAACTTCCTTAACCGAACCGATTCTCTCCTTAAACCGATATCTCCTAAATACCTTCCAAACCGAACTGTGTGTGTTGCTTCAAGTTGAAACAAACCACTTCCGCACTTGAACCCGGTTCAAGAGGTTTGTGATAGCTTGTGTAGTGTTAAGAAGCGGTTCTAGTCTCTAACCGGACTATTACCAGTGTGTTGTGTTGTTAAGCGTTCACCCTTAAGAAGCCGGACCCCGGTCTTCCAAGGGCGATCCCGATCCTAACAAGTGGTATCAGAGTAGGAATCTTAACACTCAAGCAACCGAAGAAGATGGGAAGCATTACCCACAATGACAAGGCACCGATGTTAAACAGTGAAGCGTTTAGCGGCTGAAAGAAACATATGTACCTACATCTGATCACGCTCGATGATGAGATGAGAAAAGTTCTAAAGGAGGGACCGATAAATATTAACAAGGAGATAGAAACATGGACAGCTGAAGATCGAAGAAGAAACAACCTGAACAACCATTGCATGAAACATATTTTCAAAGCTATAGACGACAACACGTTCAACAAAATTTTAGATTGTCAAAATGCAAAGGAAGCCTGGGAAACGATCGTTCAGGTTCATGAGAGAAATGAAAGAACTAAGGAGAACAAAATCTTGGTGGCAACCCAAAAATATGAGAACATCAAGATGAAACCAGGAGAAAACATGAAAGAATTTAGTGACCGGTTCACTAGTGTGGTCAACGAGCTACACACACTTGGAAAGAGATATGATAACCGGGAGATCATCATAAAAGCTTTGAGATCTTTACCAAGTTCATGGGACATCAAAACCATGGTGATGAGGGAATCAAGCAACCTCGGACAGATGAAGCTGCACGATGTGTTTGAGGACCTAAGAGCTTACGAATTCGAAATAAAATCTCAGATCGAAGACGAAGCATCAACATCAACCGCAATTAGAGCTCTAGTGACATCGGTGGAGCCAACGGTCCATGTATCAGCCGTTCTGGTTCCCGTCAAAAGCGATGACTATATCAGTGAAGACGTGATGGCCATGCTAGCACAAAAATTCGGGAGATTCATGAAGAAGAATCAACCATCGAACAACAACTTCAACTATAATTATGTCGACAAATCCAATGTAAGATGCTTTAACTGTGACAGTTTTGGTCATTACAGGTTAGAATGCTGAAAACTGAGGAGAGACGACCGAAAGCTGGGAAACAACTACCAAGGAAACAACTACCAAAGAAATGATTACTAACGAAATAACAACCAAGGAAACAACTATCAAAGGAACAACAATAAGTAAACCAGTGCAGGAAGTGAAATCTAGAAGGCACTCATCGCATCTGACGGTGGAAGTGATTGGGCTAACTCCGATACCGAAAACGAAGAAGAAAGAATTACATGCTTCATGTCACATGAAGAAGATGTATTTGATTTCTCATCTGATGAATTTACTAAAGAAGATCTAGTTACTGCACTCAACGACATGGTCGTTGAGTTCAAAAACTTGTTTACTTATATACCGACTCGGTCAAACTATGAAATCGGAGAGTCAAGTGGTATCGCTGGTGAGCCATGTGAAACCACGGTATATGAACCGGCCGGACTATCCTTAGATAATGAGAAGCTCAAGGAGACAGTTCAACCGGTAACTGAAGAAGATGAATGAATTAAATACATCAGGGCTTCTTGGGAAATATCCCGTGAAGCCGTAAATTAAATGTGTAACTATAAAAGACATCCCAAATGCAAATTTGGTCTCGGTTACAAAAACGACAGATCCACCAACAAGACCTCTCTTAACGGGATGAAACTAACAAAAGACAATCTTACTTTTGTAAGATTTGTCAAGAGCTCTTTAGTCGATAATGAGGCATAACATGATCTAAAACCGGAAAAAGAATTAAAATATGTAAGTCCAACAAACTCGGAGAAATGACTTTATCCTGAGAGAAGGAAAGTCAACCGGTCAGTAAACAGACAAACCAACACACGTTCAAAAAGAACTAATACATCATCACCATCACGACAACATAATGTACTATTCAGCAGACAAGAAATTGTCAAGCCGGGTACCGGAAAATCAATTAAAACTATCACTAGGAAAGTGATCCGACTTATTAAAGTCTGGATCTCAAAGGGACTAATCAACCACGGACCCAACTGAATGTGGGTACCAAAAAGGTGTAAATATTTATTTTTTTGCAGGTTAGGAGGAGCAAACGGTTAGAAAACTCGGAATGGTACTTGGACAGCGGGTGTTGAAGACACATGACCACAACATCGGACTTCTAGCCGACATCATTAATGAAACCGGAGCAATGATCACTTTTGGTGACAACTCAAAAGGTAAAACCATGGGCAAGGGTAAAATTGTCCACGGTAACTAAAACCTGCATTTTAACTTGTTAAGTATAAGTCAAATGTATGATATATGGTACACGGTTAAATTTCATAGACATGCATGCATAGTTAAAAATCAACAAGGTGATACACTACTAACCGGAAACCGTATGAGAAACATTTACAAAGTCGATTGGAAAACTAAAATTGAAAATCCTGTTTGCATGATAGTTGAGAATGATCCAAATTGGCTCTGGCACAAACGGCTAAACCATTTAAACTTTATAACAATAAATCTCATATGCTCTAAGGAATTAGTTCATGGTTTTCGAAACATCAAATTTTCGAAAGATAAAGTATGTGCTGCATGTCAAATGGGAAAACAAATAAAATCATCTTTCAAAAGCAATGAAAACTATCAATCCGAACGATGTTTAAAACTTCTACATATGGATCTGTTTGGCCCGGTTAGAGTAACAAGTCTAGGAGGCATGCATTATACCATGGTAGTTGTTGATGAATATTCTAAATTTACTTGGGTAACATTTTTGGAATCTAAAAATCAAGCTACTCCAAACCTGATCAAACTACTCTTAAGAATACAAAATGAAAAATCTGTTCGAGTAGACAGAATCAGAAGTGATAGAGGAACTGAATTCACAAATAGTAATTTAACTACTTTTCTTGATAATTCCGGTATTAGGCACGAGTTGTCTAGTTCTAGAACACCTCAAAAAATGTCCTGGCTGAGAGAAGAAATCGAACTCTCAAGGAAGCCGCAAGGTCCATGATAGCCGATTTAGGTGTTGCTCAAAAATTTTGGGCTGAAGCTATCAATACTGCCTGTTATACTCAAAACCGGTCTTTAATTACTAAACGTTTCACTAAAACTCCTTTTGAAATATACCATGACAAAGTTACTAACATCCTGATAGAAAATAATTGTTATAACTTATGAAAAGTTTAATGAATAGATAAAACTAAGTTCAAATATATATGTTAAACCGCTAAGTTATATCAAGTATATTAAATGGTGTAAATATAACAAGAAGCTGTTGTAGCGTAGTGATTAACACATCTGCCTGTCACACAGGTGACCAGGGATCAAATCCCACTGGCTGCAAATAATATTTAAAGTTTTGCTGTTTCAGGGAAATTGAGCAAAATCCATTCGGTTGGAAATATATATACCGTTCGGTTGTTTGACTTCGGTTTGAAGTAAAAGCAACCGGTTCGTCCAAGAAGTTCAGTCAACCGGTTGGTCAACTGGAGTTCAGTTAGGAGATCGGTCAACCGGTTCGTCCAAGAAGCTCAGTCAGCCGGTTGGTCAACCGGAGTTCAGTCAAGGAGTCCGGAACCGGTCAGTAAAGTTCAGTCAAACCGGATTGGTCAACCGACACTTAATGCAGCCGCTCAGTCATAAATGCTCTGGTTGATTAAATGCAGCCGCTCAGTCATAAATGTTCCGGTTGATTAAATGCAGCCGCTCAGTCATAAATGTTCCGGTTGATTAAATGTTGTCAAGCTCCGGTTATTAAATGAGTAATCCAAATCCAGAAGCAATCTCTAGGAAGCAGGTAGCTGTGAGGCATGCTTGTCCAAATCCAGAAGCAATCTCCAGGCAGCAGGTAGCTATCAGGCAGGCGGCCGGCTAAGTGCATGTCTGCCATGTGTCCAACATGCAAACCGGCTAAGTGCATGACTGCCAAGTGTTGAGGAAGGTGAAGCGTGCAAGCTACCTCTCTGCACCGGCGTGATAACGATCAACCAATCCAAAGGAGAGAGAAGAAAGTGATCGTTGACTCTTCTCAACTATAAAAAGAAGACGAATCGTCTTCATTCAATGCGAATTACAAGTTGTGAATCGAAAAAGAAAGAAACTCATTCAATACAAGTCAAGTGATAAGTTCTAGAGAGATAAACTTTTATATATTCCAAAACCGGTGTGTCTAAAACCGGTAGCTCTGTGTGTGTGTCTGTGTCGAGTTGTTGTATTACATCAAAGAGTGAGTTTGGTGTAACCGGCGAGTAGCGAAGTTGGGCTCGACCGGAGGTGTTGTTGTAACTACAAAAGTTAGTGGAGATCCTTCTCATAACCTGAGAAGAAGGGGTGACGTAGGAGGGTTTGCTCCGAACATCCATAAAAATCCCTGTCTCGTGTTCTTTCGTTGTTTTCATTATCTAACCTCAAACCAATCGTACTCCTTAAACCGGTCCACTCATATCCATAAAACCGACTCCTTCTAAAACATCATCTAAAAGTCGCATACGTTGCTTCAACCTGAAACAGACATTTCCGCCCTTGAACCCGGTTCAAGAGTCTGTGACAGGTTGTGCAGTGCTGAGAACGGTTTTAGTCTCTAACCGGACTATCACCAAAGAGTTGTGTGTGTTGTAAGCGGCCACCCTTCCAGAAACCGGAAACACCCCGGTCCTCCAAGGGCGTCCCCGATCCTAACACATCCGGTATCTTAGGATATTTGGTTGTAAGTGTTATGTTCACATCAACGACAAAAGTTATTTGACCGCTTTTGATGCTAAATCCGATGAAGGAATAATGTTGGGCTATTCAGCCGTAAGTAAAGCATATAGAGTTTACAATACTAGAACTTTAACGGTTGAAGAAATATCTCATATTGTTTTTGATGAATAGGTTGAACGAAACACTGTAGTATTCTTCGACCTTCATAAAAGAATGGAAAATTTCAATATCTATTCTGATGATGAAGATGAGGTTCCGGTCCATAGACGGTTTGTCAATGATCAAGCGGTTGATGCTGAACCTCAGCCTGATCAAGCTGCTTTACCGCAGAAAGTTGACGCTTTAGTTTCCACTAAGGAAATCGGTCGGTTTGACTCTATTCAGCCTACCGATTCGTCTAACCTTGATCAGTCAACCGGACGCTTGGAAGACACATCCCGAATAAACCTCAGAAGGAATAAAAATCATCCTCTTGACTAGTAATAGGTAACATTTCATCACCTGTCCAAACTAGGCGACAGGATTTGGAACAATATGAAAACTCAGCTTTCATATCACAAATTGAGCCGAAAAAGGTGGATGAAGCTTTTCTAGATCCCGATTGGATTTTAGCAATGCAAGAGAAACTAAACGAGTTTGAGAGAAATAAAGTCTAGTACCTAGTTCCAAGACCGAAACATAAATCGGTCATAGGAACAAATGGGTGTTCAAAAATAAACTCAACGAAGACGGTTTAGTTACGAGGAACAAAGCTCGGCTAGTGTCTCAAGGTTACAAACAGGAAGAAGGCATTGATTTTGAAGAATCATTTGCTCCTGTGGCTAGACTTGAGGCCATTAGAATATTTTTTCCATTTACGGCTTTCAAAAATTTCAAAGTTTTTCAAATGGATGTTAAAAGTTCTTTTCTAAATGGTAAAATAAATGAAGAGGTGTATGTCGAACAACCTTCAGGTTTCAAAAGTCCTGAACAAATGAATCATGTTTACCGGCTAAACAGAGCTCTCTACGGTTTAAAACAGGCTCCAAGAGCCTAGTACGATACATTAACCGCATTTTTATTTGATCACAAGTTTACAATAGGTTCGATTGATAAAACTCTTTACAAATTTGAGAAAAAGGAACACAAATGACTTGTTCAAATATATGTTGATGATATTATTTTCGGATCAACCGATCCAAAATTATGGGATAAATTCTCAAAAATGATGACTGATAAATTTCAAATGAGTATGATGGGAGAATTGAGTTTCTTCTTAGGTCTTCAGGTCAAGCAGATTGAAATTGGAACTTTCATAAGCCAGTCAAAATACACAGCCGAACTGTTGAAGAAATTCGGAATGGACACATGTGCCGAGGCGGCTACTCCGATGAGCTCATTTGTGAAGTTAGACAAAGAAGAGAATGGTCAAGTAGTAGACATAACATCATATCGAGGAATCATCGGTTCACTACTCTACCTAACAGCCAACCGACCGGACATCCTGTTCGCGGTCGGAGTATGCGGGAGATTTCAAGCCAATCCAAAGCAATCACATTATACCGTTGCTAAAAGGATTCTAAAATATCTGAAAGGAACTCAAGACGTGGGACTATGGTACCCAAAAGACTCTAGTTTTAATCTAATAAGTTATTCTGATGCAGACTATGCAGACTGCAAAATCGATCTAAAGAGTACAAGTGGGACTTGTCAGTTTCTAGGAGACCGGCTTGTTTCATGGTACAACAAAAAGCAAACTTCAGTTGCAACTTCAACAGTAGAGGCGGAGTACCTAGCAGCCGGAAGTTGTTGTGCACAACTTCTCTGGATCCAACAGCAACTCAGGGATTTTAGTGTAACTTCCGAAGAATCTCCAATTTTTTGTGACAATACTAGCACAATAGCAATCACATACAATCCTGTGTTGCACTTAAGAACTAAGCACATTGACATAAGACATCATTTAATCCGGGAGCATGTGCAGCAAAAATACATCCGGATGGAGTATGTCTCAACCGAACAGCAAGTGGCTGATATCTTCACTAAACCGCTACAGGAAGCTAAGTTCTCTTACTTTAGAAATATTTTAGGACTTACTGATAGTAAACAACTTATTTCATAAACATCAATGCATGCTTTCAAACATACATCATCATGAAAAACTGGGGCATGAGCTTAGGGAGAAGCTCACGCTTCTCAAGCCGTACCTCAATAGGAAATTAAACACTCAGGGAAGCTAACCGGAAAGATGTCTCCGGTTAAGCATGACAAATTCACACTACCAAATCACATGTCTATATATTGAGCGGTTCAAATGGCCATGTAAGACAGATAGTTTACTCCAAAACTGAACAGATGTCGATTTGTTTCGACATCTCTTCACACCGGAATAAGCTATCTCGATAAAACCAGTCATGGAAAACCAACCAATAAAATGCATCATGATTTCGGTAAACGGAAGTTTTCCGGCTAACTTGGGACGGCTGACCGCGTTTCTATCCATACCTTGATAATGGAACCTATAAATCATAAAACAGTCTACCTTAATCAATATGACGACACGTGTCGATCATCAAGAGAGGAAGACTAACATTTCCTCCATATATTTATTTTAATCATGAAAATCTTTAGCCATCATTACCACTACATTGGAACTAACCATTGTACATCTAAACAAGTTAACCTCATACTAATTACTTGATGACATCATTAAGCACGCCCACATCCCTAACCTAGCCGAACCCTTGGCTATTTAAACAACCCCTCATATATCAAACATTTCACAAGAACATTATCGACAAAAATACTTAAGCAACGATTATCTAAAGAACATGAACACTTCTCCTCTCTCTAAGAAGATTCTTCTAGCCGACATCGACTCAATCTATCAATACGAGGATTATGGAATTAAGGAGTTGTTTATTGCCCTTGAAAGAACCGGGTTAAGAAAATTCTTAGAAAATCGTTTCATCATCGACTATCAAGTAGTCGATGAATTCTTTGAGACTGCTAAGGAAGTGCACCAGGACATAATCCTGGCGCAAGTTTACAGTCAAATTTTCCTATTCAGCGAGACAAATTTCGCTGAACACTACGGTTTACCAACTGAAGGGGTAACCGACCTTATATTCTCTCTAGTGACCATTGAATAAATGAGTCACATATTCTCAAGCTCCAACATTCCGGTCAAAACCTGGGGTTCTAAGAGTCATATGTCTCACAAGTACAAGATTCTCAGCGAGATTCTGGGAAAATCAGTTCTGGGTAGGGAAAAGAGTTACTACTACACCCAACAAGTCTTTGAGATGATGATTGTCATCACGGTTGGCACCCCGGTGAATTGGTCCTGGATTGTCTTCAATAATCTGAAAAGGATGATCACCGCCAAAAAACGGCTACACTCCTCAGTTGAGCGTCTTCTATGCTAGTCTCGACATCCACTCTGGCCCATGTGTCACTCTCCATCCAAGGCATGTGCTAACTAAGGAGAGAGTTCAAGAGATAATTGACAGATGGGATAAGATAGCGGCCAAGAAGACTCCAACCGTTGGGTCTTCCCACCATTAATCTTCTCTTGCCTTCAACCAAACTATGACATCTCATTTTTCTTTCTTCATTACCGGACTGGTAATTTTGCTGTACTACCGGTCCGGTACACTTTCAATTTAATGACAAAAATCTCTTTCCTTTTCGGTTTTAGTCCTTAAGATATACAAACCGTACCTTCTGACAAATATTCTGAAACGAATAATTTCAAATCCTGATTGGGAACATACTTATTCATTAATCAAATGGCGCGCCTAGTTCGAATATTCCTACATCACACAAATTCCAAAAAGGATTATTCTCTTGAAAAGGCATCAAGAATTTAATGACAATACATAAACAGTCAGATTTTTCAAAATATTCTCATTAAATGCCTCCTAACCGCCTGCACTATATAAAGACATCATTCCTCTTCAAACAAATCACATTTCAAAAGAAGCTTTCACTCTCTATACTTTGAATCTTCATCTCCATATCCCAGCTCCTCATTTGTCTTTCAAAATGAATACTGAAATCCGAAACTCTATCATCGTCGATTTCGAAGCCACTCTTGAGAATAGACTCAGCAAAGTTATAATCGATCCTTTGATCCTCTACGGTCTTCAAACATTCCTTGAAGGATCGGACACCATCCTCGAAGAGGAGGTGCACAAATTCTTCAATAATGCACAAGTAAGGGATGATGGCAGCATCACCACTTACATAGACTGCGAGTTCTACCGGCTCACTGAGGAGTCGTTCACAGAACTGTTCAACCTTCCAACCGAAGGGTTCTATGATTTTCTTTCTCCTCTGGTTGAGGCAAATGAGCGCTATGCTCACCTTCTCTCCATTAGCAAACACAAGGTTGATTGCTATGGCCTGAAAGATGACCTAGACCCCACTTCCAAATTCTCTAGGACTTGATCCAACGATCAATCTTGGGCTGAATGGCGAATCAAAATTACACTCGACAAGTAAGTGATATCATGATCGCAATAATAAGCTATTCACCAATAAACTGGGCCACCTTCATCTTCAACAACCTGAAGGGGCATATCACGACTCGTAGGAGAATAATCGACTTCACTCCTCAAATCACCCGGTTCATCTGTTCCGTCATTCCAAATCTCGGACCCGGAATCCCGGTAGGACCGACAAACACGTTGACCAGTGATATGCTGGAAAGCTAGATTGCAAGAATCGAAAGCCGAACCGGCCACACCGTGGAGGATTGAGACTTGAAGATGAATGAAATGAATCTTCACCAACGATAAATTTTCTTTTCTTTCTTTTGATTCATTTCTGGTCATATCGGTCATTTTGTTGTACGACCGGGTGACCATTTATTTTATCATCATTTTTGGCTTAATATAAAGTATTTCACTCTTTCTAATCTTCCGGCTTACCACAATCTTCCGGCTTACCATAATTTTCGGAATTGACATAAAATTCCGGCTTAACACAAAATTCCGGCTCACCATCACTTTTCTGCCTAAAAACTCGGCTAAAACTTTAAAATCAACCGCCAACAGTTTCCGCCCCTAGTTTACCGCTCAAATTTACCACCCTCAATTTACCGCCAACAGTTACTGTAGTAACTTTTGGAGGGAAGTTTTGGCGCCAAAAACTCGGAACGACATGACGGTTTGGCTTCTTAACCGTCAAGTAACCGCTCACTATATAAACCAAAAGTTGAATCATTCTTCATCATACACGCTCTCTCTAAAATCTCTCAACGCACTCTTGCATCTTATTTTCTCAAGATCCTCCTCCCTTTCCATTCCAATCCACCATGGGACGTGATAATACGTTCTTCACTTACATGGTTCTTTCTCAACTTAATTTCTTTCTCACTTACATGGTTTCCAACCCACCACCTTACTTAATTTCTTTCTGTTTTGAACTTATCACATCAACTTTTAGCTTATTTTCTCATTGTTTATGAAGTCAGTTTTTGGAAAATCAAATCTTTCAAACAGCTTGGATTTTCAGACACATATTTAAAAACAACATATTTTGAAACTTTTCTTTGAAAAGTATCAAAAAAGGAGAAATTGCTAAAAAAACATTTTTCAAAACTCGGTCAAATCAAGTTAATTTTTCAACCGGCCATACATTAGAAATTTTGAATATTTATTATAAATAATTAAAAAGGGAGAAATTGTTAGAAAAATTAAGGAAGTTAATTTTTCAACCGGCCATATATTACAAGTTTTGAATATTTATTCTAAATAATCAAAAAAGGAGAAATTGTTAGAAAAATTAAGGAAGTTAATTTTTCAACCGGCCATACACTACAAGTTTTTGAATATTTATTCTAAATAATCAAAAGGGGAGAAATTGTTAGAAAAATTAAGGAAGTTAATTTTTCAACCGGCCATACACTACAAGTTTTGAATATTTATTCTAAATAATCAAAAAGGGAGAATTTGTTAGAAAAATTAAGGAAGTTAATTTTTCAACCGGCCATACACTACAAGTTTTGAATATTTATTCTAAATAATCAAAAAGAGAGAAATTGTTAGAAAAATTAAGTAGATTAATTTTAACCGGCCAAAAAACTTAATCAATCTCAATCTTCCTGTACAGGTACAGATTAAGCCGCATCATACCGGCTGAAGTACTTGACTCAATGATCCAGTCATAGTCTGTGAAACCGGTTGAACTCCTTCAACCGGATCGACTAGTAAAAATGTCATCATCCGGCTGATTCATCTGGCTAACTCACTCTTTATTGAAGATCATAAAAGTTCAACGGAAAACTATGAAAGGTGATGATTCTAAGAAGATGACGTAATATGACGATATAGAGATTTCTCGGAAATACACAAGAGGAAAAGATCCGGATTAGAAGCATGCAACGCAAACAATGATGAACTCTTTATCTAACTCTACAAGTAACATCTGATTCAGGCGGCAGACCTAGTGCATGTATGTCATGTGTCCAAAATGCAAGTTGGCCTAAGTGCATGGTTGACATGTGTCCGAAATGACAAAGCGTGCACGTAATCCTCTAAACCTAACCGGCGCGGCTTCAGATCACCAATCCAGCGGAGAGAGAAAATTATGATCGTTGTCATATTTTCCATACAAATAGAAGCTCATGGTGCCGAAGATACATACGTGTGAGATCACTACGAAAAGCTTATACAAGAAAGAAGTAACAACAACATAAGATCTTACGTACGACCTCAAATAGTGATTCAAATTCCTGAAAGTGTTTTTGTATTGTGTGTATTTTACCATTGAGTAAAAAGTATTGTATTACATCATTGTGAGTGGTGTAACCGACGAGTAGTAAATAAGACCCGTTCAGATTGTGTGTTGTGGTTGTGTAATATTCCTTAGTGAATATCCTTCTCACTGTTTGAGAAGAAGGGGTGACGTAGGAGATTAAACTCCGAACATCCATAAAATCCTGTCTTGTGTTCTCTACTTTCATATTCCGGCTTACTCATTCAAACCTAACTGAAACATCTAAACCGAACCGAAATAACTAATAATTTCCTTAACCGAATTGGTTCTCTCTTTAAACCGATATCTCCTTAATACCTTCCAAACTAAACTGTGTGTGTTGCTTCAAGTTGAAACAAATCACTTCCGCACTTGAACCCGGTTCAAGAGGTTTGTGACAGCTTGTGTAGTATTAAGAAGCGGTTCTAGGCTCTAACCGGACTATTACTAGTGTGTGTTGCGTTGTTAAGCGTTCACCCTTAAGAAGCTGGACCCCGGTCCTCCAAGGGCGATCCCGATCTTAACAGATTTTTTGACAAAACTAGTAAAGACCAATTATCCAATTACAGTCAATCCCCTTCCTAAATTTGAAGATGTGCTGCTGGATCAAGTAAAAGAATGGATGAATGATCCAACTACCAAAGATGATAAAAATGACGTGTTTACTCTCGAAGTAGGGAAGGAGGTGTTTAATAGAGTTCTAACAAGGTTCACATGTCTTCAAGATACTGTAAGTCGTGCAATTCATCATTCATTAATGTTATTCTAACAAGGTTCTTTAATATATACTAAATGTTTTCCCATTGTGCAGCAAATCGACGCAATCTACCACTTGTTGAGAACAAGGATCGTAACATATCCCAAGACTTATAAAAATTCCAAAGTAACAATAGCGGATTGCTTATTTGCAGATAAGCTAAGGCGAGAGTACAAAACTTTTAAAACAAGTCCTGAAAATTATGCACTCAAAGAATTTATGGACTATTTCTTGGGTGTTGAACATAGATATATTCCTGATTGGGCATCAATAGACGACATATATGTGCCTATGAACATTATTAACAAGCATTGGATACTTTGTGTAGCTCGTCTACAAAAGAATCACATTGACATTTATGTCTGCGATCTTATATTTTTAAGAATCTGGAACCATACATGAGACCGTTGTGTGACATGATTCCACATTTATTTGTAAAGGGAGCCTCTGATGCTAAGCTAAGAAGGTTTCCTAACTTCAACTTCAAGCCCATGACATTCAAGGATTCCACACCCCAAAGCCAAAAATGCAGCTAAGATAGGGAATGTCCCCAGAGAAACCGAGAGCGGGGACTGTGGTGTGTTCATGCTAATGTATATGGAGTACTTGACTGTAAACCAAGGTGTACAGAATGTGACCTCAGATAAAATGAAGTTTTGGAGACAGAAGTTTGCGGTCAGGTTATTCCATCAAATTATAGAACCGTAGTATTGTAATCTTGAAGTGAATTTTGGAGAGAACTTGAAGTGAATATTTTGTTTGTACTTGTAATGTTAAAATATTTGTATATTTTGTACATGTTAAAATATTTGTAGTTGAATTATGTATAATTTGAAGGACTTTGCGTTTCGCTAAGGCTTCGCGATTTGCTAAGGCCCTCTTATGTTAAGTTTTTATGTTCATGGTTTCTCAATGGGCCTTCTGTCGCTAAGTACTTCGCGTTTCGCTAAGGCTTTCGCGTTTCGCTAAGGCCTTCTTATGTTAAGTTTTTATGTTCATGGTTTCTCAAAGGGCCTTCCCTCGATAAGTACTTCGCGTTTTGATTGGGCTTCTACTCGTTTCGCGATGGGATTTCGCGATGGGAAGTCCTTTCTCGCGATGGTAAGTTATGCATATATCTTTAATAAGAAAGGAAACTTCTAGTCTGAATAGCGGTAAGGAAGGTTACTGAATGAATTGAGTATCCTTCCTTGCCCGCTTTACAGACTTGAAGATAACCTTCAATTTAAAATCATTGCGAATATGTGGTAATTGAAAGATACTCTCAATTGAAACTTCAAGTCTGAAATGCAGCATGGTAGGATACTAAATTATCCTTCCATAATTTAGTATCCTACCATGCCAACACTTCATACTTGAAGATAACCTTGAATGTAAGTCCATTGTGTAATAGAAACTTTACCTCTATTTATAAAGAAAAGGAACATAAAAAGAAGTGTAACTTTAACCTTTAACTTAAAAAAGTGTAACTTTAAACTTTAACTTTAAAAAAGTGTAACCTTAATGTGAAGAAATCAATAACCAAACAATATAAGGATATCAAGAATAACTATAGATCTAAAACATACCAAACAATATAACAAATTATTACAACATCTCCTCCCTTTTTCTCTCCAATCTTCCTGTACCAACAAAACCCAAACATAAATTATTATTACAAATAAAATTAATTCATGGAAAGATATACCATATTAGGAAGGACTTGTTCGGTGAGCTTGTTATGATTACCCTTTGTGGTGGCTAAGCAATTTTTAGCAGCTCCTAATCTATGTCTCTTGAAATTATCACAACTCCAATCAGAAAATTCTAGGAAAGATCATATATTACAAACAGATCCAAAATTGACTGGTAAAAAGATAACTCATGATTAAGAGCAAGCTTCTATGAGAGGCATTTCTTGTTGTGCGATTGGATGAGGTTCAAGTTGTTGGAGAAAATATCAAATCGAAGCCTGATTTTATTGGAGTAGTAAATATTTCCATACCTGAATAAATAATTAAAGGTGAAAGACAGAATAATTTAGTGAAAAAGGTTGAAGAAGAAGAAGGAAGCGATGAGAAAAGGATAGAGCAAAGCGAGAGAAGGAGAAAACATGACAAAGCTGTATTCGTTTCTTTTGATACGATAAATCTGATGGTTTGAAGAATGGAGAGTTCCAATTCGGTATTGGTTTCTTTTGGTACAACAGATTTGATGGAAAGTTTTTATTTTGGTTATTTAGATCTAGCGAGATCGAAGTACCGCCGGAGAAATAGCTTGGATCTACACGGTTTTGATGTGCTAAATAAACATTCAATTTAGCTTGAGATCTACGCAGATGGATTCGATTTGATTTCGGTGGTTTTGATGAAGGGCTTTGGGTTTAACTTGGGAGAATGAAGAGAAAAAGAGAGAGAAAAATGTTGGGATCGGGATCGACAATAGGGACTGGGGTCCAACTATTGAAGAATCTTATACACACACACCGGTTGACAATAACTCGGTTAGAAGTTAATGTCGATCTCTATACTTCGCAAGTTGTCACGAACTCTTGAACTGAGTTCAAGTGCGGAAATGTTCGTTTCAACTTGAAGCAATGCAAGCTCGGTTTGGACAGCAACAAGGATGACACAAAGTAAATGAGATACACAAAACTGGATTTATGGATGTTCGGAGATAAACCTCCTTCATCACCCCTTCTTCTCAAATGATGAGAAGAATATTCATTAAGAATATTCAAACAATTTACAACGCTTACGTCTAAGATCCGAGACTGATTTGTTGCTCGTTCTTGACCTCTCAATAATTACACTATGCTGAACAGACATATTCTGTCAACTTACAAAAGCTCATTAGTCACACAGAATCAATGAGTGTTGTTAAATCAAGTTGTGTGAGGTTTAGGTTAAGGCAATGTGAAAAAGGTGTTGAAACCGGTTGAGCTGAATTTGCTTAAATATGCATGATGTTCAGTGATATCATTTTCACCTTCAACGGATATAATTCATTGATATTATATCCTTGCTTGAATCTGATTAGTTGAGAATCGTTGAAGTACATTCTTGGGATATCCACTAATTTTGTTTAATAATAAGTCAACATGCCCATTAATGAGGATAATGATTTTCGAGGAACAAAACATCATTCAGACTTGTCTTCTAATGATTTTGGCCATCTGGGACAGTGTGATAGTTGTCTGCTCCAAGATAGACTATATTGGACTTATACCGAAAAGGCAACCTGATTTTCTTCAGCAGGCCTCTACTTCCCAAAAGTGTTCATCAGACTTATACTAAAATGACAATAGTACACTTTGATCATGTGAAGGCTCCCTTCTGTATTTTCAGGAAATGTTCTGTGTTGCACTAAGATAGGAACTACTAATTGTTCTCAGTATAGGATCTTTCTTAGCATGTAGTTGGTTTCGTCTTTTGGATCTGACTAGTCATCTACCGATTTAGCCTTTTGCGGAAAACCGGTTAAGTTACCATTGGATTGATATTACTGATTCCGTGTCTTGTATAATAGCTCAAGGTTATACTGGGTGGTTTATTGGACAATACATCGGTTGCGCCACCTTTATTGAGCCGAGAATATTATTGATGCTGCCAAAATGGAGAAATCCAATTTCTCTTGTATTGCTGAGATGGGAAAGCAAATTTCTCTTCCTTGAGAGTAGATGGCCAAATATAAGATTGATTTAGTTGAGGCCGGTTTGCGCCGCCTTTTTAACATCGGTCAACCGAGTTAAGTAGGAAAGCCGATTTATAGAGTTTCAGGAGTAATTTTTCGGTTTCGATTTATCCGATTCCTGTACTTCCGGTTTCTCTGGTTTTCCGAATTCCTTTTATCCTGCACAGATAATAGATTTGGTTAGGTTCCTTAGATAATTAATTTCTTACTAATTAGGTATCTAATTTATCTAACAAAATAGTTTGGGAGAATGAAGAGAAAAAGAGAGAGAGAAAATAAGAGAATAAGAAATGAACAGACGGGGCAAAATATATTTTTTTTACCGACAACAACCATCTGCTCTCGGTTATAATTATTTTTTTACCAAGAGCACGCCTTTCCCTTGGTGATATTCATATCACCAAGAACATGATTCTGCTTTTGGCAATTATTCTCGGTAAATGTACAATTTTTACTAGTGTTGGATGCTCCTTGAATCTGTTTGATATCTCAACACTCAACATTATGTCATGTCTTGTGCTTATAAGATACCTTAGACTTCCGATTAACCGTCGATATCTCCCATCATCAACTCGTTCTTCTCCATCAAACCATAAGAGTTGATTGCATTGTCTCATTGGAGTAGAAACCAGGTTGTAGTCCTCCATTTTAAACTTCTTTAAAATTTCAACCGCATACCTCTTTTGGGATATAAAAATCACTTCCTCTAAATGCTTCATTTCTAGGCTAAGAAAATATTTCATTGGGCTTAAGTCTATTATCTCGAACTTTTCTTCATTACGAACTTCTTAATTAGTTTTGCGTTGTTTTCGGTGAATATGACGTCGTCGACATAGAGAGACTACCATCATATTATTTTCTGGTTTCTTTTTTTACAAGACATTTTCGTACGACCATTGCTCGTATCTTTTATTTTTCTTGAAATACTCATCAATTCTCTCATTCAAGGCACGAGAAGTCTGCTTCAGCCCATAGAGGGATTTTTATCAATCTTAGCACCTTATTCTCATCCTCTCTCTTCATATATCCGAGTGGTTGATCGACGTACACATCCTCCTTCAACACTCCATTTAGAAAGGCTGACTTCACATCCATCAATAGAATCGGCCATTGGATTTGAGAAGCTAACGATATCAGAAGTCGGATTGAATCAATTTTCGTGACTGGATCAAAGAATTCATCATAATTGATTCCCTCCTTTTGTCTATAGCCTTCACCATAGGTTGAGCCTTATAACGCTCAACATTTCTCTCAACATTCATCTTTTTTTTACACTCATTTTACTCCAATGGGTCGAGCTCTTTTAGGAGGTCGATCATCTCCCAGATTTTATTGCGTTCAATTGTCCCAATTTTTATATCCATAGCTAATCTCCATTTATTGTCTTGTATAACTTTCTCAAAATTCAAATCTTTTGAGTCGGGTAAGAGGCTTGCAATGTGGACTTTATTTGTAGTGTCATATATCTCCCGCAAACTTCTCATTATGGGTTGTTGAGGCTTAAATTCATCTTCTGAAAACTCGGTGGTTGTTGATATTAGAGACATAACAACCTCTAAATTTGTTTCTTCCTCAATCGTGTTACTCTAGTTCCATGTCATTGATTCCTCCACGTGAACATCTCGGTTCACCATCACTTTCTTGTTAACACGATTAAACAATTTATATGCCTTAGATTTTTCATCATACCCAATAAATATGTACTTTTTGCTCCAATCTTCTAATTTTGTCCTATGCTAACTCGATACTTACTCATAAGCCACGCTACCAAATACCTTAAGATGAAAGACAATCGCCTTCATATTACTACAAATCTTCCAAGGCATCTTCTCTCCTAAATTTTCACGTGGACATCTATTTTGTACATAGATTGAGCATTGCACTACCTCTGCCCAAAACTTTTTCAGCATATTATTTCCTTTCAACATAGATTGAACCATATCGAGAATAGTTTGATTATTTATTTACGCTATACTATTTTGCTGTAGAGAATATGAAGCATTCAAGAAACACTTGATCCCATATTCCTCACTGTATTTTTGAACATAACAGAAGTGAACTCATCTCGTCTATCAGATTAGACTACTTTGATGACTTTTCTTTTTCTTTCTCCACCATCACTTCTGACTTTTTCTTCAGAAAATAAACCCACGTCCGTCTCAAGAAATCATCAATTTAAGAGACGAATTGTCTCTTACTACTGAATGATTTTGGAGTTATCGGCCAACACAAATTGATATGGATCAAACTGAGTTGCTTCTTTGCTCGGTATTCAGAACTGAGTGGGAAAGAAGTCATCACCAACTTCTCGATCACACATTCTTCACATAACCTCTTTTCGAATTTAATATTAGGCAGTCCAAGCACCATCTCTTTTTTTACCAGCTCGGTGAACCCCCTAAGTGAAGATGAGTGAACCAATAATGCCACTTCATGGTCTCATCCTGCAGATCAAGTTGCATACATTTATCTTGAACTATTTTAAGATCAAGTTTGTACATGTGTTTTTTCTTCATTTCTATCTAAGCAATGAGCCTCCTGAGTTTATCCTATATTTGTAGGTCCTTCATCAAAGTCGAGTACCCTCTCTCCATTAACTTTCTCATGCTCAGTATGATTTTTTCGAGATTATGTACGTATTAAACATATCTGATCTCTCCAATTCCCCTATTTATATAATACTAAATCGTTCCTCGACATTTGATGATTACTTTTGAAGCATCGCTGAAAGAAATGGATTCAAACTCTACCTTTGAGAGTATTTTGAATAACCCTCATCACCACATATGTAGTTACTTGCGTTAGTGTCCAAGTACCAAAATGAGTTATCATAACAGCTTAGTTTGATCTCAGTTTTTGAATTTTGTCACCAATAATAATCTTTTAACTTCCTTCTTAACAAAGAAGTTTGTTGGTTCCTCATTTTTCTTCTCGGACTTACAATCTTTTGAAATATGATCCAACTTTCCATAGTTGTAGCATTTTATCGAGTAACAATACTTGACAACATGTCCATACTTTCTACAATTATAAAATTCAGTATTATTGTTTATGTTTGTCCGATCACCCCGAGCTTGACCTCGCCCATTTTAGTTATGTTGACCAAATTGCTCACTTCCTCATCCTCCTCTAACTAGGATTTTCCTCTAGTCCTATGAGCACAAAGTATATTCTCCTCTTTTATTGTCTCCTTCGACTGCAAAGCATGTTCAAGGGAATCCCTTCTTATTTTCCTTCTCTACTCATGCACTTTAAGGACCCAACAAGCTCTTAAATGGTGAGTGTTTATAGGTCCTTGGATTTCTATATTGCAAACACAATATTTTAATTATATTTCAATGACCTCATAATTGTTTCAATAACTCGGTTTGATGAACGACTCTCATTATTTCGATTCATCTTGTTCACCACGATCTCCACATGAATAATGAACTCGGATACGCTTTTAGACTCTTGCATCCTTATATTTTACAAGTCACCCCTAAGGGGTTGAAGTCGAAATTGCTCATCAATTCATCTTCTTTGTTTGCTTTTCCAAGTGTATCTCATTCTACTTGAAAGATTTTGCGTTGGTTATATTTTTAAAGCTAGATTCGTTGACGGATCAGTATAGTAGACATATAATCACCTTGTCTTTCGCACGAATAACCTTAACGCATTCATTTGGGCATTTTCATACACATATATGTTCGCCGGTTCCTCATACCTAGTCTCGACCACATCCTAGTTATCTTGGGAGCCAAAAAGGCCTACATCTGCACCTTCTAGTAGTCGCAGTTGAAGCATTTTGTCAAGTGTTTACACTCAACATACACACCTCACAAAAATGTCAATTTGTCCTCTAGCGCACACCTAGTTCCCGGTAGAAAAAATGTCGATATTTTTTTGTTGCCGTAGGTCTAGTTTAAAAAATTAATAAAAAATGATATTTTTGTTAGATTTGAACCCATAATAGAACAAAGATTTTAATTTTTTATCATGAACCATTAAGATACAACATCTTATCTTTAAAGTTACAATAAATTTAATTAAATATCTCACTACTTTAATAAATGGTTGTCTGGGAAGTGGAGCGAAGATAAAGACAAGAAAGCATATTAGTAGAGAAAAAGGCTTAGATTTATTTTATGTTCCTCAAGTGTAACATTTCATTCATAAGTTTTGAGTGAAATGTAATGTGAGAAAGAGGGGTGCATGAGTTTGTGATTGTTATTGAATTTTTTCCACACCTAAATAAACGTCAATTCACAAACACTCATTTTATTTATAAATTGAAAATTGAGTGTCTATTCTTCGTTTTAGGACATTTATGCATATGAGTAACGAGTATTACTCTTTTTGATTTATTCTTTAATTATATCTCTCTTGCGACCAAACCGACAATCACTATATATACAATACCACTGATTGTTTCATTGAGGTGATATCTGACGAAAGCAAGAGTGTCACTTAACTTAAATTTCATGATTTTTGATGGAATTATTTTCATAAACGGGTTTATCTGTTCTTCTTATAATTGTTAAAAAAAATAACACTAAAAAAGCAGCCAATTTAAAATAAGTGTCTAGCAACCATCTTTGCATTAAAAACTGACATTAACAATTGTCCTAGCAATAATTCGGAACTTCGCAACTACATTTGTAAAACTCCTAAATATTGCAAATACCTAGTTACAGATTTACATTAGTGTTTACAATAGTTGTTTCAAAATCATTTCCACAAAATCTAGATTTAATGCAGAAAATCCACTTTTTTTTCTAAAATTGTAACTAAGCATAGTTAATATATATTTGGCATAGGTTTTTCAATATATGTTTTATTAATAAATCTGTTGTTTTGCAATCGAAATTTCAATAAGATAGATCTATTAAACAATAAAAATATATTCAACATAAACTATAATAACTTTTAAAATTATGAACTGCAATATATTTCGCAATAATCAATATAACGCATATATAAAAATTAAACAATAAAGTTTGCATTTTTTAATGAAAAGTATATTCAATAAAAACTACAATACACATTATCTATATTATATCATTATCATTTGTATTATACTTATGTAATTGAGCTGCAACATTTATTCATAATATCACTACTAAAATTATATTATTGACAATACTACAACTATTCCGACAATTACTTTATTCACAATTTTGCATTACTATTAACAATAACTTATACAACTTCATTTGCATTATTTGAAATACACGATTTGCATAATTTTGTATAATATATTTTCAAATTTTGCATTAAATTTGCATTATTATTTCATGTTTTAGCGAATTATTTCAAAAACTAATATTGTAATTCAATTGAATTCAATTTGAAATGATTCTAATTCTCTGTATATAAATATAACCAAAACAAGCTTTATAATTATATGATTAATTCTCAGTAAACTAATATAATTCATTACAAATTTGAAAAATACATTTGCAAATTAAATTCAACAAGTACTTATATTCAAAAATATGAACAAAAACAAGTACTCATTTCATTAAAATTTCCCAAAAATGGGAAAAAAACCACGAGTATAAGAGATCATTCTAGACATGCCTAGAATGATTTTGAAGTCGTAACATTCTGTATAAAAGATAAAAAGATAAAAACGTAAATGAATTATCTAATTACAATGTTTTCAATTCTAGTGAGTTTAAAAAACGGTATATTCAAGTTCCTACAGATATTCCAGTTCTGCTCCGTGCTTGGAATTCTTGTCCACGTTCCCGCGAGTGCGCTGCAATCCGATACAATATCTTTCCATTACTCTTCAACGCTCCTGTGGGTTCTGCCATATACCCTTGCATTCCGTTTTTGCCAAATGTTATACACCACTGCTCCAAAACCGTACTTGAACACGTTTGTGGCAAATCTAATTCCCTTGGCTTTGAGTAGTGCTGCATCTTTGATTTTATTCCGTTCGCTCAGGAAACTGATCAGCTCAAGGCTTTTATAAAATGTCCCAAAGCTCTGAAGTAATACAGTAGCTCCCGAATAGGTGATCTATTGTTTCTTCATTTCCTCTACATAGAAGACAGCTTAATTGTGTTCGAGATGTTCATATACTTGCTGATACGATCACGACTGCTGAGTCTTTCCTAGAAGGTGAGCCATATGATGAACTGGTGTCTAGGGATAATCTTTGTTGACCATACAAGAGGAGCCCATTCTACTTTCTGTACTTCTTCCCGTGTTACCTCCCATATTTTCTTCAATACCAGCTTCCCATTGTCCTCAACTTTCCATTCATGAATATTCGGTCTGTTGTGTAGTTGTATGTTATTTATATGATAAAGTATATTATGTGCTTCTGGTTTTCTTCTCAGAAGTGAGTCCTAATTCCCGTCTTTAATGTCTCTGATTTTCGCTTCTGTGTAGTCCCTTCTAATGTAAGTATTTTGAAACTCCTCCTTGTGGATGATAGACTGGTTTTCAAACCAGGGATCGTGCTAGAATAAAGTGTCTTTCCCGTCCCCTAGTTGGATGTCATAAAGATCTGCAATATCGCTTCTTAGTTTAAGAATCTTTTTTAGAGACCAACTTATACTTTCATGAATTTTGCAGGTCCAGATGTTGGTTTCGTATTTCATAAACCTCGTATGCACCAATTTGATCCATAGTGACTCCTGATTGCGCTCCAAAGCCCATAAACACTTGAAGGTGAGAGCCTTGTTCCACTCGATACAGTCACATTCATACTTTAGCCGAGACTTAAAACTTTTTACTAAACTAGACATTCATCAGCAATATCATTCGCCATAATTTCTATAGAAAATATGCCTAAGAAAGTAAAAATGTTATAAAGCTTAATGTATAATTTAATTTTCTAAGTCAAAACTATATCAATATAAACCAAAACTATTAACTTTTTTAAATGATGTAACAAAAAATATAAATAATAATAACCATAAACTGTTAAACATATATAATCATAATCATAAAACATAAATAATCATAACAAAAAACATAAACAATCATAATCATTAAACAACCACATTGTTGATGGAACCTAAAAATAAAAAACATAATCAAAAGACAAATATTAAAATATTTCAAAAATATCAATCATAATAAATTAAAGTTCATTAATTGTGAAACGAGAATGGAGGAGACATAATTAATTCAGACCCGCAACTAATTTTGCATTGAATGCTTATAAATAATTTTCAAATTATGATTTATATACAAATTCCTATATTTTAATACACATTATAATTATAATGCTAAAAGATTATCTATGATCGTTAATAAGAAACCTATTGTTAATAATTTAGTAATGAATGTTTTCAAATTTATTTTTTGGGGGAAAAACGATTTAGCGTCATTTCATTATAAATTCCCAAAACGGAAAAAAAAAACCCACGAGATTAAGAGATCATTCTAGATAGACCTAGAATAATTTTGAAGTCGTAACATTCTGAATAAATGTTAAAAGATAAAAATGTAATGAATTATCTGATTACAATGTTTTCATTTCTAGTGAGTTCAAAAAACGGTAAATTCCAGTCCTACAGATATTCCAATTCTGCTCCGTGCTTGGAATTCTTCTCTACGTTCCCCCGAAGGCGCTGCAATCTAATACAATATTTTTCTATATCTCTTCAACGCGCCTGCGGATTCTATCATATACCCTTGCATTTCGTTCTTGCCAAATGTTACATACCGCTACTCCAAAGCCGCACTTGAACACGCTTGTTGCAAATCTATTTCCCTTGGCTTTGAGTAGTGTCACTTCTTTGATTTCATTTCATTCGCTCGGGAAACTGATCAACTCTAGACTTTTATAGAATCTCTCCCAAAGCTCCAAAGCAATATAGTAGCTCCCGAATAGGTGATCTATGGTTTATTCATTTCCTCTGCATAGAAGACAGCTCGCGTCCGGGATGCTCATATACTTGTTGATACGATCACAAGTGTTGAGTCTTTCCCAGAAGGCGAGCCATAGGATGAACTAGTGTCGAGTGATAATCTTAGTTGACCATACAAGAGGAGCCCATTCTACTTTCTACGCTTTTTCTTGGGTTACCTCTCATATTTTCTTCGATACCAGCTTCCCATTGTTATTAGCTTTCCATTCATGAATATCCGGTCTGTCGTGTAGTTGTATGTTACTTATATGATCAAGTATCTCTATCCTTCTAGATTTTTTCTTAAGAGTGAGTCCCAATTTCCGTCTTTAATGTCCTTGATTTTTGCTTCTGCGCAGTCCCTTTTGATACGGGTATTTTGAAACTCCTCCTTGTGGATGATAAACAGGTTTCGAACCAGGGGTCAAGCCAGAATAGTGTGTTTTTCCATCCCCTAGCCGGATGTCATAAAAATCTACAATATCGCTTCTTAGTTTAAGAATCTTTCAGAGACCAAGTCATACCTTCATGAATTTTGCAGGTCCAAATGTTGGTTTCGTATTTCATAAACCTCGTATGCACTCAGTTGATTCATAGTGACTCCTGATTGAGTTCCAAAGCCCACAAATGTTTGAAGGTGAGAGCTTTGTTCCACTCGATACAATTCTTAAAGCCGATACCTCCCTCGTCATTCAGTTTGCAGAGAGCGGTCCAATTGACTTTTTTTCCTCAAGTGCATCTATTAATAAAGTACATAGAAAGCTTCACTAAACTTTTACAAATATTAAAGGGATGTAAAATTATTAAATATTATTGCAATGCAATTGCAAAAATATTATATCATAAAATTGCAAATTGCAGAACTCTTTAGAACTCTTCGTGAAAATATTATATATAATTTTTAATGCAAAAACTAATGCCTGTATATTGCAAACATGTCAAACAATATTTTCAAAACTAATAAATATTAATGCAATATAGTTTACAATAATATCGTATCATAGCATTGCAGAAGTAGTTGTGAAAATGTTATATATAAGAAATAATGCATAACTTAATACTATTATATTATGAATATTTCGAAAAATATTTACAAAACTATTGATTAAAATTGTAATATAATTTGCAGTAATACATTATAATAGAATTGTTGTACCAATTTTGAATAAATTATTTATTTGTATTAATGCAATATATATTACAAATTTCATTATCAATAATATATGTCTAGATACTTCAGAATTTAATTCGCAATAATTACAGCAATATTTATATAATATTTATTATAATAGTTAATGGAAATATATTTATTACAAAAAATTTTGGAAACATTAAACTGAATATGGCCTTGTTCGGATATGGGTTTTTAAAAAAACCAAGAAAGAGAGAGAAATTGATTGATGAGTGATGATTTTGAGGAGGTAATGATTATTTTTGGTAAAAAAACTTAAAAGGTATTGATATATATAAATAAAATATAAAATAATAATTTAAATTAGAGGGTATTTTAGTATTTTGGTTAATGAAATGAGTGATATAATTGTTGAGAAAGTGATTAATTGAAAAATTGTTTTGGTTTAGGTTTTTTAAATAACCCAAGGAGAACAAGGTCTATATGTTAGTGATATTATAGTATTATTCTGTAACTTCTTTATTACTCTATTATTTGCAAGGTTATATTTATAGAAAGTTAGAAAAATATTATATTTTTACTTTTAAAGTGATATATTTTATAATATATATTTTCCAGTTTTGGTTGAATGATAGAAGATTTGTAATATTTCAATTTTTTATTGTAACGTGGAATACAGTGTTAAAACTTGCATTAATTTTTTTTTGCACCATATATATTTCGTTTGGACAGTTTTTTTTTTATATAATCCAACTAAAATGAGTTAGAAATATTTTATCGCCTAACTAACTAATTAGACAAAAGAGGTGTAGCCATCTCCTTTATTACTTTATCTCTCAACTGTTTAGATATATTTAAAGATCAAAAGTAAATGTAAGTGTGTAAGCGCCAGGAAATAAGTGCGGTATTGAAAAAATAATTACTATAAAGCATTAATTAAAAATATTTAATTTTTAAAGTTATTTTTAATTAAAATTTAGACAAACCTTTATTTAATAATCAAAATCTCATATCTTTCTCTCTTCATATATCTTGTAAGAAGAGGTGATGAATCGAAACGCACACAACCTCAACATCCTAGAACGAAGGTTGCATATCCTACTATAGTCATCTATATATATATATATATATAATGATGCTTAATTTTTAAAGTGTTTGGATTGCCGGATCGAGAGTTGTGGTTAATTTGAATATTTGAGTCGGATTGTGGGTTCACCCGCATTTAAATTTAAAACGGTTAAAAATAAAATTAAAAATGCTAGAGGTACGTTTCAAACTTGCAACCTAACAAAACAAGTGCAACACTTTAACCAACAAACTACAAAAACTTTATATTTTAAATTCAACACCAAATTTGATAAACGCGGGACGTTTTAATATTAATATAAGTTAACTTTTTAACTAACTAATATATATATATATATATAATAATGTTGAGTAAATGAATACTTGGATCGGATTGTGGGTTGACCCACCCATAAACATAAAACGGTTAAAAATAAAATTAAAAATATTATTCGTAATTTTTTTTTACGGTTTTTTATATTATTAATTATGCAAATGAACGGGCTAAATGTTAGTTTTCTTAAATTTTTAAAAATAAAAATCAATTAAAAATATTATTTTCAACAAAAATAAAATATATTTTACATTTATGGCCCCATTTTTAGTAGGGCTTGTCTAGATCCTGAGAATGGATATGGCGACATAAATGATAAATAAAATGCCTAAAATATGTTTTAAATTATTGTCAAATTATTGGTGATAAAGACAGTCCATTTTGAAATGACAAACATAACCGTTCAGATTATTTTTCACATTTAATCATCTTTTGAAGTAATTTACTTAAGAAAATTTAGATAACAATTCTTAAATTTAAAACGAAACTTTTTTGAAGCCCGATATTTATATAAAAATAATTTAATTATTATTTTTTAACTTTGGACGGAAATTTTAAATGCGTAAAAAATTACAATTGGTTTATGGTCACTAAGAGAGACATTCATTGTGGTAAAAAAAAAAAAAGTCCAAAATATGATTCGACAAAGGAAATAATAAACGAGCTTTAAAAGAGTGAAATTAAAAAAAAAAAGAAATTGGACCAGTTTTGCCTTGTTGTAGGATATTTATCTCATCATTGTTTGAGTTTAATTTTTTCTGCATTGTTTGAGGTTATACTGTTATATATCTTGTGAATTTTATGAATTATTTTTTTTTTTTAAATATGTTAAAATTTTAAACTAGTTTCATTAATTAAATGGAGATGTGAATTTAGATAAATAAATTAAATGTAATTTATTGCAAATAAATATAAATTCATACCAAATTCAAATTTGAATTTATGATAAAAAAAAATTGTTCGAGTTTTTTACTCAATCGAGTGTTCTTTGAGTTCTTGACTCGTCGTATTTTCATTGAAACCCGGTGATTGATTCAGGTACTTTGTCAAGTTCATTGTCTAGTGATCCTGGTGCAGAATCACTACTAGATTCGTTGTACCGTGGGAGACAGTCATCTGCGATAAGCTTCAGCACAAGGGAGATGGTGGAACTCTTTTAAAGGAAATGTGATAAGCACATGTTTCGAATCAACATTGTATTATGGTGATTTTGTTCTTTATATATATATTATGTTGTTTCAAGATAAGATATCTATCAATCTTAAAACAGTTTCATGTGTTAAGTTATTTAGTACTTTTGCCATCGAAAATCTTTGTCTTCGATGTTTCAGAAATACGAGTTGCGATGTTGCAAAAGATATGATGTCTCCTATAGAAAAATTAAAATTATTTTGTTTTAATAAGAAGAAGAATCGACTAATAAAGATAATTCTTTATTATCCACGCATAAATGTTAATTATTAACATTTTTTCTTGTGTTGTCAAAATTTTAAGTGACATATAAATTTTCTCAAGAAAATTATATATTTAATATACCAACGTTATCTTAAAAATAAATTATAAAATAATAATTTTTTTCTTTTTAATTAAAGGTTTGTTGGTTACTAAAATTATTATTAATAATAAATGGAAAGATAACTAAAAAAGTTAGCTTTTAATTTTCAAAAATTAATAGTTATATTTATTAATAGTAATTAAAATTAATTATAATTGAAACATATAGTTTCAGTTTTAAAATTATTAATTATAATATATATATTCTTAAATTAATTAAACCTCGATAATTAATAAGAATGTGTTATTGTAATTACTAACTAAGGAGAGATGATAAATACATGTAAATAAATACATTGTTTTATATACTTCGTTTTATTATGGTATTAAGATATCATTTTAAATGTGTATATATTTGTTTGTTGACAAAGTTGAGTCAAAGAAAAAGAATAAATTCTTCTAGTTAAAAGAAACAAAACGTCGTAATAGCGATAAAGCTGAAGACCAAAAAGTTGAAGAGATGTGTAGCTTGGATTTGAAGAGCAAAAAAAATGACTCATAATTATGCTGTATTAATAGAGAGGGCATATATGTGGTTCTAGATCTCAATAATAAGATCTTGTTTGATTTGGTCTTATAAGGAAAAATCTTAATTGATTTGAGGAATGATGTGTCATATGTGCCGACATCATCGAATGCAAACATGCAATCAAAAATAAATGTTCAAAAACATTATTTCTTTTGTTGAAATTATGTGACATGATGATAAATATTTATTTAATCAAATATTTTGATTTCTTTTATATAAATAATATGTTGAAATGAATATTTTAATTGACTTAACATTATAATTTTTTATATATAGATTATGTGAAAATGATTTATATATATAAGCATTCTAACCTCTTATATAGAAATTATATATGAATGATTTATTTAATTAAATATTCACAATAATAGTTATCTTATTAATTTACTGATAAGTATAAGTGTTAGATAAAATTAGACCGGTTCACAGAACTTAACATAAATAAACCTTCCATGCAGGAACAAGGAACCGGACCGGTCAAACAAATGAACCGGCTAAGAAGACTAACCGGTCAAGATAGTAAACCGGTACCAGGAACACTCGAAAAATAACCGCACAAGGAAAGGATCGGTCAAAGCTAAAAACCGGAAACACCAGACAGCTGATCAGCCACAAAGCAAAGGAATAACCGGAAGCTGTCCGGTTAAACCAATCACACCGGAAGCCATTCGGTTAAGTTAAATGACCGACCAGTATAAGAAGACAATTCAGGTATCTGTTGAAGATGATACCAAAGGAACAGACTGAACACTTCCATATCCATACAAGTCTGAGGAAAGTCTGCAGGCTGCAGAAGACAGTCCTACAGGATCTTTCCACTTCGGGATAAGTCAGAAAGGAGATCTTCCAAGTACAGACAACTGTCTAACCAACAGTTACCACATTGAGTAAAAGACAAACCTAGCAGGTTTGTCTTACACACCGGAAGAACAGACTGTCAAGTCTGCAAAGTTGACCGCCAGGTCTGATAAGATGACCGCCAGGTCTGATAAGATGACCGTCAGGTCTGAATCACTGAATCACTGAACCTCCGCTCAGCCAATCAGATTCAAGGAAGTGAAATATGACCGTTGGCATATTTCACCTATAAAAGGAGCAGTTGAAGAAGAGTAAATGTGGGACATATTGGGACACACAGTGAGACATAAGTGATACAGCGAGCATTTAATTCAAAAGTGATAAGATTGTATTCTATCTCTAAGAGAAAGCCTAAGTGCTGAAGTTGAAGTGTGTATTTTACAATTTCGGTGTAAATTGTAAGGGTATTATCGAGCAGGAAATATGTCTCGATCGGATTATACTTGTATTCCTTAGTGAATATCCTTCTCGCGGTTTCGAGAGGAAGGGGTGACGTAGGAGTTTTATCTCCGAACATCCATAAAATTTGTCTTGTCATTTACTTTCTGCCGGTTCCATTTTCTAACCGACCTGTACTAATTTACCTACATCGCTCTAACCTACTTAACTCTATCCAAACCGGATCACCAGGTTACAAAAACCGACCCATCAATCTTCAAACCTTCATCATCCGAAACTGGTCCTGCCTATCATACTAGTGTGCTGCTTCAACCTGAAACAAACCTCTTCCGCGCTTGAACATAGTTCAAGGGTTTGTGACAGTTTGTGTAGTATTGAAACCCCGGTGTTAATCTCTAACCGGATTAATCACCACCCTTTGAGTAAGACGCGTTAACCGGCCCAACCCCGGTCCTCCAGCGGCGACCTAGATCCTAACAATTGGTATCAGAGCAGTTAGTTTCAATACTCAAGCAAGCATGTCTTTCGATAGGCCACCAATGCTAGAAGGTGATGACTTTGTCAACTGGAAGGCACGCATGCACCTACACTTAATCACCTTGGATGATGAGATGGAGTCCATTCTGGCCGAAGGACCGATAATCATTGATAAGGACAGAAAGGAATGGACAACTGAAGATAGGAGAAGAAATAACCTGGATAACCATGCCAGAAACCGGAACTCCAACAGTGTGGACAGAAATACATACTGCAAGATCAGATACTGCAAAACCTCAAAGGAGACATGGGACACGGTCATTCAGATCTTTGAGGGAAATGAAAGAACAAAGGAAAACAAGGTGATGGTAACTACTCAGAAGTTTGAAAGCATCAAGATGAAACCGGGAGAAACAATGAAAGAGTACAGTGACCAGTTCACTGGTGTGTTAGATGAACTAGCAACTCTTGGTAAGAGGTATGACAACAAGGAGGTCATCATGAAAGCATTAAGATCTCTTCCAAGTGCGTGGGACATAAAGACAATGGTGATGAGGGAATCCAACTGCCTAAACAAGATGAAGTTACACGATGTATTCGAAGATCTTAAGGCATATGAGTTTGAAATGAGATCTAGAACTGAAGAAGAAGTTTCGGCTTCAACCTCAACAAGAGCACTGATCACATCCACAGAACCGGTTGCACATGCACCTGCACCTGCACCGATCAGAACCGCCGAACAGTTCACCGAGGATGCCATGGCGATGCTTGCACAGAAGTTTGGGAGGTTCATGAAAAGAAGCCAACCCACAAACTACAACTATGGTGATAAATCCAACGTAAGGTGTTATAACTGTAACTGTTTGGGACATTTCAAGTGAGAATGCAGAAAACCGAGGAGGGATAACCGGAAACCGGATAACCAAGATAACCGAAATAACTATCAACAAACCGGTGAAGGAAGTGAGGTCCAGAAAGCACTGATAGCCGATGATGGAGGAAGTCTATGGGCTCACAGTGACAGTGATGATGAACTCACATGTCTCATGGCAAATGAGGAACAAGTATTTGACTCTCCTTGTGAAGAATTTACCAAAGATGAGCTATATAATGCATTGAATGATATGGTAGAAGAGTATAAGAACCTACTAGCTATGTTACCTAAGCAACTCAACCTTAGAACCGATCCTATAATACCCATTCCGACAGAACCAGAAGTACCCGTTATAACCGAACCGGAGGTCATAGAACCTGATGAAATCCCTAGCATAGAAACCGAGTCAGAACCTGAACCACCACTTAAGACCGAACAGTCTAGTGAACCAGCTAAAGAACTAACCGAAGAGGAAAATGCCCGACTCCAGTATAAAATGTCCGCATATAAGAGATCTAGTGATATGGTAAAGAAAATGTGTAGTCATTACGGACATCCTTTTTGCATGTTCGGCTTAGGATACAAAAATGATAAATCCAAAGACCACAAACCCATAGAGAAAGTAAGGTTTACAAGGAGTAACCTTCCTCTTATAAGATTCATTAAAAGCTCCTTAACCGCTGAAGAAGAGTTGACCGCATACTATACGGAAGAAAAACTAAACTACAACTATGTTGGTCCAACCGACTCTGAGAAGTGGCTTGACCCTGAGAAAAGAAAAGCTGACCTGCTCAAAAATAGGAAAACCAACCCTCAACCGCATAGGTCAAAACAAAGATCATCCTCATTTAGGACCTTCGTAGAAAAACCTAGATACCCAAAACCGAGTGCCAAAAGGACGGTTAAAACCTTAGCAAAGAAGGTCGTCCGGTTTGTCAAGGTTTGGATACCCAAGGGACTAATCGCATGTGGACCCAAGTGAATTTGGGTACCAAACAATTGTAAATATGTAAATTTTGCAGGATATGAAGAAACTGCTAGGAAACTCTGAATGGTACCTGGATAATGGTTGCTCCAGGCATATGACTGGGAACAACAACCTGCTAACCGACATCAGAATAGAAACCGGTGCACTAATCACTTTTGGTGACAACTCAAAAGGTAGAACTGTGGGCAAGGGTAAGATTCTCCATGGTAAACTAACAATTGATAACGTACTTTTAGTTGAAAACCTACGTTTTAACCTACTAAGCATTAGTCAAATGTGTGATGCTGGATACACGGTAGAATTTCTCAAACATGCATGCTTAGTTAAGAACTCTCAAGGCATCATACTACTAACCGGAAATAGGCTAGGAAATATTTACAAAGTAGACTGGAAAACTAAGGTAGAACACCCTATATGCATGATAGTTAAAATTGATCAAACCTGGCTGTGGCATAAGAGACTAAACCACCTAAACATGAAAACCTTAAACTACATTCGCGGTAAAAAGCTAGTAGAAGGTATTCCTGACATAGTATTTAACAAGGATAAGGTTTGTTCAGCAAGTCAAATGGGTAAACAGACTAAGTCAACCTTTAAGAGTAAAGGAAATATCCAATCTAGCCGATGCTTAGATCTCCTTCACATGGATTTATTTGGACCGATTCAGGTCATTAGCCTAGGAGGTATGCTTTACACCATGGTAGTTATTGATGATTATTCTAGGTTTACATGGGTAATATTTTTACCATCTAAACGTGAAACCGCATCAAACTTGATCACACTACTTAAACGTTTGCAAAATGAAAAATCAACACGCATTAATAGCATTAGAAGTGATAGAGGTACCGAATTTACCAATAGTACTTTAACCGCATTTCTTGATGAATCTGGTATTAGACACGAGTTGTCTAGTGCTAGGACTCCTCAACAGAATGGTCTGACCGAGAGAAGAAACCGGACTCTCAAGAAAGTCGCACGGTCCATGATAGCCGATTCGGGCATTGCTCAGAAATATTGGGCTGAGGCTATTAACACTGCATGTTACACACAAAACCGGTCTTTATTTAACAAGTTTCACAACAAAACACCGTATGAGGTTTATTTTAACAGGGTTCCCAACCTTAAGTACCTTAAGATTTTCGGTTGCAAATGCTATATACATATAAATGGTAAAACCCCTCTCTCTACTTTTGATGCAAAAACGATACTGGGATCATGTTAGGTTACTCAGCAGTGAGTAAAGCATATAGAGTGTACAACAATAGAACTTTAACCATGGAGGAAACACTTCATGTTGTTTTCGATGAATCGGTTGAAAGTCACACTGCATCATGCTTTGATCTACACAAAAGATTGGAAAATAACAATATCCATTCTGATAGTGAAGATGAAACTCCGGTTTTCAGGCGGTTTGTCCATGACCAAATGGGTAATATTGAAACCCAGCCTGATCAAGCTGTTCCACAACAGGAAGCTGACACTTCGGTCCAATCCGAGGAAGTCGGTCGGTCTGACAATATTGTTCATCCTACCGACATGTCTAGCCTTGATCAAGTGAACGGTGATTTGGTAGACATCCCTGAACCGAATTTCAAAAGGAACACTAAACATCCTCATGAGCAAATTATAGGTGACCCTTCAGAACCTGTTCGAACTAGGCGTCAACTTCTAGAGGAATATTTTAATTCCGCTTTTATATCCCAGATTGAGCCGAAAAGAATAGATGAAGCATTGTCAGATCCGGATTGGATCTTGGGAATGTAAGAAGAGCTAAACTAGTTTGAGAGTAACAAAGTCTGGTACCTAGTCCCTAGACCGAAAGATCAACCGGTCATAGGAACAAGATGGGTATTTAGAAACAAACTCAATGAAGACGGTTTGGTCACGAGGAACAAAGCCAGATTAGTGGCACAAGGTTACAAACATGAAGAAGGCATTGATTTTGAAGAATCATTTGCCCCTGTAGCTAGGATTGAAGCCATTAGGATCTTTCTAGCTTTTGCTGCATTCAAAAACTTTAAGGTTTTTCAAATGGATGTTAAAAGTGCATTTTTGAACGGTGACCTACGTGAAGAGGTGTATGTTGAACAACCACCCGGTTTCAAAAGTGCGGAATTTCCAAACCATGTATACCGGTTAAACAAAGCTTTATACGGTCTAAAGCAAGCACCTAGAGCCTGGTATGACACACTGACCGCGTTTTTGATAAAACATGATTTCACAATTGGTTCGGTAGATAAAACGTTGTTTAAATTTGAAAAGAAGGAACATATCCTACTTGTTCAAATCTATGTAGATGATATCATCTTTGGTTCAACCGATCCTAAGCTATGTGATAAATTTTCAACTCTGATGACTAACAAGTTTGAAATGAGTATGATGGGAGAATTAAGTTTCTTCCTAGGTCTTCAGGTTAAACAACTCGAAGAAGGAACTTTCATAAGCCAACCCAAGTACACCAAGGAGCTTCTAAAGAAATTTGGGATGGACACATGCTCCTCAGCGGCTACTCCAATGAGCTCATCAGTTAAATTGGACAAAGATGATGAGGGTCAATCGGTAGATCAGATCGCTTACCGGGGCATCATCGGTTCTCTACTATACCTGACAGCGAGTAGACCGGATATTCTATTTGCAGTCGGTGTGTGTGGAAGATTCCAAGCAAATCCAAAACAATCCCACTATACAGCCGCAAAGAGAATATTGAAGTACCTAAAGGGAACACCTGATGTCGGCCTGTGGTATCCAAATGACTCGTCCTTTAACCTAACGAGTTATTCAGATGCAGACTATGCAGGTTGTAAGATTGACAGAAAAAGCACCAGCGGAACATGTCAGTTCCTAGGTGACCAGCTTGTTTCATGGCATAGCAAGAAACAGACATCCGTGGCCACATCAACTGCAGAAGCTGAATACCTGGCGGCTGGAAGCTGCTGTTCACAACTTCTTTGGATCAAACAACAACTGACGGACTTCGGTATCATAGCCTAAGAGTCTCCAATATTCTGTGACAACACAAGTGCCATAGCAATTACCTACAATCCGGTTCTCCACTCCAGAACCAAGCACATTGATATAAGGCACCACTTCATCCGGGAACATGTCATGCTGAAGCATATCCGGCTGGAATACGTACCAACTGATCAACAAGTAGCCGATATCTTCACCAAGCCCCTACAGGAAGCTAAGTTCTCTCAATTCAGACTTACTCTCGGTTTAACCGATATTAGTCAAATCCTTCCTAAGGATGCTTAAAGGGAAACCGGTTCGGACAGACAAAACCAGTAGTTCCTCCTAAACTGTTGGACTTCAAATTTTCAGGGTATCTATGGAAGAACCGCCCGGTTTATCAGAAAGAGTAAACCGACCGGTTACTTGGTGAATGCACCAAATAACCGCATCGGGATGAACAACTGATAACTGACCGGTTCGGAAATAGGTTATCTTAGATTATTTGAAATTCAAACAAAAGTGGAACAACTATCAGTGTTTAAAGATATGTGTTCTGAAACATTGCCTTTTCAAAGTAAAATGGTCGCACCTAAAAAGACGTGAAGATCTGATATCTTTCATGATCCAGACCTATGACACCCTAGGCTGCAAACATGCATATTTCATGCAATACCTTTTATCCTGCAGTTAATAGATATCATCACATGTAATATCTGAACAATAGGATACTCCCCCAACTAGTATTTAAGTCAAGCAAACATTAACCAAAACACTCACAAGACAAAAGCTCATTCTCACACTAAGACAAAATGTCTCAGTTTCCTAACATCTTTCAAGTTGATTTCCAATCTGCCTTGAGCACCGAACACTATGATGTGTACAAAGTGATCAAATCCCTTGAAGACACTGGTCTTCGGTACTGCCTGGATGACAAGCATACTATATACTTTGAATCAGTCCTGGAATTCATTTATAATGCCAGGGTGTTCAGAGGAACTCCTCATTTCGATACTCATATCCAATCGAAAGTGGGAGGTATAGTCTTTGACTTCACCGAGAATGACTTTGCGAGGTATTTCAGCCTACCAAAGCAAGGCTTAACCGATCTCAATGTTCCGGCTGACTTAAAGGCCGAGATTTCCCTCACCTTTGCACGATCTAACCAACCGGTCGATGATCATGGTACTAAATCACTCTTGAGAGCTGAATATCAGCTCCTAAATGACGTGATCGGTCGAAGTATCTTAGGGAGAGATGTGACGAACACCTACTGTACCGCGACATTCAACATGATGGCTGCTATCACCACCGGTACACCGGTTAATTGGACAAGGGTACTGTTCGACGTCCTAATCTGGATGATTGCCGTTCGAACAGTCGGCCTCGTTCCCCAACTGAGCTGCCTGCTTGTTGAGCTTGGAGTACCGACCTGTCCAGGAGAAGGTCTAAACCAAGCTCAAGTGCTAACTAAGGAAATAATCGACTCCTTCTATGAGCGGTTTGAAAGGGCTTGGAGGAGGAGGAACCGCCGCAACAACCCCAACGGTGTCGTCAACTCCAACGAACACTAAGTTACTCATTCCTACACCCGGTCATTTTGCTGCACGCACCGGGTGTATCTTTGTTCAACATACCTATGATCATTTCGGTTTTATCTTTGTTCTCATCGGTTTTATCTATGTTATCCTCGGTTTCTTTTGACTACTTTCCATTATGTTGGTGCATTAATGAAAAAGTAATATTTAATTAATGAGGTAACCCCAACTACATCAGTAATCAATACCCAACTAACTTGGTTACTTTTCAACTAACACCTACCTCGAGCTCCGCAATCAGCCTCTTCCCAATGAACCTTGGAAACATAAAGATTCTCTTCTCCAATGAGACAAAATTGACATTCAATGCTAATACTTTCCCTCTAAAACTGGATCTATATAAAGAGAGTTTTCTTAATCAAATTAACACATCTAAACTCTTAAACTCCCTCTCTATCTAGTAGCAAAGTTAGAATCATGCCGAGCAGAACTCTAGGAAACTTCTTGAGCATCAACTTCGACTCATGCATGGAACATTGGGACGGAGATCATGGAAAGGAGATCATGTTTGAATCTCTCATTGACACCGGCCTTCGAACCTTTCTCGAAGAATCCGGTCCCATACTCATTGAGGATGTCAAGACGTTCTTCAGAAACGCTTGCATCAGGGGTAACTACATCGTCTCCACGGTGAGAGACCATACTTTCTGGCTTGATGAAGCCGAATTTTCCCACATGTTCAACTTGCCCACATAAGGGTTCTCTGACTTTCCAACAAGGTGGGAAGTGCGGCATATGATCACGCACTATTCTTCTCTAGAACCGATGTTCTGGTGGAAAACTATGGGTTAAAAACTCGCCTCGCTCATCACACCCAACTCCTTCTTGAGATTGTAATCCGGTCTATCATTTGTCAATCTCCAAATCAGCGGTACTCTAAGAACACATACAATATCATGACCCATATTGTTAGCAACACGGCCATAAATTGGTCAACGGTCATTTTTCAGAACCTGAAAAACATGGTACTAACCAAGAAAGGTCTCGGTTATGCCCCTCACATCAGTAAGCTTATTCTCAAATACCGCCCAGAATTTGGACCGGGCACACCGGCATCCCCTTCGAACATCCTTGACATGGATGCGGTGGAAGAAAGGTTTTCTAAAGTGGTTATTACATAAGTTGTATCTTTTCATCTTATGTATGTCTATTTTCACACCGATCCACTTTTCGGTTTCTATTCTGTAATGTTCATTCAATATAATTCTACTTTAAGTCTAAATAACCGGGTCATCTTAATATTTTGAATATCTATCTAAGTAACCGGTTAACATTGTCAAATAACCGCGCTCCTATCCGGTCTAAAAAAAAACGCTTAAACTCAAAAGATTGTAAAATTCTGCTTATTCAAAATAACCGGTTAACTTTTGATAACCAAACTCTCCGGTTAAATTAAGAAAACCGCAGCATCAAACGGTTTCAAAGGAGAGATTACGTCATCAAAGTCGAAATCAATAATTTTGGAGGGAAATTTCCCGCCCAAAACTCCCGCACAAACTTCCCACCTCCTAGCTTACCGCCCATTGAATTGCCGCCTTTTCGATTGCCACCATTTCGATTACCGCCTTTTGGCTTCCCGCCCACGGTTTGCCGCCTATTCGGCTTGGAGGGAAAACTCCCGCCAAATGTTGATGGGACGGTTGGGTGTCCAAACCGCGCCTATATAAGGAGTCCTTGGGTAATTCATTTCACTCCTACGCGAATCAGCTTTCTCTCTCTAAGCTCTCAAAAATCTCTCAGCGGTTATTCTCTAGTTTTCCCAAATCCCCTCAATCATCTAAGATGGGTCGTGACTCAGCCTTGTTCAAACACATCACTCAGGTGGATTTCGAGGAAATCCGACAAAAGGGCACACCTGCAACAAAGGGAGTTATTAACCGGATAACCGAAGCCGGTCTCGAGTATTTTCTTGGTGGTCCCTTTATCTTATACAAAGAAGCAGTTGAAGAATTCTTCAACACCGCAAGTCTATCTGGCGACAAGATCACCGCGACTATTAGCGGTACTGAATTCGAGATAACCAAAGAATCGGTTGCGGAGAGCCTACGCCTTCCAACAGACGGCCGAGATGCCTTGTTGGATCTGGATATATCAACATTCGAGGCAGCCTTCCAGATTCTCTCAGCAACCAAGGAACCGGTGAAAGTATCCGGTAACAAAGCGACACTACGACCAGAGTACATACCGCTTTGTGACATCTTCACAAAGTCGGTTCAGGCGAGAGGTGGAAATTACAACAGCCTCATCAAGGCCAAGATCGAGATGCTAGTCGGTTTGATAGAAGGTACGAAAGTGAACTGGGCGAAGGAAATATTCTACAACTTGAAAGATATGGTGAAACCGGACTCCACACGGTCATGGGGATACGCCATCCCCCTTGGAAAAATCTTGATTCACCACAACATCAACACCGGTCCTGGTGTCATTATCCCATCAGGAAGGTTAATAAGATCTAAACAATTCCTGGAGAGGAAGCAGCCGGCCCCCGGTTCCACAGGTGGCCGAAAGAAGAAATCCGCCAAGAAATCGGCCCCGGCAAAAGAAAAGACCGGAAGCAAGGGCAAGGAGAAGATAGTATTCTCGGAACCGCCATCACGAACAAGGGATGAGGAAGAGTCGGCATCCACATCTGAACGAACCGATTCTGAGAAAACCGATGAAGAAGGTCCGAATGATGAAGAGCATTTGGGTACAAGTCCCAGCAATACCGGTGCGGCCGGTAGCCATAGAACACCGAGGCCGGTGCAGACAGTAGTGAGGAGGAGGAGGCTACCCCTGAAGACGACCAGAAGAAGGCCGATATTATAGCGCGCCGGATCTTGGAGGACATTGAACTGCGAGTTCAAGCGGTCGGCGAATTATACCGGGAATGGCACGATTACCGATTCAACAAACTTTATAAACACATGTTACCGGGCCTAACCGACGAACAATGCTTCAGAAGGCTGAAGGAGATAGAGGAAACAGTCATGAGCCTCACGAACGCAGAAACTCTTAACGAAGCCTTAGACAGATGCACCATCGTGAGACCGCGAGCTCGGTTACAAAAGCTAACCGGGCGTATCCGAAAGCTTAAGGAAAGGTACGCCGAGGGAACACCAGAGGCTAACTTACAGCTCTTGGTGTTAGAAAAACTTGAGATAGCGAAAGGAGAATTCGCAGAAGAAATTGATCGGCTTGAGGCGGTGGTCAGACAGCGAGGAAAACCGCACTCTCTAGCTTTTGAGACCGATGACGGTCAGAATCATGGTGCAACACCTCCTCGGGCGGATCCGGTGATAAACGAAACCGATGAAAGGACGAGACTCATCTCACCGCGCAACTTCAAAATGAACAACCTGGGGTTTCAGAACCGGGCGTCACAGAAGAAAGGGTCAAGACCCTTATTCAAGAGTTCGCAGACTCAACGGTTCACCCATTAGAGGAGAAAATGAAGAAAACCGTGAGCCTGGCACTCCGGTTCGCCAACAAGACAAGGAATGATCTCGTAAAGGCACAGGACCAGATCACAGCCATCGAAGCTGATTACCGGGACGAAGCGGTTTTGCGCAACAATCATCTTCAACAAACCAAGGCCTTGGAAGAAAAGACCTCAGGGATAGTGGATGACTTGGATCGGCTTGTAAGGCAAACCGAACAAGGATTCACGGAGGTGGATGAGGACCTGGGATGGAGCGTCAACGATCTGGAAAACAAGAATGCGAGCCTTGAAGACTGCAAAGACAAGCTCGAAGCCGACCTTAAGGCGCTCACCGTATAAGTAGATGAATTAATCAAGACCAAGGTGAATGCGGATATTGCGGTTGTGGAGGCAAATGCACGAGCGGCTAAGAAAGTCCAGGATGCGCTGGACGAAGAAGCAAGAATAGCAAAGGAGCCACCGTGACTATCTGAGGAAGAAATAGTCGAGCGCGAACGAAGGACAGCGGCTAAGTATCCAGATCTTGCAAAGTCCATAGCAGTTCAAGCGGCCAAAGATGCAGAGCGGCTAAATGCACAAAAACAAGGGCTCGAAGAATTTGCAACCGCTCACAAGAAGAAGAAAACGGCGGCCCCTTCCTCTTCGGTTCCGGCGAAACGGAAAAGGAAAACATCAAAGAAGGCTCAAGTAGCCGGGCTACTGGAAAGGATCACTGACACGGTTATTGAAAGTCAACCGGACCCGGCCACTCACACCGAAGATGAGGATGAAGAACATCTGGCGGGGCGTTCTACAAGACAAAGAGTCTCCGATACGGCCAGTCAACCGCAACCGGTTAAGAGAAAACGGACCAAGGATATGATGGCCGACTTCAATTTCTCTGACTCAGAATAGGGGCTCCCTTTTCCTTAACTATGTTTACTTTAGCGTTTATATAGTATCTTCCCTTTTTCGGTTTTTCCTTCATATATATATATATAGCTATTTTTGAAACCGGCCTATACTTGCATTTCTACATTGTTTTGATAATTTTAAATAAAATAATCAAAAGGGAGAAATTGATAAGATAAAAGATAAAATTTTTCCGATAAAATTTTTCCAAAATTTTTCTCAAAATTATTCCAAATTTTTCGAAAAATTCTCCCAAGTTAGTTTCAAAAATCCGGTCAAATAAAGAACCGGCCTACGTTTGCAAACTTACATGGTTTTGATAATTTTAAATAAAATAATCAAAAAGGGAGAAATTGTTAGATAAAATTAGACCGGTTCACAGAACTTAACATAAATAAACCTTCCATGTAGGAACAATGAACCGGACCGGTCAAACAAATGAACCAACTAAGAAGACTAACCGGTCAAGATAGTAAACCGGTACCAGGAACACTCGAAAAATAACCGCACAAGGAAAGGATCGGCCAAAGCTAAAAACCGGAAACACCAGACAGCCGATCAGCCATAAAGCAAAGGAATAACCGGAAGCTTTTCGGTTAAACCAATCACACCGGAAGCCATTCGGTTAAGTCAAATGACCGACGAGTATAAGAAGACAATTCGGGTATCTATTGAAGATGATACCAAAAGAACAGACTGAACACTTTCATATCCATACAAGTCTGAGGAAAGTCTACAGGCTGTAGAAGACAGTCCTACAGGATCTTTCCACTTTGAGATAAGTTAGAAAGGAGATCTTCCAAGTACAGACAATTGTCTAACCAACAGTTACCACATTGAGTAAAAGACAAACCTAGCAGGTTTGTCTTACACACCGGAAGAACAGACTGTCAAGTCTGCAAAGTTGACCGCCAGGTCTGATAAGATGACCTCCAGGTCTGATAAGATGACCGCCAGGCCTGAATCACTGAATCACTGAACCTCTGCTCAGTCGATCAGATTCAAGGAAGTGAAATATGACCGTTGGCATATTTCACCTATAAAAGGAGCAGTTGAAGAAGAGTAAATGTGGGACATATTGGGACACACAGTGAGACATAAGTGATACAGCGAGCATTTAATTCACAAGTGATAAGATTGTATTTTATCTCTAAGAGAAAGCCTAAGTGCTGAAGTTGAAGTGTGTATTTTACAATTTCGGTGTAAATTGTAAGGGTATTATCGAGCAGGAAATAAGTCTCGATCGGATTGTACTTGTATTCCTTAGTAAATATCCTTCTCGCGGTTTCGAGAGGAAGGGGTGACGTAGGAGTTTTATCTCCGAACATCCATAAAATTTGTCTTGTCATTTACTTTCTGCCGGTTCCATTTTCTAACCGACCTGTACTAACTTACCTACATCGCTCTAACCTACTTAACTCTATCCAAACCGGATCACCAGGTTACAAAAACCGACCGATCAATCTTCAAACCTTCATCATCCGAAACCGGTCCTGCCTATCATACTAGTGTGCTGCTTCAACCTGAAACAAACCTCTTCCACGCTTGAACCTAGTTCAAGGGTTTGTGACAGTTTGTGTAGTATTGAAACCCCGGTGTTAATCTCTAACCGGATTAATCATCACCCTTTGAGTGAGACGCGCTAACCGGCCCAACCCCGGTCCTCCAGCGGCGACCTAGATCCTAACAATAAGATAAGAATTGTGTGACAATCTCTTCATTAAAGAAAACTTTGGATTTAATTTATATAGATGTGTGTTTAAAAAGGTACCAACACGAATGTGGGGCTAATGTTTTTATTGATAATAACACAAATTATTATTCTGTATATTATGATAAATAAATGTATGATCTATTGTTAGAGAAGTATATTTTCTACAAAAGATAAAGTTTCGCAACTTAACATAACTAAAAAATGTCTTGATGTTTAAATTTACTTAGTTGGTGCTCAATTTGATTTTATGAGGGTTTGAAATCAAGAGATGCAATTTTATTTAATATTATTTTCATACAAATCTGAAGAGCAAATATCTTCAAAAAAGATTTTATGAAATGAATTAATAAAGAAAATTTGACTTGTAAAATTGTGTATGACTTATAACAATGTTTACAATAATGGTATGAAATTAATTATATTTTTATTTTAACTGAAAAGTTAATAAATGTGACAATTGTGTATATCATAAAGAAAATGAAAGTGATTATTTCATTACGTGCCTTTATACGATATTTTTATCGTTGGAAATTATTATAAAAATGATTAAATCTTTTAAGAATGTGAGTTGTACTAAACAAGGTATAATGTTGTTATCAAATAATAAAGTGATATTAATATTTTACGTCTACAAGTGAATATGTTTACACTTGAAAGGGCAACTATATGGGTGAAAATTTTCTAACAAAAATTTTATTTTTTGTGAAATATGTAATTTTTTACACGAAGGCATTTAGTCTACTAGTTAACCAAGTAAACAATCATTTTCACAAAAAGAATGTTTAAATGATAAGTATGTATGAATGACTAAGCTTATTAGAAAATATTCCAAGATTGTCTACAAAGAAATTTCTAATTATTGTGATAGTTATATGAAATTGGACAATTTAGAATAAAAGACAAATCTAGACATAAATGTCTTAGACATAATGTCATTAGATTGTACTCTCTAATAGAGTTATCATATTTGACTATGTTAGTCAAAGATAACATTGTGGATCCACTAATCAAATTGTTGAATATAGATTTAGTTTAAATGTCTTTTAAGACATGAGCCTACTTTAAGTTTGTATGAATGAAAACCCAACCTATGTAGACAAGAGATCCCAAGAACTAGGTTCAATGAGACAACTTAATTGTACTAACTTAGAAGATTATTATTGAGGATTAATCTTATAATGAAACAATATATATTTTGACAAGGATAAGCAAATCGCTTTTAATGATTCTTTGTGAGCAAAGAAATTATCTATGCGAGGGAGAAGTGGGGTCGCTTCAAAGGAATCAACTCAATTCTAGACCCTCTCAAAGAACTAGACGCGTGTTCCATGGCTAAAACTGACACAACCATTAGAGCTTGACATGTATTAGGAAAAATTCTATGTGAGAGTGTGTAATCGTTAACCCAAATCACAGAATAGTTTAAGGACATCGAGTCTACTAATCAGCTAGTGAAATTATATACTTTCATAAGGGAATGTTCAAAGGATTATACCTACATATCCTATGTAGGATTCAACTATTGAACATTTCAGCGGGTTAATCTTTCAATTTCTATTAATGTGGGAGATTGTTGAGATTTTAAACTAATTCCATTAATAAAATAAAAATGTGAATTTAGATAAATAAATTAAATGTAATTTAATCCAAATAAATATAAATTCATACCAAATTCAAATGTGAATTTTTGATGAAATTTAATGTCAATGGATAAGATCGAATGTAAATGGATAAGATCGAATGCCAGGAGTCTAGGAATGGTAGTAGTTGGATGAATTATCAGCTGTTGGATTGATAAATAAATTTATTGTGATAATTTAATTTCCAGGTATAAATATCCCATTTTGTTAGAACTCTTTATATATCTCATATATCTTCTTCACTCATTTCATTATCTCTTTAGAATTCAAAAGGTTTTTTCTATGTTTTTTAAGTGTTCTTTGAGTTCTTCACTAATTTGAGTATTTTTCGAGTTTTTCAATCAATTGAGTATTTTTGAGTTATTGACTCTTTGAATTTCCGTAGAAACCCGGTGATTGATTCAAGTACTTTGTCAAGTTCGTTGTGTAGTGATTCCGGTGTTGAATCACTAATAAATTCCTTGTACCATAGGAGACAGTCATCTATGATAAGTTTCAGCACAAGGGAGACGGTGAAACTATTTTAAAGGAAATATGCTAAACACATGTATCGAATCAACATTGTATTCTGGTAATTTTGTTCTTTGTATATTCTAATTTATTTAATTTATAACATCATATATATATATATATATATTTATATTCTGTTATTTCAAGACAAAATATCTAAAAAAAAAAATTATGACACAAAAATATGAAACTCAAAATCTTAGGAACCACTAAAACTATTTAAATATGATGTTTGTCACCCCTCAACGATGCACCCATACAAAAAAAAAAAATCCATACATAATTCAACAGGATATTTAACTAACTAGATAAGACAATTTTTTATTAATTTTTAACACAAAAATATTATTTCACCAATTTTCTTTAAAACAAATATATAAAGAAAGATATAAAATAGAGTAATGTAATGGGGTAAAATTTTTTTGTGCAACCAACGAAAGTGCGTCTAGTTAACTAATTATAATTTAAAATGTACTTTTTTTTCTTATTTATATTAATAATTTCTCACTCCACCTATTAATTGGTAAATATATATATATATATATATTTTTTTTTTCTTTAATTTATTTATTTATTTATATTTTTTTAGATTAATATAAAGAAGAATAAATAAATCAAATAATAAAATATATATGTTTTAATATATATATATATATATATATAATATTTTTTAGAAAATTAAGAGAAAGAATGAATAAATCAAATTATAAAATATATTAATTTATTTTAAAAACAAAACAATCTTTTATTGAACAAATTGTAAAAAAATCAATTACAAATGCTCAAAAATACAATGTTTGGTTTACTCTGTTCTAGATAATTATTTTAGTATTAATTTAAATTATTTTTACACTAAATTATATTTTATTATAATTTGTTTTTGTAAATACCAAGTTTTCGATGTCAATGTATTATAAGTATTATAGACTGTGGAATACAGCGGTCTTAACCTTGATCACCAAAACTGCGGTACCCGAGAAAGTACAAGATTTTAGACCAATTTTTTGTTGCAATGTGATTTATAAAATAATTTTAAAAATTATTTCTAAACGATTTAAAAATGTCATAGGAAAAATTATAAATCTTAACCAATCTGCATTCATCCCCGGTAGGACAATTTCTCATAATATTCTTCTCATGCAGAGCCTTTTAAAAGGCTACGGGAATAAGAAAATATCCCCGAGAGTGACTTTCAAAATAGATATCAAGAAAGCTTTCGACTCTATTAGATGGGAAGCCATTCGAGATTTTCTAGTTGTTTCTGCTTTTCCTATGATTTTTATTGATTGGATTATGCAGTGCGTTTCATCATCCTGCTTTGTTGTTAGTGTCAATTGAGTCCACGAAGACTATTTCAAGGGTGAAAATGGGGTAAGGCAAGGGGACCCCCTCTCTTCTTACCTTTTCGTAGCTATCATGGCGATCTTTGAGAGCATCTTCGCGATGTTCTGAAAGAATCGTCCATACATTTTTCACCTATTCTATGAGGTAGAGGAGGTAACCCATTTATGCTTTGCTGACGATTTGTTCATTCTAGCGCACGCAAACATTGATTCCATTAAAACTATTAGGGCTGCACTGATGTTCTTTTCTGAGGTCACAGGTTTAACTATTAATGAAATCAAAAGTGTGGCATTTTATGGAGGCGTAAATGACGAAACGAAGCAGGACATCTTCAACATCATGGGCATGAAGGAATTAAGTTTTCCCGTAAGGTACTTAGGAATTCCGTTAACCGCGAAGCAGATCGAGATCTCACACTACAAGCCCCTGATTGAAAAGGTAAAAAATACGATATCTGACTGGGCAGCGAAAAAACTTTCGTATAAAGGGAGGATCGAACTTATCAAAACAGTGGTCATGGGCATAGTTGGCTACTGGGCGCAACAAATAGTCATTCCGAAGAAGGTAATGAAGGAGCTCGATACACTGATGAGGAACTTTATCTGGGGCAGTAGCGGAAGAGGAGGAAAAAAAGGAAGCTCTCTGTAAACCGAAGGACGAGGGGCATCGGCTTGAAGAACTATATCGAGTTGAACAAGGCTCTCACCTTCAAGCATCTGTGGGCTTTAAAACGCAATTAGTAGTCACTATGGATCAAATGGGTGCATACGAGGTTTATGAAATACGAAACCAACATCTGGACCTGCAAAATTCATGAAGGTATGAGCTGGTCTCTAAAAAAGATTCTTAAACTAAGAAGCGATATTGCAGATCTTTATGACATCCGACTAGGGGACGGGAAAGACATTCTATTCTGGCACGACCCCTGGTTCGAAAACCAGCCTATCATCCACAAGGAGGAGTTTCAAAATACCCTCATCAGAAGGGACTACACAAAAGCGAAAATCAGAGACATTAAAGACGGAAATTGGGACTCACTCCTGAGAAGAAATCCAGAAGGACAGAGGATACTTGATCATATAAATAATATACAACTACACGGCAGACCGAATATTCATGAATGAAAAGCTGAGGACAATGGGAAGATGGTATCGAAGAAAATATGGGAGGTAACCCGGGAAAAAGCATAGAAAGTAGAATGGGCTCCTCTTGTATGGTCAACAAAGATTATCCCTAGACACCAGTTCATCCTATGGTTCGCCTTCTGGGAAAGACTCAACACTCGTGATCGTATCAGCAAGTATATGAGCATCCAGGACACGAACTGTCTTTTATGTAGAGGAAATGAAAAAACCATAGATCACCTATTTGGGAGATGTTGTATTGCTTAAGAGCTTTGGGACAAATTCTATAAAAGTCTGGAGCTGATCAGTTTCCCGAGCGAATGGAATGAAATCAAAGATGCAACACTACTCAAAGCCAATGGAAATAGATTTGCAACAAGCGTGTTTAAGTGCGGCTTTGGAGCAGTGGTGTATAACATTTGGTAAGAACGGGATGCAAGGGTATATGAAAAAACCCGCAGGAGCGTTGAAGAGTTATGGAAAGATATTGTATCGGATTGCAGCACCCTCGCGGGAATGTGGACAAGAATTCCAAGCACGGAGCGGAACTAGAATATCTGTAGGAACTGAAATTTACAGTTTTTAAACTCACTAGAATTGAAATCATTGTAATCAGATAATTTATTTACGTTTTTAGTTTTTACTCAGAATGTTACGACTTTAAAATCATTCTAGGCCTGTCTAGAATTTCTAGGCCTGTCTAGAATGATCTCTTAAACTCGTGGTTTTTTTCCTATTTTTGAGAATTTTTAATTAAATGACAATAAGTCGTTTTTCAAAAAAAAAAAAAGTATTATAGTGTAATTAATAACTTTCAATTTAGAGATGATTAAGAAAAATAATTGTATATTATGTTAATTAATTTTGTGAAAATAGATATTTAGATATACACTTTTTGAACAACATTTAAATGTATAATTTTATTGTATGTATTTCATCAATAATCTTTAATAAGATTGTGAAATTTATTTACTTAATATAATAAATTAATGAGTGAATAATTTTATTTAAGTAATACGATTAGCTATTAATTATTCTAATTTGAATAATTTTAAGATTGCATTTTTTTTAAAGAAAATAAATTATCCACCCCAATAAGAAATTAATAATTAAAAAATATATTTTTTTCACTTTCTTTATATATTAAATTTAAATTATATATATTCTTCTAAAATTATATATATAACAAATTATATATATATATATATATAATAATAATTTTATATATGTGACAAAAAAAAATATATATATATATAATTAAAAAAAAACATATTAAAACATTAATAATTTAAAAACGTTATTTATAATAATTTAATAATAAAAAGTTAAAAAGAAAGAAAATACTAAATATTTTTTAACAATAAAAAAATTGAAAAGGGATAAATTATTGAATGTGTGATATGTACAATTTAAAATGGATGATAGAGAATAATTTAGATACCCTATTATTACTTTACTAATAATTTTGGTTTAAGATAAGGTTCTTACAACTGCTACAAGTTTATTGTGACAACTTATTGTTGTCTAATAAAAGGAAATTAATTTGAGGAAAAAAATATAAGCAAATTATATATAAATTAAGAAAATTCTAGTACATTATAAATAACTAAAGAAGAGATGAAATGAAAGTAAGTCCTTTAATTTAATCAACTAATAATAATAATATCATTTTAATTTAATCATTGACTAATAATAATTGCATTAGAATAAACTACATTAACCAATAACAAAAAAGGAAATAATATATAACAATAACATATAAAACTCTTTACAAAAAAAAAAATAACATCATAACGCCATATGAAACTTAAAATAAACTAATGAAATAACATACAAACAGATCGATTTGTCCTTTTTAATTCCAATATGTAGTTCAACAGGAAATTGCGCCCTTTTGATTCAGATATGAACATGAGGAGGTTGTCTTTATTTATACATTTGTCAGTGTGGAACTGGATATGCCAACACTAACTTCGTCTTCTTGTCGCGCGTACAAGACCTCATTAACCACCCTACACATTAAACAAACAAAAAATAGAGGAGAAAACATAAGAAATTAATAAAAGTATCAGTAGTATGAACATTTTAATTAATCAACTTTCATACAAATGACTAACCCAGGAAGACGTTAGTTTTCCAAATTGGTGATAATACTCTGCCGAGGTTGGAAAATATAATTGTTTGATTTTAGTTGTTAGAGTTAAATTCAACCAAACTACATTAAAATAATTGAATAAGTTTGTTCTTACTTTGTTCATTCCATAATCACAGTAAATTTCAATGAGAATCAAATTTGAGACCTGATTTAAAAAAATATATTAATAAATATAGATTCAGATTAACTAAAAGAAAACTAGCTTGAACTCTGCAAGGAACAGTACTTGTATTTGGGATTCTTTCCATTGGGTGATAAAAATTTCATTAGAATCTGCTACTATGGCTTCCGTGAGCATTAGACCTTGTAATATGTTCAGTAGTAAAAAAAAGAGGCTTTTTGACTTCATCAAAAGGAGAAGAGTACAGTTCGTGTATAATCGCTCATGACATAGGATATATTAGAGGGTTTGAATCGATATAGGAATAAAACACTCGCAGATGGTAAGATTAAAATGGATTGAATTGATATAAGAATGATGGCCGCATATCTAAGAAATGTAGGCGAAGAGCCTTAATCTTTAATTGTGTTTATTTGTTTTTGATAAGTGGTTCCTTATTTATACAAGTTCCGTGCATTTCTCCATCACAATAGTCTATATTATAAATTGATCCAAAACACAATAACGCAACACGTCATCAATCCGTGTTATTTTATTTCACAACACACCACATCATCAATCCGTGTTATTTTATTTCACAACACACCACATCATCAATCCGGGTTATTTTAGTTCGCATCACAAATTAACGCACCACGTCATCCATCCGTCACATTTCTTCATCACAGCCGTCCATATTATAAATTGATCCAACACACAATAACAATAACGAACCACGTCATCAATCCGTGTTATTTTATTTCACAACCCACAAAACACACCACGTCAACCATCCATGTTTTTTAGTTCACAACACAAACTAAAGCACCACGTATGCCAATAATTTTAGTTAATCAGTGACGACATTGATTCAATGAAATGAATGGTTGCGATTAAAATCTTTTAAAATTAAAAGTGTACTAATTATAACCACGTGATTGATCGACTTACCATTTGTCTTATTTATCAAACCACCGCCCTCCGCTTCTCACCACCTGATTGATCCAATAACTGACTATGACTTACCATTTGTCTTATTTATCACTTATACCACCACTCTCCGCTTCTCACTATCTCTCGTCGTCGCAGATCGACAGACTCATTGCCGCAAAAATGCGGTTTTGAGAATTTCTTAATCATTTCAATTTTTTCTAAAAGATTATTACTTTATCCTTTTAGAATTTATGTGGACAACAAACCGAATTAAATCTTTACCAAAAACGCTTTGACAATTTTAAAAATCCAAAAGTTAAAATTATCTCTCATGGGAAGTTTGTATTTGGTAAGTTGTTATTCTTATGTACAAGTTTCCTTATGTATTTGATTAAAAATCATTCCAGCATATTTTAAAACTCATTTCAAGGATAAAGAAGTCAAAATCATCACAATTAATTTTTTTCCAAAATAACAATTTATGGATTTCACATTTGGGTATAAATACCCTTCCCCACTACATTTTAAGTCACACAACACATCCTTAGCATGGTTTGGGAATAGAGTAATGAAGAATATAAATAAAAAGTACTTGTTTAATGATCTGGGAATAAGATTTTGGAATCATTACAAAATATTAGGGAATAACAAATGTGTAATGGTATAATGTTCTATATCACCATGCATGATTTCGTTTGAAATTGATTTTTATAGAAATATCTGTTGAAATTTTTAGGGTCAATAGTATAATAAATAAATATGCAAATGTCATATTTAATAAAAGTCAAAATAATTTGATCTAATGTGAAATTAAGTTAATGATTTATGAGTGTATTTGTCATGAATATAAAGTAAGGATACCTAAGTGGCATTTTTAATTTTATGAAGGGCTAAATTAGAAATTACCTAACTATAATAACTAACTTAATGTTGATTATATGTAACGGTAATGGTCCCCATTTGAAGTAAGTCAATTCTCCTTTGCGTCCCAGTCAACATAGAGAGAAACCTATTGACTTACTCATCAAATAGAAGAACCATTCAATAAATAAAGTCCAAAGAAAGAGAGATTAAAACATTTTTCTATTAAAGGAAAGAGAAGATTCATACCCACATTCATATTTTAATTTCTCACACATTAACTTAGGATCTAATTAAAATAATTCTAACAATTGTTATTAGAGCCATCCTAATTTAATTATGTGAGAAAATTATATAGATATATATGCATGAAATTTATATGCATGCAATTCATAATAAAAACATATTATTAGGAATATATATATATATATATATATATATATATATATATATATATATTAATTTGTGATAATTTCAAATAAATTTGGTATAAAGATATAAACATTTATCCTAAATTTATGAATATTTAGATTCTCTTGTTTGGTTAAGTTCATAAATATTTAGATTTATGATGTTTAGATTCTCTCGGTATGTCTTGTTAAAGAGGAACGATTAAATATCAATTAAGATTAATTAAGATTGATGATAGATTTAAGATATATTATAATTATCTATTTCGACTAGTTATTATACATGTTATTAAAGTACGATAAGTTAAAGATTTTACATTTAAAGAGTAACAGTTATACATATCATTAAGGTTGAGCAATTATCATTAAGATATAAGATTCCTAGATTTATGTATATTTCAAGAATATATATGTTATAGATTATTTAAAATTAATTTTTTTGGATTAATAAATATATTAATTTTGATAATCAAATCAAGATATATATATAAATATATATATATATATATGGAGATTCATATATTCAATTAAAATTAATTTTTTTTTAAGTATAATGAAGATGGACATAGATTAAGGAATATTTGAATTTTCTCTCTCTCATGATTTCGGAATATATACTCTCTCATGATTTCGGAATGAAAGAGAAATGATTAGGCGAGGGAATTTGGTGAGAGAATGACGTAGCATCACATTCATTGTTGGAAAATATAAAAGTGACAGGAAAGAGAGAAATTATTTGATAATAAATTATTTGATAATGTTATATATTTATGGAGAGTAGATTCTTGTTTAGATTTTCTCATTTTTTTTTTGTTAAACAGGAATTTTCTGTTTTTAATTGACGGTTATATTTATTGTCAATGATTAAATAATATATAATATATATTATAAATCAAAGAGAGAATTAAGGAATAATATTTAAGGTTAAGTATATATATAAATCAATATATAATAAAATTTTAATTAAATCTTTTATTTTTTATTTTAGGATTAAAAGATTAAGATTAATGATTATTAATAAATTAATGAATAATAATTGTATTTAAGAATAGTTGAAATTTGGTTAAATAAATCTTGAATTAATTATTTTATTTAATTAATATAAAATATTACCAATTTCAAATTAAAGAATTAATGATATTGTTCATTATTTGGTCTATGGTATAATTTTATTTTTTATAATAAATTAAATTATATGGGTTCTTTGGAAAATTATATATTATTGATTTGGGTTATACAATAATATAACATTTAAATTTAAAATAATGATATTATTGTTTATTATTTGAATTGTATTCATTGATACAAATAATCACCAAAGTGACAATGTTTGTTGAAATTAATTTAAGACAATTTTGAATGGTAGTACGGTGTAATTCATGTGATTATATTATTTAGCCCAAAGGCTGATAATTAATTGACAGAATTGTATTAATACTTGTGATGGTACATATGTAATAATTATAAAATTTTATTTATGTGAATAATTAATCCATCATAATATAGATTGATTATTTGACATGTCTTATTATTAATGTTTGATCATTATACAAAAATACTATTAGCAATTACTATATTTTTTTTTGGGGGGGGGGGGACGACTTAACGTCATTTCATTAAAAATTCCCAAAAATGGGAAAAAAAACACGAGTTTAAGAGATCATTCTAGACAGACCTAGAATGATTTTGAAGTCGTAACATTTTGAGTAAAAACTAAAAATCTAAAAACGTAAATGAATTATCTGATTACAATGCTTTCAATTCTAGTGAGTTTAAAAAACCGTAAATTCCAATTCCTACAAATATTTCAGTTCTGCTCCGTGCTTGGAATTCTTGTCACATTCTCGCGAGGGCGCTGCAATCCGATACAATATATTTCCATAACTCTTCAACGCTCCTACGGGTTTTGTCATATACTCTTGCATTCCCTTCTTGCCAAATGTTATACACCACTGCTCCAAAGCCGCACTTGAACACGTTTGTTGCAAATCTATTTCCATTGGCTTTGAGTAGTGTTGCATCTTTGATTTCATTCCATTCGCTCAGGAAATTGATCAGCTCCAGGCTTTTATAGAATCTGTCCCAAAGCTCTGAAGCAATACAGCAACTCCCGAATAGGTGATCTATGGTTTCTTCATTTCCTCTACATAGAAGACAGTTCGTGTCCGGGATGCTCATATACTTGCTGATACGATCACGAGTGTTGAGTCTTTCCCAGAAGGCGAGCCATAGGATGAACTAGTGTCTAGGGATAATCTTCGTTGACCATACAAGAGGAGCCCATTCTACTTTATGTGCTTTTTCCCGGGTTACCTCTCATATTTTCTTCAATACCAGCTTCCCATTGTCCTCAGTTTTCCATTCATGAATATCCGGTCTGTTGTGTAGTTGTATGTTACTTATATGATCAAGTATCACCTGTCCTTCTGGATTTCTTCTCAGGAGTGAGTCCCAATTTCCGTCTTTATTGTCTCTGATTTTCGCTTATGTGCAGTCCCTTCTAATGCGGGTATTTTGAAAAACTCCTCCTTGTGGATGATAGGCTGGTTTTCGAACCAGGGGTCGTGCTAGAATAGAGTGCCTTTTCAGTCCCCTAGTCGGATGTCATAAAGATCTGCAATATCGCTTCTTAGTTTAAGAATCTTGTTTAAAGACCAGCTCATACCTTCATGAATTTTGCAGGTCCAGATGCTGGTTTCGTATTTCATAAACCTTGTATGCATCCATTTGATCCATAGTGACTCCTGATTGCGCTTTAAAGCCCACAGATGCTTGAAGGTAAGAGCTTTGTTCCACTCGATACAGTTCTTTAAGCTGATGCCTCCCTCGTCCTTCGGTTTGCAGAGAGCGGTCCATTTGACTTTTTTTCCTTCTCTTCCTCTACTGCCCCAGATAAAGTTCCTCATCAGTGTATCGAGCTCCTTCATTAACTTCTTCGGAATAACCATTTGCTGCGCCTAGTAGCCAACTATGCCCATGACCACTGTTTTTATAAATTCGATCCTCCCTACATAAGAAAGTTTTTTCGCTGCCCAGCCAGATATCGTGTTTTTACCTTTTCAATCAGCGGTTTGCAGTATGAGATCTCGATCTGCTTCGCGGTTAACGGAATTCCTAAGTACCTTACGGGAAAACTTCATTCCTTGATGCACATGATGTTCTGCTTCGTTTCGTCATTTACGCCTCCATAAAATGTCACACTTTTGCTTTCATTAATAGTTAAATTTGTAACCTCAGAAAAGAACGTTAGTGCAGACCTAATAGTTTTTAATGGAATCAATGTTTTCGTGCGCTAGAATGAACAAATCGTCAGCAAAACATAAATGGGTTACATCCTCTACCTCACAGAATGGGTGAAAGATGTATGGACGATTCTTTCGGAACATCGTGAAGATGCTCTCAAAGATCTCCATGATAGATACGAAAAGGTAAGAAGAGAGGGGGTCCCCTTGCCTTACCCCGTTTTCACCCTTAAAATAGCCTCCGTGGACTTCATTGACACTAACAACAAAGCAGGATGATGAAACATACTGCATAATCCAATCAATAAAAATCATAGGAAAAACATATACAACCAGAAAGACTCGAATGGCTTCCCATCTAATAGAGTCGAAAGCTTTCTTGATATCTATTTTGAAAGCCACTCTCGGGGATATTTTCTTATTCCCGTAGCCTTTTAAAAAGCTCTGCATGAGAAGAATATTATGAGAGATTGTCCTACCGGGGATGAATGCAGATTGGTTAAGATTTATAATTTTTCCTAAGACATTTTTAAATCGTTTAGAAATGATTTTTGAAATTATTTTATAAATCACATTGCAGTAGGAAATTGGTCTGAAATCTTGTACTTTCTCGGGTACCACAGTTTTGGGGATCAAGGTTAAGACCGCTGTATTCTATTGCTTTAACATCTTTCTATTCTTGAAAAACTCAAAAACCCCATTAGTAACGTCTTTACCCACAACCGATCAATTGTCTTTGAAGAACTGTGCATTAAACCCATCAGGACCCGGGCTTTTATTCCCATCAATACTAAACAGAGCTTCTTTAACCTCAACCCTCGTGACCACACTTATCAACTTGCGACTATCTTCTGCAGAAATTTTCCTATCAATAAACTGATATAATGTATTTAAGTGACTTTGATGCTGTTTTCTTGTACCCATAAGTTGCTTATAGAAATCGATAGCCATATCTTGTACACCCTTTTGACCCTGAACATATTCACCATCACCATTCTTCAGCCTGTATACATTGTTTCTCATGTTTCTAGCCTTGCATTTTCTGTAGAAGAAAGTTGTGTTTTTGTCACCCAACGAGAGCCAGCTCTATCTTGATTTATGTCTAATAAAATTCTCTTCAAGAAGACTCAGCTTCCTGAAATTTTCAAGCGCATCCCTTTCTGTTTCATTGAGTTGTTCATCATTATAATTCCTTAATAATCTTTTATGAACTTCTTACAATTCTTCTCTAGCAGCCAGAACTCTACTGGAGATATTGCTGAACTTCTTCTTGTCTAAGCTTTTGAGATGATTCTTCAAGAGTTTAAGCTTCTCAGAAACCCTGTACATGTTGGATCGCCTGACATCTGTAGAACATACGCTTTCGAGAATACCCTTGAATTTGTCATTTTCCATCCAAAAATTGAAAATTTTAAAGGGCCTTTTGAACCTTTCTTCATTTTCCCAGAACAATTTAATCGGGCAGTGATCAGATATACCCGGATTCAGAACCTGAAGTTGACTTCTCGGAAATTGGTTAATCCAATTCTCATTTACCAAACATCTGTCAATTCTACTTCTTCTAATTTTCTCATTCCTTCTCGTAGAAGACCAAGTGAAGAAATTCTCATAATTAGTAGGCTCGATACAACTCATATCTCTAATACAGTCATTAAAGTCAATCATATCCCGAGTTATTTTAGATTCTGGGCTACGATCAGATTCGTTTCTGGTTACGTTGTAATCACCAAGGACAACCCAAGATTTATCACTGTCGATCCAGTTTCTAAGACAATTCCAGGAGTCTTCTATCAGTGCTTAAGTTGATAGCATAAACAATAACAAGATTAAACAAGATTCATGTGATTTTGTCTTTAACCTACACCAAGATTGCTTGATCATTCAAAAAGAGAGCCCTGACCTTAGAAACTTTGTTATCCTAAATAACCCAGATTCTGCCCGTTTTGTCATTTGAGTTGTGAATGATTTCCCAACTGCTATCAATACACAGTTTGCTAACCTTCTCAACGTTCCGGCTTTTGACTTTTGTCTCAAGAATACCCATAATAGTGATCTTCTAGTTCTCAATGATCCTCTTGATTTCTTTGCATTTCAGAGAGTCATTGAGTCCCCTTATATTCCATGTCACTATATTCATGAATGGATATAAGTGTTGGGTTCCTGACTTTCTAGACTGTCCTGGACCTCTTCATCAGAGAAATCGTAAGCATCACTTGTCTCGCTATCCTCAATGTCTACAGCTTGATTACATGGAATACTATTCACATTGAGTGGCGGTTGTCTCACATAGATCTCATCTTCTCCCGTTATAGAGTCGGTGGCTTCTGGATCCAAGATCTTTCTCCTCTGTCTTCGCTTTTCAGCTTGTTCTTCTTTAGTAGGTCTTTTCTGACTTTGAACTTCTTCACTACTGGATTCATGTCTGTTATCGATTTTAATTTGCCCTACTTCAGAACCAAGACTCACTGCCTTATTCAAAACCAAATTGTCTTCTTCTGCACTTGATCTTTTAATTTCACAAAACCTAAGATTTCTCAGTTCATTCTCAAGAGCTTCTTTATTGCTTGTTGGTTTTTCAATATTTTTTTGTCCAGGATTTTCTTGTTCATTATCTCGAAAGGTGGCTCTAAGCCCATGGATCGGGTCATTTCGAATTCTAATGACATTGCTTTTTTGGTATCAGACCAAATTTTGTTTTTTCATATGGGCCAAGTATTCCCCGTCCATAGATCTTTGAATTCCAGAAACTTTAGAACCAGAACATTTTTCATCAGGACCGGTAGTAGCAAGTTCGATAGCTTGAGTAGTATCCGGATCAACAAGTCCAGGACCAGGCTTAACATGGTCAATATGGCTAGGTACGGTAGCATTATGAGAAGGACCGGTGTAGCTATGTCCAGCTTTATCAGGACCGATATCCTGACCAGGGTCAACGTTTTGAACAGGACTTATTCTTGAGAAAACAAAATCTCTAGGACCGATGCCCTGAACATGTCCGATAGGATCAGCGTTAACATGGCCAGATTGTACCCTTACCCACTTCATTCTTTTTCCTATCTTCTTCCTTACCTTTATCTGTTCTTGCTTTTGGTTTTCTATCCTATCATTATCAGTGTGTTCATTGATGTTAAGTTCAGACCTGTTCACATTTCTCTCAAACTGATCCTGGTTAGAGTCATTGATACCGCCTTCTTGAGCATTGTTATTGGCCTTCAATTTTAGATTATTATTGATAGACATTTATTCGTAGCATGTGTGAAAGTGCTACACCATATACATCGATTTGGTTTCCATTCGTATTGTACTCCAATGTCAAATAAATTTCCCAGTCTATCTTTAAGTTCAAGCTTAATTGGAAGAGAGCTACTTGGATGGATTTCGACACTAACTCTGGCCACAGATGCACGCTTGTAGCCTTCCATTGCTGGGTCAAACATAAGTGGTTTGCCTATAATGCTTGAAATATAGGCCAGGCTCATTGGGTTGCACAGGTGTGGTGGAACATTCTTGAGATTCACCCAGATTTGTTCAAGTTTAGGTGGTCTATGATTAGTATTTAGTTTCTCGCTCCACTTTTACAACTTGAATCTATTTCCTTTGATAAAAGAATATTCGCTCTCTATGATCGACTTTATTTCTCTTCCATCCTGAAGGATAGAAAGTAGAATCTGTGATCATTTATTGTGATCCTCTCCAGACCAGAGGATTCTAACTGACCCATCAACGTTCTTTTAACCTCAGCAAATGGTGCTTTCATGTTGCCCATAAAGTGACCAACTATGACAAACTCCCATGCCTTTACGCATTTTTCTTCAATTTCTGGTGGGAGAGCAAACCGGTACGGATGATTAAGTGTAATTACCTTTGGGTATAAGGTGTCTATCTTGAATTTTCCCTTTTCTAGATCGTTCATGGCATTTCCATTCCACATCTTTCCTTCTTGTCAGGTTTTGTTTGGGTTGCTCATGATTGTATACACCTTTGTTTTATTACATTTAGAAATTTCCTTCATGGCGTCAACCGTCCACTTGATCACTTCATCATATTGGTCTTTGTTGAAGAGATTCCAATTCTTTAGTAGCTTCTTCATCTGGTTTCTCAGTCATGCCAAATTTGCTATTTTGTTTTTCCTCATTGACCACGTTGGACAAGCAGCAGGATCCTTGTTATCAGCCTGAGTATTTTCTTTGTCAGGAATTACAGCAGTAGGAGGAGCTGAGGAGATGACTATTTCAGGGTTGCTATCTTTCCTAACTTGTTTGTTCCTTTCGGGCCATCTAACCCTTGTATTTCCCACAAAACTGTTGCCTTCAATTGTTCTAATCTTCTTTAGAATATCTCCTTCAGTACTCTTTTCTTGTGTTCCAGTTTTCCTCTTTTGAATGCTATCAATTGAAATTTTAGGATCCAGATTAACGAGTGGAGAAAACGCACCCATGTTCAATATCTTAGTGTTAGCCTCGGGTGTCACAATTTCCTTGGGATTTATTTTAGCATTTTTCTTGGAACTTGAGTTATTTGCCTTAATGTTTTTCATTTCTTTGATTTTAGATCAATTCTTACCATTCTCAGCTGTTTTAGAATTATTCGATCTTGTTACTTGACCGATCATTTCAATTTCAACACTTGTTTTGGAAGAACTATGCCCCTTTGCTTTTGGTTTGATTTTTGCAGCTGACATCTTCTTCATGGACTTATGAAATTCAAGGTCACATATTATTGTCTCATCATAGTCGGTGTTATCGTTTGATTCCAAATCAACATCCATGTTTTGGTTCTTTTGATTCGATTGGTGGCTCATAGCTTTGATTTTAGAGTTATCATCTTGTCGATTAACTGGAAGATGCAGCAATTGTATGACCAGAAATGTAAGTAGCACCAGGGCTTATGTGAGCAACCAAATTATCTTTTTTAAACCCATCCAAGCGAAAACCGTTGGCTAACCCCTTATCAGACTCAGCCAAGCGAAAACCATTGGCTAACCCCTTATCAGACTCAGCCAAGGGAAAAATTGTTGGCTAATTCTTCCAATTTCATACATTCTTCACCTCTTATACCCTGACTTATATTCTGACCCAACTTATTTGTAGCTTCCATGGGATTCATACCCAGACTCAGATTTTCAAACAGATTGTCATTCATGGTGCTATCAACCTACGAATCAATATAATTCCCAGCCAAGCTTTCACCATTGACTCTATCAATCAAGTTCAGTTAATCATCCATTAGATCTATTTTATTAAGATTTTCTGATTTAGCTGAATTTATTTCCATGACCAGCTCCAACTCAGATCCAATTTCTTTAGTGTTTCCAGATTCTATTAGACTATGTCCTTCAACAGTTTTAGCTAGATGTGTAAGTTGTTTAGAAGATCTTGTAATTTTAGCCTCAGTTTCAGAATCCTGGGTGCATTTAGTGTCTTCCGTCCAACCTTTTTCTAGCAATTAATATTACTGTCCAAAGACTTGATATTAATGTTGCATTTAAGTATTTTGAGATGGGATAAATCATTATTTGAATTTAGTTGTTATTTAAGTTTATAATAAATGTGAGCAACTACTTTATTGAATATCCTAAATAATTAAGGGCTATAACTTTTATGATGTCAAGTTAAAGAAAGTGTTTTCTTTCTTTTAAACGAAACTGTAACTTTTTTATTTTTGAGGATATTGAGTTTGTGGGGAGAAATGATTTTATCCTTGAAATAATTTAGATCAATAATTCCTATTGAGGAAGATTTGATTTATATCTCAAATGTTTTTTTGACATTGATAAGGATTTTATTCTTATTGATGATAAAGTTCAAAAAATCAAGAGTAACAAGAAAGTATTAATCAAATTCATTATGTACAAACTCAACACCTCAAAATCAAGTGTCTTTATGACAATCCAGTTTAATTGAATTACTCTTTAAGGACAATTTATGGCACTCGTTGCATATTTTGATATGGAGCTTCACCGAAATAGATGTTAAGGGTTTTTTCAATAGAGACATTGAAAAATAATTTGTTGCAATGGGAAAACTTCTTGTCGAGAGACCAAATTAATATGGTTTGCAAATTAAAGAAATTCATCTATAGACTTAAAGAAGTGTCTCGTTAGTGATATCATAAATTTTAAAAAATAACAATTCTCTCTTTAGGTTTTGAGGTGAATTTATTGATTATTTGTGTATCAAAAGTTCAGTGAGAGTAAACATCTATTTATGGTTTATATATAGGTGACATTTTGTTTGTCACAAATTTTACTTGACATTAAGTAGCCAATATTTATGAAATATTTGAAAAGAACTAAGAATTAAATGCTCATATAGAGAAAGTCGGAAAGTCTTGAGATAATTGAGTATTCTGACTCCGATCTTACAGGATGCCAAAATAGTATGAAATCCACTTTGGATTATATTTTTCGCTAGCTGGTTTGTCGTTTCTTAAAGAAGTGTAAAACAAACATTTATGGCATCATCCACTATTGCAGCGGAATTTATGACATGTTACTAGGCATCAAATAGTGATATTGACATCAAGTTTATTGTTATGAAAGAAATGATACAAAGTGGATAAATTTCTATAAAATATTTATGTACAAACTCTATGGTTATGAACCTCTTGATAATGGGTTTATCGTCCATTGTCTTTCATTAGAATATTACTCGTATGATGAGATCGACGATCTCTAACTTCAGTGGGAATTTGTTATCTTTCAATTTAGTTATTTTATAGATATTTATGAAGTTTCTTATTCTGATCAGAAATTAAGTAATATTCAGTTCATTACACTTTGTATAATTATGTTTAAAGTATGATCTCACTAAAGTAAGTAGAACCAATTGAAAATTGACATGAATAAATCACTTTGCATGGAATTTTCATTCCTCACATTTATGATAAAATTTGTCAATAAATGTATTGATTTATGTGATCACTGTTGGGTCTAGTTGTGCTTAAATACAACGACGAGCTCTTTGGTCCTATATTGATATGATTAATTGATCAAATTGTTTATACAATATATGATTGAGATGACATAAAACTTAAGGCGCATTATGGTTGATACATTTATTTTTGTACATACGTGACCCAGTGAGAGATTGTTGGAATTTTTAGGGTCACTAGTATAATAAATAAATGTGCAAGTGTCGTATTTAATATAAGCCAAAATAATGTGATCTAATGTGAAATTAAGTTAATGGTTTATGAGTGTATTTGTCATGAATATAAAGTGAGGATACCTAAGTGGCATTTCTAATTTTATGAAGGGGCTAAATTAGAAATTACCTAATTATAATAACTAATTTAATGTTGGTTATATGTAACGGTAATGGTCCCCATTTAAAGTAAGTCAATTCTCCTTTGCGTTCCCATCAACATAGAGAGAAACCTATTGACTTACTCATCAAATGGAAGAACCATTCCACATAAAGAAAGTCTAAAAAAGAGAGATTAAAAACTTTTTCTATTACAAGGAAAGAGAAGATTCATTCGATTAATTAAGGTACGATTCTGCCACATTCAGATTTTAATTTCTCACACATTAAATTAGGATATAACTAGGATAATTCTAACAATACCACCGCTCTCCGCTTTTCACCGTCTCTCGTCGTTGTCATAGACCGACAGATTCATAGCCACAGAAATGTGGTTTCGGATTTCTTATTTATTTCAATTTTTTATTCATTTATCATTTTAAGAATTGATGTGGACAACAAACTGAATTAAAGCTAAAAAAAATCTCTTATGTGAAGTTTGTTTTTGGTAAGTTGTTATTCTTATGTACAAGTTTCCTTATGAATTTGATTGAAAATCATTTCAGCATATTTTAAAACCCAATTCAAGGATAAAGATGTCAAAATCATATTGTAACCCCGTGAATAGTTTCCTCCGTAGCATAGCACGTGTTTGGACGACACATTACAATATGGGGAGAATCGCGGGGTAGCTCGAGATTCGATGCGTTTAAACCTAGGTTTACGTGTCAAACATCATTTTTTAAAATAAAACACTATTTTAAAAGATTTTGAAAATATTTGGGAACTTTTAAAATTATTTATATAAAAATAATTAATTTTGTTCAAATTTTAATAATTTAGGGATTTTACTTGAAATTCAGATAAAATTAATTTAACCTGGTTAATTTAAAATTTATTTATTTTAAAAAAAAAGAGTCGGCAATAATTTTAGAAAAATTAGTAAAAGGTACACGTATAAGCATAATTTATACTAGAGTTTTCATAAAAGGTTAATTTTTTATTACGCTCGGGAAAGGGCTTCACGCTATGTCCTCCGCGCCCTTCAAAGTAAAATAGTGTCTGGCTATCAAAAACTTTATTTATAGCATTTATTTCCATTAATTAGTAGTCTGGGGTCCTAAAAATAATATGTTTAGATTACGTAAATAATTGTAAGAAATTATTTAGAAAGGTGTACCTGCGATTGTGTCGATATAAAACTAAGTAAAAACCCTAAAAATATTACAAAAGTATTAGAATTTAAAAATAAATTCCAAACAAGTAGTCAAAATATTTGTTTGGAAAATATCCTAAAAATATTTAAAATTCATTTTCTGACCTTTCATGATTATTTAAAAATAGATTAGGGTTCCAAAATTACAAAAATAATTTTGGATTTTGATAAGTGAAACCAAACAGGCCGGACTGGAGTCCTATTGCCTGGGTTAGGTTTAAACAATCTGGGCTCGGACGGGCTCGCTCTAGACTAGGGTGGTCTGGAATAGGTCTTAGAATACTTGGTGAAGGGACTAGAGTGTTCGATACTAGGGTTTAGGAGGCTCGGTCACGAACTCAGGCTGTTCGGTCCTAGGTCTGTGAGACTCGGTCCCAGATCTAGCTTTCTTGGTCGTGGACCTAGGAGTCTCGGTCTTAAGTCAGACCTCTCAATCCTAGGTTAGAATTCTCGGTCGGATTCCTCAGTCCTTGTTCAAGAACATCAGTCCTAGTTCTCGGTCCTAACTCAAGAATACTAGTCCTAGGTCTCGGTCCTAGCTCAAAAACACCGGTCATTTGTCTCGGTCCTAAGTTGATTTTCTCGGTCCTTGGTCTTGGTCATAACTCAAGAACACCGATCCTAGGTCTTAGTCCTAACTCAAGAACACCAATCCTAAGTCTCGGTCCTAACTCAAGAACACCGGTCCTTGATCTCGATCTTAGGTCGATTTTCCCGGTCCTTGGTCTTGGTCATGATTGAGAATTCTCAGTCCTATTTCTCAGTCCCGGTACTTTAAGGCTTGGTCGTAGGGGACCGAGTGTTCTTCATTTGGTATGAATAATTGAAGCTTTGTATCTTTTTATATAGACCATGAAATCATTATTTGTAAGTTGCAAACAACTCATATGATTGTAGAGATCATAACCCATAACCCTAAACACGATCAATCGAACTCAATAAAAATTGATTTTTCAAAATCATTTTTAGGGCAACATCTGAGAACTTTTGATTTAGTCAATCCCATGGCCTAATTCTTGTTCCAATAAATTTAAAATGGTGTTTATAGTTGAACACAACCAAAACAAGAACATCAATAGACTCTGTAACAACTTTCAAAACTGATTTACAATTTTTTTTTTAATTTTAGTTGGATCAAATATGATTGGGATGTCTATATAATGACATGGAAATCATTCTAACATGTTTACAAACATATTAGACAACTATTGAATCAAAATTCAAGTCAAAAAGCTCAATATCATAAAATTCAAATTTTCCAGATTTTCAAATCAAATTTTGATTTTTTCAATTTATGTTGAATTGATTGAATCTCTGTCAACATAAAGCTTAAAAATCATCTATGGATTGGATTAAAACAAATAAAACATAAATTGAACCCTAAATATGATCAACCCGGTTAAACTTGTAAAAATCCAATTTTGAATCACAAATTGAATTACAACAAGTCTAGAGGCTTACCAACGATTGGATAACACTCCAGTGATGTATAGGAATCTATCCCAAGACCTGGATCAAAGCTTTGATTGCCGAAGAAGATTTTAGCAAAACCGAGTTTGTCGTAGTTCTTTGATTGTTTGAATTATATTGTAATATATGGTGATTGTTTGATGGATTGGAAGAAGATCATCTAGTGGCTATTTATACCAAACTAAGTCAGCTATCATGAACGAATTCAACTTCGATTTAGATTTCGAAGTTGTTCTTCTCCGTTTCTATTTTGTCTTTGGCAGCCTAACTAGAGTGTAGGTTTTGACTTCGCAGCCTAGGAGAAATATGGCGAGGAGGAGACGAGCACATGGGTGAAAAACATAAGGATAAGGTTGAGAAACGAGGAAGATAGGCTTTCTGGAAGGATCACCAATGTCGAGCACGGCTTCCGACGTTCGCCCTATTCAATCGGGATAGACGAACAAAATGATGTCATTACGTTTAATTGAAACGTGTCATTGTGTTCCGTTGGAGATCCTTCAGCGCTGGAATGTTTGGACTTAATGGGGTTAGCGTCCTTGTTAGTTGATTATGTGTAGATCAGGCGCGCGCGAACTTCTTCTAGAGCAGGATACGTGGCGGGATGAAAATCCAGCGCTAATTCGATGGCTAAAATACTTACTACAACAATTAAACATAATTTTGGCCACACATAATTATCAATTTATATTTTAATAAATGGTTATTTGGTTGAATTTTCAACCCTTTCATTTTCTTCACCAAATTATCACACAAAAACATTTTGACAACATAATTAAAATTGTGATCATTTAATTTATTTTTGGATATTTTGGGTATTTATTTAATTGTTTTAAGCAATAAATTATACATAATTTATGTTTAAAATCATAATTAAATAATTCAACTCCTTTTTGGGATTAAGTTGGGTAAAATAAATATAATATTTTATCCTCAAATTATTTTTGGATTTTTATTTCATTTTCCTAATTAGGATTTAATTAACTCAATAATTAACCCTAATTTAATTTTTAATCTCTTTTGGTTTATTTTTTAATTTAAAATTTCAAAATACTTTTTTAAATTTGAGTATGTCAAATTTTTATGATTACACGTATTAATTACAATTTTTCCAAAATAACAACTTCTGGATTTCACTATTGGGTATAAATACCCTTCCCCATTCGCGTTTAAATCACTTAAAAAACTCCTAGAGTTTTTATTATGTGGTTTGGGAATAAAATAATGAATGATAGAAATACAAGTATTTGGTTAATGATTTGGGAATAAGATTTTGGAATCATTACTAAATATTAGGGAAATATTCTCTATATACATTTAATTAAGTTTGAAATATTTCTTTATGTATTATTTAGTTTGAAATTGTTACTTGTATATTCATTTTTGTTTGAAATTATTTCTTATACATTTATTTTTGTTTTAAATTTCTCTTTATGAATTTATTTTTGTTTGAATTTATACCCTAAATATTTAAAATTGTTTATAATGTTAAAAACGTTAATTTGTGTTGAAAATGTGAACAAATTTCTCTTATAAATAGTATATCTTTTTCTTTCTAAGTCATATTGCAGACAAAACTTTCACATTTATTCTCAAACGACGTCACATCTGTTATGTTCTATTTCCATACAACGATGTTATATATTAAAACGACGACGGAGTTATTACTCATTCGTTTTCTCCATTTTTTTTGGGGGGGGGGGGGAAGACTTAGCGTCATTTCATTAAAAATTCCAAAAAATGGGGAAAAAACCACGAGTTTAAGAGATCATTCTAGACAGGCCTAAAATGATTTTGAACTCGTAACATTCTGAATAAAAACTAAAAAGATAAAAACATAAATGAATTATCTGATTATAATGCTTTCAATTCTAGTGAGTTTAAAAACGGTAAATTCCAGTTACTACAGATATTCCAGTTTTGCTCCGTGCTTGAAATTTTTGTCCAAGTTCCCGCGAGGGCGCTGCAATCTGATACAATATCTTTCCATAACTCTTCAACGCTCCTACGGGTTCTGCCATATACCCTTGCATTCCATTCTTGCCAAATGTTATACACCACTGCTCCAAAGCCGCACTTGAACACGCTTGTTGCAAATCTATTTCCCTTGGATTTGAATAGTGTTGCATCTTTGATTTCATTCCATTCGCTCGGGAAACTGATCATCTCCAGGCTTTTATAGAATCTGTCACAAAACTCCGATGCAATACAACATCTCCTGAATAGGTGATCTATGGTTTCTTCATTTCCTCTACATAGAAGACAGATCGCGTCCAAGATGCTCATATACTTGCCTATACGATCACGAGTGCTGAGTCTTTCCCAGAAGGCGAGCCATAGGATGAACTGGTGTCTTGGGATAATCTTCGTTGACCATACAAGAGGAGCCCATTCTATTTTCTGCGCTTTTTCCCAAGTTACCACACATATTTTCTTCGATACCAGCTTCCCATTGTCCTTTGCTTTCCATTCATGAATATCCAGTCTGTCGTGTAGTTTTATGTTACTTAAATGATCAAGTATCCTCTATCATTCTGGATTTCTTCTCAAAAGTGAGTCCCAATTCTTGTCTCCATATTTTTTCTCCATATTTAAATATTATGTGTTTTTGTTGTGCCCCCAAAATTATCTCTAAAAAAATAAAGAATATTGATGTTGAAGAAGATAAAATGTGTGATAACCATATAGTTAAAATTTAAATAACATGATAGAAATTACGGAATATAAAATAAGATACAATAATACAAAATCCGTAATATGTTTGAATCGACCGGCTACACATGACTTACACCAAAATAATGAATATCACATTAGTGATAATGAATGTAATTTGAATTTAAGACGAAATGATTTTATTGGTCAAAATAATCTCTAATTCATATCTAATAAACACAATCTAGATAAAACATTAGACGAACAATGGTTTTAAATTAATTATGAAGAATGTTTAACTCAGAGTTAGGTTTGTAATCTTGGACTATTTGAAAAATTCTAACTATTTAAAACAAAATAATATATATTGAAATGTTTATTAAAAACACTACAACAAAAAAGTCTTACGACGACGCTTAAACAGATTTCTGACAACCTTAAAAGCGTCGCCAAAAATGTAACCGACACTCATTCTTGCGTCGTCAGAAGTAGTATGGGCGTATGTTTTAACTATTGATTCCAATTATCGGATCTTTTATTAACAATTTTGAAGAAAGGAAATTTAAGGAAAAACTAGGAATGACAATAATATTTTGTTGAAGAGGAAACTTTTTAAGAGTGTTAAGTGTTATATATTAACCATTACAAACAACTATTTTAAAGGAGAAATTTAGTCTAGAAACCCTAAACTACTTATACATACAAGTTCAAACCCATTAATAATTAAATAAGTCATAATTTCATAAAAGACATTAAAGACCAATAACTTTTAAATTTGTTGAAAATTAATGCTTAGATATCTCATAGGATTCCGAACTCCATGGAATTTTGTACGAGCTCGTTGTTGTCGTTGCACTACTCTCACTTCTTCTCCTCCTCGAACATGGCATCTATAATCACATGGATTTTCCCACAAGCTAGATCAAGGAACATGTTCTCCTTACTTCTGTCTTCAAACTTCACATTTCTTATGATCTTCTCGTTGATCTCATTAAGCTTCTTTCGATGGCCTGTCATATAGTTGCTTGCTCCATTCTCACACTACACGATTTCTGGTTGGGCATCGAAAAAACTTTCTTATGTAGGGAGGATTGAGCTTATCAAGAGTGTAGTCATGGGAATAATTGGATATTAGGCATAGAAGATGGTCATTACGAAGATGATAATGAAGGAACTCGATACATTGATGCGAAATTTCATTTAGGATAGTAGCGGAAGAGGAGGAAAGAAAGTCAAATGGATCGCTCTCTGTAAACTGAAGGAGGAGGGAGGCATCAGACTCAAGAACTGTGTCGAGTGGAACAAAGCTCTAACCTTCAAGCATCTAAGGGAATTGGAACGCAACCAGGAATCATTATGGATCAAATGGGTACACCCGAGGTTTATGAAATAGAATACCAATATCTAGACTTGAAGAATCAACGACGGTATGAGCTGGTCACTCCAGAAAATTCTTAAGCTAAGAAACGATATAGTATATCTCTATGACATTTGGCTAGGAGACGGGAAATGAACTCTATTCTGGCACAACCCCTGGTTCGAAAATCAGTTTATCATTCACAAGGAGGAGTTCAAGAATACCTGCATCAAAAGAGACTGTGTAGTTGCGAAAATCAGATATATCAAAGATGGAAATTGGGACTCGCTCCTAAGAAGAGTTCTAGAAGGGAAGAGGATATTGGATCACATAAGCATCATACAACTTTACAAAAGACCCAATGTTCATGAATGAAAGCCGAAGACAATGGGAAGGTGGTTTCAAAGAGAATATAGAAGGTAACCCGGGAAAAAACACAGAAAGTAGACTGGGTTCATCTTGTATGGCCAACCAAGATCATTCCACGACACAAGTTCATCCTATGGATCACCTTCTAGGAAGACTCAACACTCAAGACCGCATCAGTAAGTATATGAGCATCTCGGACGTGAACTGTCTACTATGTAATGGAAACGAGGAAACCATTGACCAACTGTTTGGAAGCTATTGTATCGCTATTGAGATTTGGAATCGTTTTGCAAAGAGTCTGGAGCTGATCAGTTTCCAGAAAGAATGGAAATAAATCAAGGAGATATAAGTACTCAAATCCAAAGGAAACAGATTAGCAACAAACATATTCAAATGTGGCTTTGGAGCAGTGGTATACGAAATATGGCAGGAACGAAACGCAAGAGTTTATGGTAGAACCCAAAGGAGCATTGAAGAGCTATGGATAGAAATCGTCTTAGATTGTGGCGTCCTCGCGGGAACATGGAAGAGAATTCCAAGCACAGAGCAGAACTGGAATATATGCAGAAATTGGAATCTACCTTGTACAGAAATCACTAGAATTGAATGCATTGTAATGAGATAATATATTTACATTTTTAGCTTTTTAAAGTTTATTCAGAAATTGTTACGAACTCAAAATCGTTCTAGGACTGTCTAGAATGATCCCATAAAACTCGTGGTTTTGTTTTTCCTTTTTGGTAATTTTTAATGAAATGACGCTAAGTCGTTTTTCCAAAAAAAAATTCAAAAATTCCATGTTTTAATGATGTTGATTGGGCTAGTTTCCTGATACTCACGATCATTGAGTGAATTTTTGTATATTTTTTATTTCTGATATAATCTCTTGAAAAACCAAGAAACAAACAACTGTCTTGAGATGTGACAATAAAGTTGTTCTTCAAATTACAGCTAATTTATTTTTCATGAACGTGTTAGATATTATTTAATATAATTTTTATACTCTATGTCGATAAATTAAGATAAACTATAATTACGGAAATATACATGAATCTGACGAACGGTTCATTAAATCGTTCATCGTTGTTCTTCAGATATTCTCTCGATCTTGAATCTCATAATTCTGGATCTTGACCTGGATCAGAATGTCTGATGTGAGTGGATTTTAAGTCTTCCAACAATCTATTGATAGTCCTTGGATTTTTTTTTTGGAGATGAACAAACTCTCTACATTTATGTCGGATAAGAGAAACATATAGGTAGACTATTTATATGGGTTGGGGACCTAGCCCTAATATACTAATTTACTATTCGATGTATCAATGAAATAGTAAATGTTATTTCTTCTTCTACACAAATATGTCCCCATATTTATTATAGATGTCTAAATAAGTCCATAACCTTTATACTTTAATCGATCACTTTAATTATGATTTAATATATATTATGATAACAACTTATATACAATTATTAAATAATATATGTACCCAAATGTTGTAAATAATTCCAATAAAACAGACTAAGCAAATTGACATTGATCGTCATATTACGAGAAATAAATTCAATGAGGGTTTCATTCTACCTTCGTATGTCAGCTCTTTCAACCAACCGGAGGACATATTTAACAAAGTACTACACCTTAATCTTTTTCAAAATCTCCATTTCCCTAATTGGCAAACATATTGTCCTAATTTCTTGATTCATATTTGATCTCCATTTCTCGTATTCTGAGTCGGTCAGGAGATCATACAACATGAACTTCATTTATAGTGTCATATATCTCCCGTAGACTTCTCATTTTAGGCTGTTGAGGCTCAGATTTATCTTTTGAAAACTCGATAGTTGTTAATATTTCAGGCATAGCAACCTCCAAGCTTGTTTCTTCTTCAATCGGGTTACTCTAGTTCCATGTCATTGATTACTCCATGTGAACATCTCGTCTCACCACCATTTTCTTGTTAATATAATCAATCAATTTATATGCTTTAGATTTTTCATCGTACGATAAATATGTACTTTTGCTCTGATCTTTTAATTATGTGTTGTGCTGCCTTGATTCTTGTTCATAGGTCAAACTACCGATATGATGTCAATGTATTATAACTATGACAGACTAATTAAAAATTTATTATTGAGAGATAATTAAGAAAAAATGTAATAATATTATTGTGTTTGATTTTGTAATATTAGATATTTAGAAATACACTCTTGAACAACATTTGAATGTATATTTTTTGGTACTTATTTCATTAGTACTCTTCAATAAGATTGTGCAATTTATTACTTAATATAATAAATTAACGAGGGGATGTTTTTAATGAAGTATAAGCCAATTAACAATTAATTATTCTAACTTGAATAATTTTATGATTGAAAATTATTATTTTTTATTATTTTAAAAAATAAAAAAATAAATTATGCACCACTATAAGAAATAAATAATTATAAAATATTTTCTTTCACTTTCTTTATATATATATATATATATATATATATATATATATATATATATATATATATATATATATATATATATTCTTCAAAAGTAATAAATATATATATATATATAAAGTTATTTATAATAATTTAATAATAAAAAAAATTAGAGAGAAAGAAAACACTAATATTTTTTAATAATATATATATTTTTTAAAAAGATAAATTATTAAATATGTAACATGTACAATTAAAAATTTAAAATATAGAATAATATAGATACTCTATCATTACTTTAACCAATAATAATAATAATTTTGTTTAAGTTAATGTTCTTAGGACCACTATAAGTTTATTGTGACAACTTATTGTTGTCTAATAAAAGGAAATCAATTAGAGGGAAAAAATCAAGCAAACTATATAAAGAAATTTCTATTACATTATAAATAACAAAAGAATAGATGAAATGAATGTGAGTCCTTCTAATTTAATCAATGAATAATAAAAATAATAATAATATTTAAATTTAATTATTGACTAATAATAATTTCATAAGAACAAACTACATTAAGAAATAATAAACAAGGAAATAATGACAAAGACATATAAAACTCTTTAAAAAAAATAAATAACATCATAACGAGATATGAAACTTTTAAAATAAACAATGAAATAATATACAAACAGATCTGTCATTTTTTATTCCAATATGTAGTTCAACAGGAAATCGTGCCCTTTTGATTCCAATATGTAGTTCAACAGGAGGAGGTTGTCTTTGTTGATAAACCAACACTTTCTTCTTCTCCTTCTTTTCGGGCGTACAATAACTCATTAGCCACCCTACACATTAAACTTACAAGAAATAAAGGAGAAAAAATAAGAATTAATGAGAATATCAGTAGCATGAACACTTTAATTAATCAACTTTCATAAAAAAAAAATGACTAACCCTTGATAATTGAAGGAACACGTCAGAAAGACGATATTCTTTCATCTACCAGTTAGTTTTTAAAATTGGTGATTATACTCCTGCAGAGGTTGCAAAATATAATTGTTTGATTTTAGTTGTTAGAGTTAAATTCAACCAAACTACAATAAAATAATTTAATAAGTTTCTTCTTACCTTGTTTATTCTGATAATCACCATAAATTTCAATAAGAATCAAACTTGAGACCTGATTTAAAAAAATATAAAAAATATAAATTTAGATCTAACAAAAAGAATTTATTAATCTGATTTAAGTTTAGATAAAACCTTATTATACATCTAGATTTCACACATTATTTAAAAACGTGAAAATTATTGTGTTTTTAAATCTTAATAATTCACAATATTGATTAATGATAAGTTTAACAATGATAATATATAGAAAACTAGCTTGAACTCTGCAAGGAACAGTACATGTATTTGGGATTCTTTCCATTGGGCGATAAAAAGACGTTCATGAGAATCTGTTACTATGGCTTCCATGAGCATTAGAACTTGTAATTCTCCTTTCAATCTAAAATCTAATATGACCGGTAGTAAAAAAAATAACGGGTTTTGACTTCATCAAAAGGGGGACAACGTTTTCATTGAGAAATAAAATATAATCCCTCACGATATAGGATTTATTAGAGGGTTTGAATTGATATAGGAAGAAAACACTCGTAGATGGTAAGATTAAAAGGAATTGAATTGATATAGGAATGAAGCACTCTCAGACAACGACATATCTAAGAAATATAGACAAAGAGCATTAGGGTTTATTTCTTTTGATCAGTGGTTCCTTATTTATACAAGTTCCGCCACATTTCTCCATCACAACCGTCCATATTATAAATTGTAACGCACCACGTCATCAATCCGTGTTATTTTATTTCACAACACACGTCATCAATCCGTGTTATTTTAGTTCACAACACAAACTAACGCACTACGTCATCCATCCGTCATATTTCTCCATCTCAACCGTTCATATTATAAATTGATCCAACAAACAATAATGCACCACATCATCAATCCGTGTTATTTTATTTCACAACCCACCAAAACGCACCACGTCATCAATCTGTGTTTTTAGTTCACAACACAAACTAACGCACCACGTCATCCATCCAAGTTATTTTAGTTAATCAGTGAAATTTATTCAATGTGTGGTCGCGATTAAAATCTTTTAAAATGAAAATTGTGTATTAATTATAACCACCATATTGATCCAATGACCGACGTGACTTACCCATTTGTCTTATTTAACACTTATACCACCCTTCTCACCCTCTCTCGTCACAGACCAACGGAGTCATCGCCGCAAAAATGTGGTTTTGAGAATTTCTTATTCATTTCAAATATTTTTCTAAAAGATTATTTTTTTATCATTTTTAGAATTAAATCTTCACCAAAAACGCTTTGACAATTTTTAAAAATCCTAAGGTTGAGAAAAATCTCTCATGTGAAGTTTGTATTTGGTAAGTTGTTATTCCTATGTACAAGTTTTCTTATGGATTTGATTGAAAATCAGCATATTTTAAAACCCAATTCAAGGATAAAGATGTCAAAATCATATCAATTACAACTTTTCCAAAATAACAATTTCCGGATTTCACTTTTGGGTATAAATACCTTTCCCCGGCCCACTCACGTTTAAATCACACAACACACCCCTAGCATGGTTTTGAAATAAAGTAATGAAGGATAGAGATAACAAGTATTTGGTTAATGATCTGGGAATAAGAATATTTTGGAATCATTATGGAATAACAAATACTGCTCATATCCATTTAATTAATAATTTAATGTGAAATTAAGTTTCTTAATTACGGGTATTTGTTATAGATACAATGTGAGAATACCTTAAGTGATATTTCTAATTTTATGAAATGTCTAAATTAAAATTATTAAAATTATAATAACTGACATGATGTTGGTTATTTGTAACGGCAATGTTCTCCATTTGGGATGCAGTCATTTATCATTTGCGTCCCAACAGAGAAAAAATTATTGACGTACTAATTAAAATTGGTAGAACCATTTCATTTAAGGAAAGTCTAAGAAAATAAAAGAATAAAGAATATTTTCATTATAAAAAAATATAAGATTTATGATTACAATTAAGGTACGCTTTCACATTCAGATTTTAATTTCTCAGAATTTAAATTATGATCTAATATGGATAATTATAACAACTAGCGTGTATTCTGTGTATTTGCACGAATAATAATATAAAAAATTGCGAAAAAAAATTACAGTAAAAATGTGATAGCATTTTTAATTCGAAACATACTTATAATATTTTTAATTTTATTTTAAACCGTTTTTAAGTTTATGGCGGGTCAACTCACAATCCGACCCAATTATCCATTTACTCTCACATATATATCCAAATTAACCACAGCTCTCGACCCGGTAATCTGGACACTTTAAAAAGTAAGCATCATTATATTATATATATATATATATAGATTAATATCTGAACATTCCTAATTTTAAATTTAATGTTGTGAATATATTATAAAGCGTTAAAATTGATTTAAAATTTTTTGAATGGTATATTGTGTAATTCATGTGATTATATTATTTGATCCAAAAGCTGATAATTAATTGACAAAATTTTATCAATACTTGTGATGATAAATATGTAATAATTATAAAGTCTTATTTATGTGAATAATTAATCCATCCAAAAATAGATTGATTATTTGACATGTCTTAAATGTTTCATTACACCAAAATACTATTAGAAAAATTAATATTTTTGTCCAAAGACTTGATAATAATGTTGTATTAGGTATTTTGAGATGGGATAAATCATTATTTAAATTTACTCGTTACTTAAGTTTATAAATTTGAGCATCTACTTTATTGAATATTCTAAGTGATTAAGGGTTATAAAATTTTATGATGTCAAGATAAAGATAGTTATTTTTAGACGAGACTACAATATTCTTTTTGAGGATATTGAGTTTGAGGGGAGAAAACTAATTTTGTCTTTGAAAATGATTCAGATCAATAATTCTTATTGAGGAATATCTCAAATGTTTTTGACATTGATAAGGATTTTATTCATATTGATGATAAAGTTTAGAAATCAAGAGTAACAAAACAGTGTTGATCAAATTCATTAAGTACAAACTCAAAAAACTCAAAATCAAGTGTTTTTGCGACAATCTAGTTTAATCAAATGACTCTTTGAGGACAATATACGACACTCTTTGCATATTTTGATATGAAGTTTCATCAAAATAGATGTTAAGGAGTTTTTTAATAGAGACATTGAAAAACAATTTGGTGCAATGAGAAACTTTGTATCGAGAGACCAAATTCATATGATTTGCAAATTAAAAAAAATAATTTATGGACTTAAAGAAGAGGCTATTCAATGGTATCATAAATTTTACAAAAGAATTCTCTCTTTTGGTTTTGAGGTCAATCTAATCAATGATTTGTGTATCACAACTTTAGTGGGAGTAAACACATATTTATGGTTTTATATGTGAGTAGCATTTTGTTTGCCACAAAATTTTCTTAACATTAAGTAACGTAATAGTTATGTGATATTTGATAAAAATTAAGAATTAAATGCTCACATATAGGAGTTCGAATAGTCTTAAGATCATTGAGTATTCTGACTCCAATCTTACGTGATGCCAAAATAATATGAAATCAACTTCGCATTATATTTTATGTTAGCTAGTTAGTTGTTTCTTGAAAAAGAGTAAAACAAACACTCACGACTTCATCCATTATTGCAGCCGAATTTGTGAAATGTTACTAGGCATCAAATTAGGTGATATTGACATCAGGTTTCTTGTTGTGAAAGAAATGATACACAGTGAATAGATTTATATAAAATATTTATCTACAAACTCTTTGGTTATGAACCCTTGAGTTTATCGTCTAGTGTCTTTCATGAGAATATTGCCCGGATGAGTTTCATAGAGATCGATGATCTCTAACATCAATGGAAGTTTGTACTTTGGTTGTCTTTTAGTTTAGTTATTTTATAGATATTTATGAAGTTTTATTCTAATCATAAATTAAGTATTATTCAATTCATTACACTTTGTATAATTATATTTAAAGCATGATCTCATTAAAGTCAAGTAGGACTAATTGAAAATTGAAATGAAAAGATCACCTTACATGGAATTTTCATTCCTCACATTCATGATATGATTTGTCAATTAATTGTATTGATTTATGTGATCATTTTTTGGACTAGTTGTACTTAAATACAACAATGAGCTCTTTAGTCCTATATTGATATAATTAATTGATAAAATTGTTTATACAACATTTGATTGAGATGACACAAAATTTTTAGCACATTATTGTAACGCATTTATTATTTGTACATACGTGACCCAGTGGGAGATTGTTGGAATTTATGGGGTCATTAGTATAATAATAATTGTTCGAATGTCATATTTAATATAAGCCAAAATAATGTGATCTAATGTGAAATTAAGTTTATTCCTTATAGGTGTATTTGTCATTAATATAAAGTGATGATACCTTAAGTGATATTTCTAATTTTATGAAGGGTTAAATTAGAATTATTTAAACTGTAATTGTAGACATAATGTTGTGTATTTGTAACGGGAGTGGTCCCCATTTATGGTACAATCATTAATCATTTGCGTCCCATCAACTAAGAGAGAAAATTATTGGCATACTCATCAAATTGGATATGAAGAAGATATCTTAGTAATTCAGATTAAGAATAAAATCACTAGAGAACTAATTGTAAAGAATGTTTTGAGATGCCGACTAACGTCAAATTTGTTTCATGCTTTGGGGTTACCTTACACGGTGTATTAAAGAGTTTTATTTTGGGAGCTTAAACTTTGTTCATAAACCACGGCTATTTTGCTACAATTCAATGTTGCATGTTTTTAAGATAATTTTATTTTTTTAAAGACGACATATCATCAATTAAATAAAAAGGCACAAAAGGAAAAAGGAATTACATGAGTTCAAAGAAAATCGAAGTAAAAATAAATTGAATGAAGGACAATAATGAAAAAAGAGAGATAACAAATGACAAATAAGAATGAGAATTAAAGTGCAATGAAATCAGTGGTGAGGGCGACTTTCTCGTAAACGATGCTACAATTTTGACAGATTAACCAATTCATCTCCCCTGTGGGAATACGCATCCACGTTCGGATGAGGGAGTTGTTGTTGGTTATGATATTGTTACATGTTGTTGCAAACTCCTGGTAAGGCTCTAGCGTTCCTCTCCATCCAAATGTAATAAACAATATTGGAGAAGAAATACTTAAAGGTATTGGATTTGAAGTCGTTGCCCTTGGTCTTGTTGATAGAGAGGTCCTTGATGTTGGTCCATTCGTTTGGGAAGCTGGGGAGGCCCATCGATGCGGAGAATTTGTGCCAAAGTACGGAGGTGAAAGGGAAATTCCCAAGGAGGTGTTCAATGGACTCTGGGGTTTCTAAGGAAAAGAAGAAATTAAGCTTCAGGATGCTCATGTACTTCTTTATCCAATCATAGGTATTGAGTCTCTCGCGGAAGGCGAGCCATAAAATAAATTGGTGTCAGGGGATCACTTTGGTAGACCACACTAAGTGGGATCATGGGACAACATCCCCATAATCACTAACACAATCACAAGAAGACCCCGAGACGAACCTTTCATTGTTCATGGCACTCCAAACATGGGAATCCTCATGGTTATTCAGATGTTAGGATGAAAGTGCGTCAATGATTCTCGCACCTTTTGGAATAGTCCTCAGAAAGATGTTCTAATCGTCGTTTTTGACTTGCTGAATTATGATTTTTATGATAATTATAATAAATTTAGAGTTGAAGTAAGCTTGTCCGCGTAAATATTTATCACCAAAGATCACATTAAAGAATAGAAATTGGTCATTAAACACATTAATATTGAATTGATGTTGATCCTTTAACTAAAGGAATGTCAATTAAGAATTTTAAGGACCATAAAATTTGGGCATTTGTCCTATAAAATTTGGGCATTTGTCCAATGTAATTGTACGTACATTTATTAGTTAGATAAAATCTTAATTTCTTGAGTTTAATATTTATTATATTGTTTATGGACATATGAAAATATGTATCTGGAAAATATTATTTAGTTTGGATATAAAATAAATATATGAGTTAATTTTTAAAAATTATGAGAAATTTGATATATAATAATATATGAAAAATAATAGCTAATTTTAAATAGGGATTAATCGCTATAATTATAATTCGTATATTTTATTTTATTTAAAATGATCTATATATATCGCTTAATTTAAAATGTTGGAGGTGTACATCACGCTCTCTCCAAAATGATTCATATCATCATTATAGTATTTTCTCTTTTCTTAGATATATATATTTCTCTCTCTTCATTTTTTTTATTAATTAATTGTTTTTCTATCTCTTGCCATATATATTCACACTAATAATAAATAAAATATATATTTTTTCATCAATTCTATTAACTAAGTTTTATCATTAATTATTATATGTCCGTTACTCTTTTATATATATATATATATATTAATATTTTTGTATTAATTATTTTAAAAATAAACCTAATGAATTCTCCGAAAATGATCCACATCATTATCATAGGTATTTTCTCTTTCTTATATATATATATATATATATATATTTCTCTTCTTTCATTCTCAATAGGAAATCAGAAATTGTCTCTCTTAGGTCTTTATTTGTCATAGAGAGTTGTTGATTATAAATATTCTAAAAGGTCTTTATTTGTTATTGATGCAATGAATATTTTTTTTCTTGAGTTTTTGTTGACGTAATGTTGTCATTTTCATAGGGGGTGAACGAGGCTTTCAGTTAATTCAAAGAAGATCCATATTTGTGTAATGTGGTATGAACTCTTGAGCTCAAGTCTAAACTTCATATCATATATTTTTATTAGTTCTTGAAATATAACTTTTCTTCTCTATTATGTTTAGTCTCTCCTTAAGTCTTACTTTGTTATTCAGAGACAGATGGAAGCAAAAGTTATTTGGAGACTATATATATATATAATAATTCCCGATTTGTTTGGTTAGTTTCAAGTACTTTTAGTCATCACGTTAATAGGTTGATTTTTAATATTTCAATTGATCTTTTGATGGAGATGATGGGTTCATTGGATTCAAGATTAAAACAACTTTGATTTTTTTATGAGTAATGATAGGGAACGCGAATCTGGGGCCGCGAAAGTCCGCGAAAATAGAATATTCCCTTTTAATTACCGAATATTCTCTATTCTTATTAATTAATTTCTAACTCTATCTCTATTAACTAATTTATCCCTATTCTCGAGATTAATTATTTCACTCATTTTTTTAATATTTATTATCTCTCATGATAAAATAAAATATAATGTGTTGTATTTATTAATTATTTTTTCGCTAAACCCTAATCTCTAACTCTTAAACCCTAAATCATAAATCATAAATCCTAAACCCTAAACCTTCAATCATAAACCCTAAATCCCAAACCCTAAACTCTCTTTTTATTTATTCTTTATGCCCTCTTTTTTTTCTTATTATTTTTTTCTATTGACTTATTAATATTTTTTTAGTTTTATTACTTATAAATGTTTATCTAATATTTCTATTCTCACAATTAATTATTTTCTAATTAATTAATTTTTTTTGATAAATTTATAATTCAACTAAATAAAAATAAGAGATATTATTTAGGGTTTAAAATTTAGGGTTTGGAGTTTATGATTTAAATAAATTAATTAGAGATGAGAGAGATAAATTAATTAATTAGTAAGAGAGAAAGAGAGATAAATTAATTAATTCATAGAGATAAATTAATTAATAAGAAGAGGGAGAAATTAATTAATAAGAAGAGAGAGAAATTAATTAATAAGAGGAGAGAATATTCTGTATTTTAAAGGAATATTCTATTTTCTCGTACTTTAGCGGCCCAGATTCGCGTTCCCTATCATTACTCTTGGCGATAATAGTGTTATCATGGTTATGCAAAATGTTTTTGGTGATAATCGTGTTATCATGCCTGTAGGTGTGAGCATTGGTAAGTCAGTGAAATTTAGATCATTTTATCATAAAATTCGTTTGTAAAAAGATTTTTTAATTTTTTTATTACATTAATTTCTAATTTTGTTTGGTTTATTTGAGGTACTTTCAGCCATTATACTTCTGGATGTAAGCTATTGTCTGAATGTTTTTTTACTTAAATTACATTAATTTTGAGATAAATGTATTTAGCTCTAGATTTGTATATTCGTATGTATGCACTAACTTGGAATAATTGAAGATCAAATATTTTGTTTAATACTACTAATTTTAATGAAATAATAATGTGTTTTATGAATTTAATTTTATTGTGCAACTACTATTTTTATGGTATATTTTAGTTTTTGATACTCCTATTTTTTTTTTTTAAAATGTTAGTAAAAATAAACTCAATAAATATAACCTATCATCTATATATATTAATATTTTTTTATTAAATATTTCATCTATATAATTTGATTATTTATAAATAAATTCAAATAAAATAAACCCTTCTCATCTAAAAAAAGTCATCTATAATAATATAATTATTGAGATTTGCATTAAATATTAATATTAATTATGAAAATTATTTAGGAGATTTAAATTGTAAAAAAATATACTTACATTACATTGAATATGTTCACTAACTAATAATAAATATTATTATAACCTCCTATCAATTATAATTTATAACTAACTATTAAAAATAAAATTAACTGATAATAAATATTATTATAACCTTTAATTCATATATATTAATAATTTATCCAAATAATTAACATCAAATAAAACAAACCCTCTTAATTTTAATGAAATAATAATTTATTTTATGAATTTAATTTTATTGTGCAACTACTGTCTTTATGTATATTTTAGTTTTTGATACTCTTATTTTTTTTTTAAATGTTAGTAAAAATAAACTCAATAAATATAACCTACCATATATATATATATTAATATTTTTTTATTAAATATTTCATCTAAATAATTTGATTATTTATAAATAAATTCAAATAAAATAAACCCTTCTCATCTAGAAAGTCATCTATAATTATTGAGATTTACATTAAATATTAATATTAATTATGAAAACTATTTAGGAGATTTAAATGGTAAAAAATATACTTACATTGAATATGTTCACTAATGGATAATAAATATTATTATAACCTTCCATCCATAAAATAAATAATTCAGTTTCATTCTAATTTATAACTAATTATTAGAAATAAAATTAACGGGTAATAAATATTATTACAACCTTCAATTCATATATATTAATAATTTATCCAAATAATTAACATCAAATAAAACAAACCCTTTCAATTCTATTAACAAATGACAAATGAGAATGAGAATTAAAGTACAATGAAATTAGTTGTGATGGTGACTTTCTCGTAAACGATGCTACAATTTTGACAGATTAACAAAATTCATCTCCCCTGTGGGAATACGCATCCACGTTCGGATGAGGGAGTTGTTGTTGGTTATGATATTGTTACATATTGTTGCAAACTCCTGGTAAGGCTCTAGCGTTCCTCTCCATCCAAATGTAATAAAAATATTGGAGAATAAATACTTAAAGGTATTGGAGTTGAAATCGTTGCCCTTGGTCTTGTTGATGGAGAGGTCCTTGATGTTTGTCCATTCGTTTAGGAAGCTGGGGAGGCCCATTGATGTGGAGAATCTGTGCCAAAGTACGGAGGTGAAAGGGTAATTCCCAAGGAGATGTTCAATGGACTCCGGGGTTTCTAAGCAAAAGAGAAAATTAAGATTCGGGATGCTCATGTACTTCTTGATCCGATCATATATAGGTATTGAGTCTCTCTTGGAAGGCGAGCCATAAAATGAATTGGTGTTTGGGGATCACTTTGGTAGACCACACTAAGTGGGATCATGGGACAACATCCCCATAATCACTCACACAATCCCAAGAAGACCCCGAGATGAACCTTTTATTGTTCTCGGCACTCCAAACATAAGAGTTGAAGTAAGCTTGTCCGCATAATTATTTATCACCAAAGATCACATTAAAGAATAGAAAGTGGTCATTAAACACATTAATATTGAATTGATGTAGTTGATCTTTTAACTATAGGAATGTGAATTAAGAATTTTAAGGACCATAAAATTTGGGCATTTGTCCAATTAATATAATTGTACATACATTTATTAGTTAGATAAAATCTTATTTTCTTGAGTTCAATATTTATTATATTGTTTGTGGACATATGAAAATATTATTTGGAAAAATATTATTTAGTTTGGATATAGAATAAATATATGAGTTAATTTTTAAAAATTATGAAAATTTATATATATAATAATACATGAAAAATAATAGCTAATTTTAAATAGGGATTAATCGCTATAATTCGTATATTTTATTTTCTTTAAAATGAATATTATACTAATGTACAAGGGGAATTTAAGTATTAATTTTATGTAACAAATAAAATTTAAATACACATTAAAGTGTAAATTATTTTATTTGATAATGTGCTCAAATTAATTCATTAAAATTAATTTGTATATTAAAACTTTTGAAATTACTTATTGAATTATTTTCTATTATGATATTTAATGTAATTAAATTTACATTATTGAATTGTAGGGTAACAATGAGTATATGGATCCATAAAATGGAGTAAGAATGGGCTTAAATAAATTAAGATTTTTTTTGGGATGGACTTACATAAATTGATAAAAAAAAAATAAGTAATGAGTAGTTGGAATGAATCGAATGGAGGTGTGATTTAAAAATATTGTCAAGCTAGCTAAGGTTAATTATTTAAAAAATTAATTATTTATTGTAAAATATTATTTGGATATAAAAAAATGAACATAATTTGATAGATAAAAAAATACCCATAAATTAAAAAAAAAAATCCAACTAACTATAATGAAACAAGTCATGTTATTCTCTTTTCCATATGAAAATATCCGTAATAATATCTTAATGAAAATAAATAAAATATGATTTATTTAATTTTTGTTTATACAAATAAGTTTTTAAAATTATTTGATGTTAATAACTCTATAAATAAATAAAATTTTTAAAATTATTTGATGTTAATAACTCTATAAATAAATAAAATTATGTTTAGATGCCTGTAAGCTTATATCTTCTATTAAAAACATACACCATATAGAATTGAGAATAACACAAAAGTAACTTAGAAGAATTAGAACTCAATTTGGAAGAAAAGAGGGAGTGATTGCCAACATGATGTGTCTTCCGTCATGTTCACTGCTACTGACGTCTAAGTTTTGAGTGTCTTCAACAAAAACGACAATCCTATGACAAACGTCAAGGTTCATCGACGGTCAAATTGAGATATAATCAATGACTATATGCGTGTGCTCAATTCGATAATCCTTACGCTTCTCGATTTAATATTACGCTTCTCGATTTAATATTAATAAAGATTGTTTTTAAAATTATTAAACTGATTTTAATTTTTAAATATTTCTAACACGAATACCACCAAAAACATATTAAATATAGTGTTAGTTATGGTCGGTCCGTCAAACCTTACTCTTACTTGATCACCCATAAAAAATCAAAAAGTAATGCAATATGATATTAACTAATTAGACCATGATCAATTTTATAATTTTCTAATAGCAAATATTATATCTCACCAATTTTTCTTAAAAAAATATTAAATAACATAAAGATTATAATAATATTTGTTTTGTTTAATATACCAAGGTTCTTAGGACCGTTATTTATTTGTTGTGATGGTTTATAATAAGAGATAACAATGACTACTAGTATATCCGATACTCGTGGATACCCAATAGTTGGGATTGGGTTCCGAGTTGGAGATGGGGTGTGTCAAACTCAAATCCGATACCCGATTTTATAAATATTAATATATATATATATATATATATATATATATATATTAAGTATTAAGTTATTATTATTATTTATTAATGAAGTCACTTTTCAAATTCTTTATCATTATAATAAATATAACATTTATTATATTTACCTACATTTCAAGTTAACCAAATATTTATTTCTCATTATTATTCTTCTTCATATTTTTTTAATATAAAATGTTATTTTCCTCATCTCTTTCTTCATCTTCAATTCTCTCTCCTCATTCTTGATTTTTAACATCTTTCTCTCTATTTATTTCTTGCAGTAACAGAAATATAGAAATATTGTTATATATTCTTCAATTATTGCAACACTATAAGTATGAGGAAGTAATGTTTCTATTTTTTTATATCATTAATTTAGAGTTAACTTTTTTATTTTTTAACATCTAAAATATTATAAATATTTAATCGGGAAATGTGTACCTGTCGGGGATTGGTTACCCGACGAATCGGGGATGATGATACAAATAGAGATACCCGCCGAAATCAGGATCGAATAGTTAAATGAAAATTGAGTTCGAGAATGAGTAATTCATTTTCCGACTGATAGGTACCATTGCCATCCATACTTATTATGATCTAAGAAAAGGAAATTAATGAGGAAAAAAATAATTAATCAAGTCAGCTATATCCAATAAGTTAGAGTAGATTATAAATAACAAATGAATAGGTAAAATGAAAGTGAACCCTTTTAATTTAAAAAATAACTACCGTTCATAAAGGGGTTAGAGATTTGGAAAAAGGACGGCTATCATAAAGAGCACAACAAGTTTTAAATATAACAAATAATAAAGAAGGAAATAATGATAGACATATAAAACTTTTTAAAAATAAAAAAATATATAACACCAAAATTGTGATAAATATATATGGATTCTAAAATAAATAATAAATAAATATATCCAAAAAATCTTTAACTTTTTTTTTTTTTTTTTACAAAATCACTTATTTTTATTTTATTAAAAATCCCAAAGAGGGAAAACCGACATGACTTATTCGTATCAATCTAACCAACCTAGATTGTATAAAACTTAGATTGGATACTTAACGAAAATAAAATGAGTTATCAATCTAATTAATACAAACAATAAACACACATTACAAACAAGTAAATCGCCTTATACAACCGTAAATCAATTACTTTCTCGAATATAATTCCCCATTCCCGACAAAGCGCCCAATTCTCTAGAGTGATTGGAATGTGCCTCCACGTGTGAATCAAAGCTGTGTTGTCCAAAATTATAATGTTCCATACATGTTCCTCGTTTATCTAATGATTAAAAAAATGATAAAACATACATTTATCCACTCATTTTATCCAAAATTTTCTCATTATTTTTTAAGCATATCTCAAATGATATTCCATTCCACCCCAACTCTGAATCATGGATAGATCCTTGTAGGACGGTTGTAGTCCTTATTTGTGCATTTCTTATTATAAATGCGTACAATATTTCCTTCGTCGACTACACATTTAACAAACAAGAAATAGAGAAAAAAAGATATTAATGAAAATATCATTAGCATGAACATTTTAATTAATGAACATTCATGAAAATCACTAACCTTCGTAATAGAAGTGAAGAATATATTCATGCATCATCCAATCGATATTTCAAAATAGATGATTGTACTGTTACATAATTGTTTGTTTTTAATTGTTAGAGTTAAATTCAACAAAAACTAAATTTAAAATAATTAAATAAAGTTTTCATTACCTCATTTATATCGTTCATCGACACTCAAATTTCAATAGGAATCAAACTTAAGACCTGATTTAAACAAATATCAATAAATATAAATCAGATATATCGATAAAAAGTAGAAAGGCATAAAAGAATTTATTAAATTTCTTTTAATTTATCTAATCTATATAAATCCTTATTTCTAAACAATTTCATCCAGATTCACACATTTATGAAAGATGTGACAATTAATGTGTCTGGTAAACATTACTGATTCAGAATATTGATTGATGATAAGTATTCACAATGTTGATAATATATAGAAAACTACCGTGTACCCTATTAGGGACAATATTTGTATTTGGGTTCCTTCCATTTCTTGATAAAAACTTCATGAGAATATGTAACTATGGAATTCAACTCTCGATCTAAAATCAATCTAGTATGAACAATAGTAAAAAAAACATCATCAAAAGAGGAAGACTTTCTTATTTAGAAAACGAAGTATAATCGCTCGAAACATAGGATTTGTTTGAGGGTTTGAATCGATATAAAAAGGAAACAGACGATAAAATTAAAAGGGGTTGAATCGATATAGGATTGAGCACTCTTGTACGATAAATTTATAAGGGTTAATTGAATCGATATAGGAATGAAGCACTCTCGTGGGACTATGAAATGGAGGCGAGGAGCCTCAATCTTTTATTGGGTTTCTTTGTTTTTGATAAGTGGGTCCTTATTTATAAATGATCCAACACACCATGTTTAGTCACATTTCTCCATCACAACCCCTAATATAAATTAATCCAACACTTAATCCAACACACAATAATGTACCACGTTATCGATCCGCATCACATTTCTCCGTCACAACCGCCCATAATATAAATTAATCGAAAACACAATAATGCACCACATCATGGATCCGTGTCATATTTATCCATCACAACCGCCCATATTATAAATTGATCCAATACACAATAATGCACCACGTCATCAATCTGTGTTATTTAGTTAAAATAATCTGGGACATTGATTGAATAAGCAGTCGCGATTAATAAAATTTAAAATTAAAATAATCTATTAATCTTAACAACCCGATGCGCTCACCAATCTAACCTACGATAATGACTTACCATATTTGTCTTCCCAAACACATCTAACACCGCATGCTGCTGCTCACGGTCGCTTGCCATCACATACCACCAGAATCTTTGCAGGGAAAATGTGGTTATGAGAATTTCACATCTATTTCAAACAAAAATTCTGAAAAATTGTTCCTTTATCATTTATTAACAAACAACTTAATTAAATATTGATCACCAAAAATCTTTTGAATTTTAATAATCCTAATGTCTATCTAATGAAGTTTCTTTATGGTAAGTTGTTATTCTCCTTTAGAAGTGTTTCCTTCTGGATTAGATTGAAACTCATCCCAGCATGTTTTAAAACTCAATTGAAGAATACAAATGACTAAACCATATCAATTATAATATTTCAAAATTCACCAAAATAATAATTTTCAGGATTTCAGTTTTGGTTATAAATACTGTTCCTCACTTGTACCTAAATCACACAACACACTCCTAGAGTTTATAGTGAGCTTATAGCATTCTTCACGGACCTTCATTCTTTTCTGAATCACAATTTTGATTTCTCCCGAAATCTCGAGAAAACTTTCGGAAGGATAAAAATGACTTTAATTTTTCAGTGTTCTTTAAAAAATATTTATAAATTTGTGTCTTGATCTTATTATACTATCATTTGTGCAGGTATAATATTTATCCTCTCCGTCTCCCCAGATTTACAATAGGATGTCACATATATTATTCACTCTTCTCCAACGGTCTCATATGGAGCAAAAACAGCTTAAGGGCACCTCACCACTCATTCACATTGTGTCTCGGATTGTGCCGTACTTGCGGGAATGTGGAGAAAAATTCCAAATACGGATCAGAATTGAAATATCAGCAGGAATTGAAATTTACCGTTTACTGAAATCATTAAAAACGAAAACATTGTAATCAGATAATTCATTTACGTTTTTTGTTTTTATTTAGAATGATACGACTTCAAAATCATTATAGGTCGGTGTAGAATAATCTCTTAAACTTGTGGGTTTTTTTTCCCGTTTTGGGGAAATTTTAATTAAATTACGTTAAATCGTTTTTCCAAAAATACAAAATTTATTCATTTTTTAAGACGATACAGTTTTTCATTTCCAAATAGATAAGGCTCATGCTTCAAAGGAATATACAAAAAAAAATTCCAAATATGTTTGTATTTTGTTTGTTAAATGATATAAGAGCTAAATGTTTAATACCGAAAATACTAATGCTTCTACGACTCTACTTCACTGAGTATTTTTTTCGTCGATTCACTTTTCCACCTACAATATACCGATAAACCCACCTTCAAAATGGTGTCTACCCTTCTCAATTTTAGTAACTACATGACATGGAGTAAGGGTGTCTACCCTTCTCAATCGTTTGGTGTGAAATAAAAACATCATTTCATCAACAACACATGTGGCCAATTGAGAACTTCATTAAGATCGAACAATAGGATAAGATTGACTGTATGGTCAGGTCTTGGATTCGGAACTCTCTTGAAAAGGAGATAATTGTAGTTTTTTTTATCACAATGACTATAGTGGGATTAAGTAAAGAAAATATATGGAGAATGCAACATGCCACTATTGTACCACACTCATAGGGAATTAACCTCTTTTACTCAAGGGATGATGAGTTTAAAATATTTTTATTATGTAGAAAACATTTTGGGATTTTCTTCAATGTCTACGGCCTACTCTTACTCGTATTTGCAACCTAGTCTGCATTTGTAGTTCTGCTGGAGATTGTTGATATGTGCTTAAATAATAAATTTATTCAGTTTTTATGGGTCTTAGTGTGCCCTACTCCTAGATAAAATGGTTTTGTCGATAACGGTTTTTTCAATGGCTTTTGTTAGGATTTGTATCTCCTAAATCCAACCAACTTGAAACAATTTGTAAAAAACACAAGAAAGAAGAACACAAGAACACACAGATTTATAGTGGTTCACTCAAATTGAGCTACATCCACTTCAGCAACCACCAGATTTCACTATGAAGAAGAAGAAGGAATACATAGTTTTTGCCTCACACTTTATCTCTCTAGAATTCTGTCTGCACAATTTAAACCCTTAATAATTACATATTTATAGGGTAAACATTCAGGTAATAAACCTAAATAACTTTGGTCAGGCCCAAACCCAAAACCAAAAAAGATAAACCCAATAAACTCTAATTAACAATGTAGAGTTTATTATAAGTGTAAGCTCCATAAATCAACAATCTCCCACTTGGAGACTAACTTCATCATCTCTCGATCGGTAGTGGCTTTCCATTCGGTTTCTTAACGAAGAAGACCAACTGAAGTTGCACACAACTTCAGTTTCTCATTTGTCACAGTTTTCGTCAACATATCAGCTGGATTCTCACTCCCGGGAATCTTCTCAAGAGCTAATACTCCATCTTCTAAAGCTGACCGGATGAAATGATAACGAACCTGTATATGCTTCGTCCTGCCATGATAAACAAGATTCTTTGCCAAATGAATGGCACTCTGACTGTCGCATCGCAACACACTTCCCTCGTAGTCTTGACCCAATTCTCGCAAAAAAGGTTGTAACCACATCATCTCCTTAGTAGCTTCTGTCACAACAACATACTCTGCCTTATAACTAGAAAGAACAACAATCTTCTGCAATTTTGAAACCCAACTGATTGCAGTACCTCCCAGAGTATAAATGTACCCTGTTGTGCTCTTCCTACTATCAACATCACCACCATTGTCAGCATCAACATATCCTTCCAAATCCATATTAGACTTTCGAAAACACAAAGCAAGACCCGTACTTTCTCTTAAGTATCGTAGTATCCACTTTACTGCTTCCCAATGTTGTCTACCCGGATTGCTCATGAATCTGCTAAAAACTCCCACTGCATGTGCTATGTCTGGTCTTGTGCAAACCATCGCATACATAATACAACCAATGGCAGAGGCATACGGAACAGTTGCAATGTAATTTTTCTCCTCCTCTGTTGAAGGCGACTGATCTTTAGATAGTCTGAAGTGACTAGCTAAGGGGGTAGTAACTGGTTTTGCATCATACAAGTTGAACTTACTAAGAACTTTCTTCACATATTCTTCTTGTGAAAGCTTGAGAACTTCTTCATCCCTGAAAATTCTCATTCCAAGGATTTGTTTTGCAGCACCCAAATCCTTCATTGTAGACTCCCACTTAACTAATTCATCACACTGTTTTGCTTCCTCATAGCATTCAGGTTCACCTCTATCTGTCAACAAGATATAGTTCAGAGATGGAGACCACCTCTCAACTAGTTTTCGATTTCTTGACGATCTTCTCAACTGTATAACTGGTGTTTGCTGATTTACCTCTGGAGCCACGTTCTCAACGATTTCATCTTCAATAACACATTGTTCTTCTTCGACAGTCGGTATATATTCAGTTGACAAATCTCTTAATCGACTATACTAGTCTCTTTCAACTTGGAATCACCATCTGATGTCTTCCCAACACAATCTTTGTAGAGAACCTATTCATTGAAGATAACATTTCTACTACGAATGATCTTCCGATTTTAATTATCCCTGAAACGATAACCAAACTCGATATAACCATAACCAATGAAAAAATATTTATTAGACTTTGGATCAAACTTGCCCTATCACATTCACTAATATGAACATATGATAAACAACCAAACACTTTCAAATAAGAAATGTTTACCTTTTTATTGCTCTAGGCTTCTTCAGGAATTCTGAATTCAAGAGGAATAGAGGGTCCCCTGTTTATCAAATAGGCAGCAGTATTTATAGCTTCTGCCCAGAAGGTTTTAGGCAGCCCTGCATGCAATCTCATGCTTCTAGCACGCTCGTTTAATGTTCGATTCATTCGTTCAGCTACTCCATTCTCTTGAGGCGTTCGGGGAATAATCTTCACCATACTGATCCCATTCTCAGCACAATACTCTTTGAAATCTGAATTGATATATTCACCTCTGTTGTCGGATCTCAAGCACTTAACTTTCTGATTTGTTTCATTTTCAACCAAAACCTTCCACTTCTTGAAAATAGCAAATACTTCAGACTTGTGCTTCATAAAGTAAACCCATACTTTTCTTGTTGAATCATCTATAAAAGTCACATAGTAGTATGATCCGCCAATAGAAGAAACAGGTGCAGGTCCCCACACATCAGTGTATACCAAGTCTAGTATTTCTTTCTTGAGCTCCTTCCTAGTTTTTAAGAAACTCACTTGTTTCTATTTTCCAAGAATGCAGTTTTCACATAACTGATGTTCAACAGACTTCAGTTCTGGAATCTGTCCATTCTTCAAAAGAATTTTCATCCCTTTTTCGCTCATATGGCCCAACCTGTAATGCCATAGCTCACTGTTCTTCGAGTCATCAATTACAGCAGCAACTGTTTCTCTGCAAGTTGAAGTCATGAATAACGTTCCAGTTTTGTGACCTCGAGCAACAACAATTGCTCCTTTAGTCACCTTCCATGCACCATTTCCACAACTGAAATTGTGACCTTCTTCATCAAGTTGTGTAACAGAGATCAAATTGCGCATTAAACCTGGAATGTGTCTCACCTTATTAATCTTCCAAACAAAACCATTTTCCATCTTCAATTTGATGTCCCCCATACCAACAATATCCAGTGGCTCACCATCTGCGAGATAAACTTTCCCACAGTTTCCAGCCACATAATTCTCCATTAATTCTTTATGGGCATTGGTGTGGAAAGACGCTCCCGAGTCCAAAACCCATGAATCTATCGGGCTATCAACAAACAGAAGTAACGCATCAGTGACAGATTCTGTAACAACGTTGGCTGTATCATTTTTATCATCACCATTTTTCTTCAGTGCTTTACAGTTCCTCTTTAAATGACCCTGTTTACCACAATTCCAACACTCAAATGTCCTCCCAGACTTGGACTGACTCCTCATTCTCCTTGACATAGATCTGCTCTTACCTCGGTTGAAATTTCTATCATTATCTCTACCCCTGTTTTCTACATTCAGAGCAGAACCTTTGAATGTTTCACCAGAATCAATTTTACGAACCTCTTCAGCAAGAATATGATCTCTAACTTCAACAAATTTCAGTTTAGTATTTCCAACTGATTACTAATTACTGCCCTCATAGGTTCCCAACTATTTGGTAGAGATGCTAACAAAATCAGGGCACTAACTTCATCCCCAAAATCAATCTCAACAGATAGAAATTGATTCACAATTGTATTGAATTCATTCAAATGAGTAGTGACAGAAGTACCATCAACCATTCTTAAATAAAAGAGTCTTTTCATTAAGTGTACTTTGTTGTTAGCAGATGGTTTTCATACATATCAGAAAGAGCTTTCATCAGACCCATGGTGGTCTTCTCCTTTGCTACATTGTGAGCAACTGTCTTGGCTAGGGTCAATCGGACAACTCCCAAAACCTGTCTATCAAGGAGTTTCCATTCAGCTTCATCCATCTTCTCTGGTTTCTCACTCAAAGGAACATGAAGCTTCTTTCTATAGAGATAATCTTCAATCTGCATTCTCCAGAAGGCATAATCTGTCCCATCAAATCTTCAAATCCCATGTCCTATACTGTTCTCACTTGCCATTGTTTCCAATGCTCAGATCTAACTTAGCTGCTCTGATACCAGTTGTTAGGATTTATATCTCCCAAATCCGATCAGCTTGAAACAATCTGTAAAAAACACAAGAAAGAAGAACACAAGAACACACAGATTTATAGTGGTACACTCAAATTGAGCTACATCCACTTAAGCCACCACCAAATTTCACTATGAAGAAGAAGAAGGAATATAGAGTTTTTGCCTCACACTTTATCTCTCTAGAATTCTGTCTGCACAATGTAAACCCTTAATAATTACATATTTATAGGGTAAACATTCAGGTAATAAACCTAAATAACTTTGGTCAGGCCCAAGCCCAAAACCAAAAAAAGATAAACCCAATAAACTCTAATTAACAATGTAGAGTTTATTATAAGTGTAGGCTCCATAACTCAACAGCTTTAAACTTGGAAAAATAATTGGAGATCCAAGTCTTATATCATGAGAATGGCCAACACTCTGTAATGATGGTAAGTGATCAGTATGCCAAAAAAAGATATTGGGAGATACAACGACAACAATCGTGGTAAGTATCCTGATTACAATACAAAGAAGATGCTTGTTAACAAATCATCTTATTGTTCTAACTTTAACATGGAAGGCCACAGCCTTAATCTTGTGAATCCAGATTGGTACAAAGGACAAAGAGATGTTGTAAAGGGACAAACTCATATAAGCGTCATGCAAATATTGTGGCAGATGAGCAAGATCATTAAAAAACTACTTCAATCGCGACTAAACTCGTTCAACATGAACAGTTAGAGTTATTGAAAAGATAAAACATAATAGATACACTATGAACTTTGCTTATTTGAAGAAATTATCTAGTATGACTAATTATGCCCTTAATGTTAATATAAAAACTAGTTGTTGGATTTAAGATAACGGTGCCAATAAACATATATGTTGTGATTTAAGCATGATAAAAACATAATACATAGTAAACCTATTCTTGTCTTTTTACTTAATAACACCACCAAAATGGTAACCCATACATGTTCTTTTTATCTTACAATGAAGATAATACTCATAAATGTGTATTCCCACATTTCATCATAACCTCTTGTTTGTTTCAAAATTATAAAAAAAATATGAATTTAAAATTTATTTTTCATCATGATTTTGCTTGCTGCAAGACATTCAAATCGATGAGATATGTTAATTATCAGAACTATCAGGAAACTCATTTTCCTAAATGTATTTCATAAACGACTTGGTCATGTCTATCATCAAATATATCTATCCTTCTATTTCAATGTTAATATCTGTCTTGCATTAAGTTTCTGAATCTGATATTTGTTCGGATGCTAAGCAAAATTGACTTTCTTTCTCATCTACCTCTATAAAATTCATTTTTTATTTCAACTATTGCACATTGATATATGGGGATCTTATCAGAAAACATCAACACTAAATACTCCTTTTATGCTTATAATTATCATGATTTCTTCTGTTATACTTGGACATTTATGTTGAATTTCAAAACCCAATTATTTATATTCTTGAAAAATTCATCCAAATGATACAAACTCAATTTAACCAAACTGTTAAAACCATTTGCACTAATAATGGCACTGAATTATGTTTTAATTAGTGTCAATTTTTTCTAAATAGCTTTGGAAAGGGGTTGGGTTTGTACTCTGCAACAAATGGGATTGTAGAGAGAAAAATATAGACATCTATTTCAAATAGCAAGAGCTCTTGTTTTCTAATCCAAATTTAGAAATGATTTATGCATTTTTCAATTCTTCATGCCACATATATTATCAATATTCTGCAATTGGAAAACACAATATCTATTATTACATTGTAAGAGTACAGATTTTGCTTTTTTAAATACTTTTGGTTGTATATGTTATGCAACTAATAATTTATCATATAAGACAAAATTGACCCAAGAGCTTTTACATGTCTCAATCATGGACAAAAGGCATATAAAATTTTCAATATTGATACAGATTCAATATTTGTTAGTATCTAGAGATGTTGTTTTTTATTAACATCTTTTTCCTCTATTGATACTAATCATTTTTAGATTCTTACCAATAGTAGACCCTCCTTCATTGTCTACTACATCTCGATACCACTTGTTGCTCTAGTTGATGATACTACTGTACCTATGATTCCTCTTTGTGGATGCAAGACATTGTTATGTCTAATATTCCTATTCAATATTATCTATATCAAAACACTCACCTCTCCTCATACACCTAATACTTACCTTTTTCAAAATTTATCATGCAATAATCAAATATATATGACGTTCTTAGCACACATATATTTGATTTGGGAATCATGTTTTATAGACATGCATCTTAGGATTCTAAATGGAGGTAAGTTATAACGGTTGGATTGGACACTCTAAACTTGAATAATACTTGGTATGAAACCGATCTTCCTCCAGAAAAGATAACCATTGGTTTTCAATGGATATATAAATTAAACTTCACCCTAATAAAATAGTAGATAGATATAAGACATGATTGATTACTCAAGGTTCAATCAGCAAGAGTGATAAACTACTATGATAACTTCTCCCAATTACAATCTCTAAATCTTGACAATTTCACTAATTCAACATAAATAATTCATTTTGACATGGAGTTTTGGATGAAGAGGTTTATTTGAAACCACCTCCTGGTTTTGTTACTCTTAAACTTGGTCAGGTTTGTCGACTTATAAAAAGCCTTTATGACCTTAAACAAGCCTCGCGTCAGTGATATATTGAATTTTGTAACAAGTTTCTAGCTTGTGGTGGTAAATAATCAGCTGTAAATAATTGTCTATTTACAAAATTTAGTGACTCTAATTTCACATCATTATTTTGTATGATGCTTTTGAATGAAATTTAGTTTGTCAAGGATTTTCTTCACTCTGGTTTTACTATTAAAGATCTTGGCCAAGCCAAGTATTTAATTGGTCTTAAGCTCAATTACTTGACGGGATTTTTATTGATTAAATAAAGTACAATTTATACATTATAAAAGACATTGGATTTATTAGTGCTATGCCCTCTAAAACCCTATTTCCTAGAGGGCACAAACAATTAGGCACACTGTTAGGTTACTTATAAATAATTTTCGATCTGAAAAATAGCGGAGGGAGAGAAAGTGAAATTTTGGCGCCAATCTCACTCCGGTCTCCCTCGGTCCGTCACTCACTGCCGGCAGGATTCCGACATTAGAAACGTCAAGCCTTCCTCTCTTCGTGAAACGTCTGTTCATGATTAAGGTCAAATATAAAGTTTCTAGAAATTGTTTTCAGCTGGCTATTGTTTATGACAGCAACTCAAGCTCGGTTAGAAGAATGAGAATGTTTAAGGGGATGGATAGACAGTGATAAGATGTAGCTAGTTTTTTGTGACTTTAATGTCACAAGAATTGGAAGTGATCGAAGCCCTAAATCTGATGTCACACGGGATTTGATTGATTTCAGCGATTGCATTAGGGACATTAGCTACATTGAGCCTACCAACTCTGGAAATTTCTATACTTGGTCTTCAATAAGAGGAGATGAACAAATGAGAAAAAGTAGAATTTTATAGAGGACTTATTAATGAGGAATGAGTAAAATAGTTTCCAAGAAGTCGTATACATATACTAAATCCAGGAATTTCATATCATTGCCTAATCAAGTTGTTTTGGGAAAAGGAGGAAAGAGATGAATGTTCATTCAAATTCTTCAAATTTGGATGGAAAGTGACCTCTTCAAAAAAATCTTGAATGAGGTGTGGTGTAAGAAAATATATGGATCAAATATGTTCCGAGTTTTAGAAAAGTTAGGACTTCTCAAGATTCAACTCCAAAAGCTTGACAAGAGAAAATTCAGCAATATCTAAAAAAGGGAGTTGGCTGCTAGATCCAAACTAGAAGATGTTTAAAATCGTTGATTTTGAGGAAATGATGTGATTCAATTTCAAGAAGAGGAGAAGGCTTCCCTAAGCATGTTTATAAATTTTTGCTCATTAAAGGAGAGCTTTGTGAAGAAAAAATCTAGACACAATTGGCTTTCCCTTGGAGATAAAAATACAGCATTCTTTTTCCAAAAGTACTCGGTTATAAACTTACGGAATTGTGTGCATAAGTTCAAGAAAAATGATGGGAATTTTCACAAGGGCAGGACCAGATTCAAGAGATTGCTGTCCAGTTTTTTCAACTACTAATGGGATCCAAAAACAGATTTTAAGCCACCTTAATACGCTTTATCAGAATGTCGATAAAAAGGTTTCAACTAAGAACATTCAGAGTTTCAACTAAGAACATTCAGAGTTTTATTGAGGTTGTTACAATGGACATAAGTCTAACTTATCATCCAAACAAAAATTGGAATGCCTAAACTCACTCTCTTTCCAATTTCAGACTTATAGCATTTTCCACATTCCTCTATTCTTTCTAAATCACAATTTTGTTTTCTTCTAAATGAAGAAACATTTTAGAGGTTAACTTTCTCATCTCTCAACAAACTACTTAAACTTTTCAATGTTTTTCTCTTAAACATTCTAAATCATTTTTTCTTGACACTTTCTCGTAACAGAGTTTCTAAGACCTCCAATTTTTTTTTGTTGAAATTCGAGAATGTAATGAAAAGTCTAAATAGAGAACTCAATTGTTACTCTAACATTCACGACGAGAAGATTCCAAAGGTCGTTGATAGAGAACTCAATTGTTACTCTACCATTCACGACGAGCTAGGATGCATTCCTGCAAGTGTGAGAAGGTCTCAAACAAAACCCTAAATATTTTATGAAATCGCCACAGTATCTCAAGAAATAAATAAAATATAAAACAAATGTTAAACCCTTCCAAAGAGAACCAAATAAAATCTATTCAATAAACAAAGGTAAAAGACGTCACAATCATATTTTATCAATTAATCAACAATTCAACACGCTCTAAAAATAAACCACAAAGAATAAAAAAATAAATTAAAAATTACTGACTTCAAAATTTGCAAGTTTTCACCAACGGTAACCTAATGTAAAAAAATAATTAGTTTATATTCATTTTATATGTACTGATAATATACAAGGACTATTGTAAAATTTTAATATAATGTAAATACTAGATTAAAAGTCAAATAGGCATATGTGGATTTCACGTTTTCAATCTCATTTTGCCGTAACTCTATGTCTTGATCTTTAATCAAGAAATTTACATGGTATCAGAGTGAGGAGAACAAAGTCATCAAGAAGTTGTAGAAGAAGAGTCAGAAGAAGCTGAATATTCAGAGTCCTCATCAACCGATTAGAGTGATCAAGAAGTTGTAGAAGAAGAGCCAAAAGAAAAAGGTGAATCTCCTGAATCTTCTTCAACCGATTATTCTTCATCATCCTCATCAGATTGTTTGAGAGATAGAACTACAAGATTGGCCGACAAGAAGAAACACGACAATGATTTGTACACTATGCATAACTCTGATAATACAGGTGCAATAATTTGTACAACTGTTTTCAATGGTGGAAATTATATAGATTGGAGTAGTGGTGTTCGTTTAGCCCTAGAAGAAAAATCCAAATTAGGGTTTATAGATGGGTCGTTGATAGTTCCAAGAGAAGCAGATGACTTCTATCGATGGAAAAATATGGACAGTCTAGTTCGATCTTAGATTCTAAATACATTGTCGGATGAAATCAAGGCTAACTACTCCTCCACGACCATAGCCTTGAATTTGTGGACAAATATCAAAGAAAGATTAAGAAAATAATGTCCCACAAGCATATCAAATCCAAAAGGCCATTAGTAATCTACGACAAGGAAATTTGACACTTGAAATGTATTTTTCTAAGTTAAAAAAGTTATGGGATGAACTGATGGTTCTTGAACCATTGCCTACTTGTGAATGCGATCCAAGAACTCATTGTTATTGCAGAATGACAAAGTTAGTAATTGAGTTAGATACTTCTAACAAACTTACACATTTTCAAATAGGATTGAACGAATATTTCGATAACGCAAGACAACAGATCATTTTTATGGATCCAAACCCAAGTCTGAACAAAGCCTATGCAATGTTGTTGAGCATTAAAAGACAAAGGTTAAGGAATAAGATAGGAAAAAGAATGAAGTGGGTAAGGGTACAAGTTGGCCCTGCTAACGCTGATCTTATCGGTCATGTTCAGGGCACCGGTCATAGGGATTCTGTTTTCTCAAGAATAGGTCCTGTTCAAAACGTCGATCCTGATCAGGATATCGGTCCTGATAAAGCTAAACATAGACAAACCAGTCTTAGAGCTTCTCATAATGCTACCGTACCTAGCCATATTGACCATGTTAAGCTTGGTCTTGGACTTGCTGATCCGGATACTACTCAAGCTACCGGACTTGCTACTACCGGTCCTAATGAAAAATGTTCTGGTTCTAAAGTTTCTGGAATTCAAAGAACTATGGGACGGGGAATACTTGGCCCATATGAAACAAGAAAAATTGGGTCTGATGGCACTCCAATAGGTCGTGAGTCCACTCTACACAATTCTAGGAATGCAAGCAGGTATCAAAAAAGCAATGTCATCAGAATTCGAAATGACCCGATCCATGGGCTCAGAGTCACCTTTTGAGATAATGAACAAGAAAATCCTGGACAAAAAACATTGAAAAACCAACAAGCAATAAAGAAGCTCTTGAGAATGAACTGGAAAATCTTGGGTTTTGTGAAATTAAAAGAAAGAAGACAATTTGGTCTTGAATAAGGCAGTGAGCCTTGGTTCTGAAGTAGGGCGAATTAAAATCGATAACAGACATGAATCCAGTAGTAAAGAGGTTCAAAGTCAAAAAAGACCTACTAAAGAAGAACAAGCTGAAAAGCGAAGACATAGCAGAAAAATCCTAGATCCATAAGCCACTGACTCTATAACGGGAGAAGATGAGATTAATGTGAGGCAACCCCCACTCAATGTGAATAGTATTCCATGTAATCAAGTTGTAGCCATTGAGGATAGCGAGACAAGTGATGATTACGATTTCTCTGATGAAGAGGTCCAGGATAGTCTAGAAAGTCATGAACCCAATACTTATATCCAGTCATGAATATAGTGGCATGGAACATAAGGGGACTCAATGACCCTCTGAAATGCAAATAAATTAGGAGGATCATTGAGAACCAAAAGATCACTATGATGGGTATTCTTGAGACAAAAGTCAAAAGCCGGAACGTTGAGAAGGTTAGCAAGCTGTGTATTGATAGAAGTAGGGAAATCATTCACAACTCAAATGAAAAAACGAGCAGAATCTGGGTTATTTGGGATAACAAAGTTGCTGAGGTCAGGGCTCTCTTTTTGAATTGTCTATACTAGGAACTCAAGCACTGACAGAAGACTTCTCTGGAATTGTCTTAGAAATTGGATCGGTAGTGATAAATCTTGGGATGTCCTTGGTGATTACAACGTAACCAGAAACGAATCTGATCGTAGCCTAGAATCTGAAATAACTCGGGATATGATTGACTTTAATGACTGCATCAGAGATATGGGTTGTATCGAGCCTACCAATTCTGGGAATTTTTTCACTTGGTCTTCTACCGCTGATTGAAAAGGTAAAAAACACGATATCTGGCTGGGCAGCGAAAAAACTTTCTTACACAGGGAGGATCGAACTTATCAAAATTGTGGTCATGGGCATAGTTGGCTATTAGGCGCAGCATATGATCATTCCGAATAAGGTAATGAAGGAGCTCAATACGCTGATGATGAACTTTATCTGAGTAGTAGCGGAAGTGGAGGAAAAAAAGTCAAATGGACCACTCTTTGTAAACCAAAGGACGAGGGAGGCATCAGATTGAAGAACTGTATCAATTGGAACAAGGCTCTTACCTTCAAGCATATGTGGGCTTTGCAGCACAATCAGGAGTCACTATGGATTAAATGAGTGCATACGAAGTTTATGAAATACGAAACCAACATCTAGACCTGCAAAATTCATGAAGGTATGAGTTGGTCTCTAAAAAAGATTCTTAAACTAAGAAACGATATTGCAGATCTTTATGACATCCAGCTAGGGGATAGGAAATGCACTCTATTCTAGCACGACCCCTGGTTCGAAAACCAGCCTATCATCCACAAGTAGGAGTTTCAAAATACCCGTATCAGAAGGGACTACACAGAAGCGAAAATCAGAGACATTAAAGATGGGAATTGGGACTCACCCTAGAGAAGAAATCCAGAATGACAAAGGATACTTGATCATATAAGTAACATACAACTACACGACAGACCGGATATTCATGAATGGAAAGCTGAGGACAATGGGAAGCTGATATCGAAGAAAATATGGGAGGTAACCCGGGAAAAGGCGTAGAAAGTAGAATGGGCTCCTCTTGTATGGTCAATGAAGATTATTCCTAGATACTGGTTCATCCTATGGCTCGCCTTCTAGGAAAGACTCATCACTCGTGATCGTATTAGCAAGTATATGAGCATCCCGGACGCGAGCTGTCTTCTATGTAAAGGAAATAAAGAAACCATAGATCACCTATTCGGGAGTTGCTGTATTGCTTCAGAGCTTTGGGACAGATTCTATAAAAGCCTGGAGCTGAATAGTTTCCCTAGCGAATGGAATGAAATCAAAGATGCAGCACTACTCAAAGCCAAGGGAAATAGATTTTGCAACAAGCGTGTTCAAGTGCGGCTTTGGAGTAGTGGTGTATAAAATTTGGCAAGAATGGAGTGCAAGGGTATATGATAGAACCCGCAGGAGCATTGAAGAGTTATGAAAACATATTGTATCGGATTGTAGCGCCCTCGCGGAAACGTGGACAAGAATTCCAAGCACGGAGCAGAACTGGAATATCTATAGGAACTAGAATTTACCGTATTTTAAACTCACTATAATTGAAAGCATTGTAATTAGATAATTCATTTACGTTTTTAACTTTTTAGCTTTTATTCAAAATGTTACAACTGCAAAATCAATCTAGGCCTGTCTAGAATGATCTCTTAAACTCGTGATTTTTTTTCCCATTTTTTGGATTTTTTAATGAAATGACGCTAAGTCATTTTTCCTAAAAAAAGACAAAGGGAAGTTCAGACATTAATGTCTGAACAGACTAATAATTTTGCAATGCTAATGAAGGACAGTTCATATCAACAGAGGGGTCAAAATAATTCAAGAAACAATAGAGGAAGGGGAGGAAACAACAAAGGAAGAAATGAGAAGGGAACACAAAATCTATTTTGTACTCATTGTAAAATGGAAGGGCGTAGACAAGAAGGATTTTTCAAGATTATTGGATATCCAGAATGGTGGAAAACAAAATTTCCAGAAAAGGAAAATGCAGCAACTAACAATCCCTTCTCATATTGAGACGAACAACCTAAGTCCTCCTCAAATCAAGCCCCAAAGTTCAGTAACATAGACATTGCAGCAGTGGTAAAAGAGGTTACGAAAGGACTACAAACAATATGCAAGGTTAAAGAAAAGTATTAAGAAGGTATATTTTCTTTTAAAAACCTTACTAATACTTGTAGTTTGAATGTACATAATAACTCTAAGGATAAATGTGTTTGGGTAATAGACAGCGGTACTAGTTGTCACATATGTGCTAATTTGAGTATGATGATTCATCTTCGAAAAGTAAATAATATGCCACTATTTTTACCTGATGGAACAATAAAACATGTAAAACAAATAGGAAATTTTATATTAACTAGAAACCTTATATTATATGATGTAATGTATGTAAAAGACTTTACTTATAACCTAATTTCAGTTTCAAAACTTACTACAATAAACAATATTAATTGACAATTTTCTTCTACTGGTTGTCTATTGCAGGATGTTAAAGACAATACAATCATAGGCAGAGGAAACTTTTCTCAAAACCTGTACCTATTAGAAACTGATTTAGGGAGCACAATCTTCAATACATGTACTGATTTTACTTTACTGCATAGAAGATGTGGTCATCTTTCATATATTACTTTAAAAAATATTTTCAATTTAGATAAGAATGAGAATTTTCATTGTAGTATTTTTCCAATTTTAAAAATGAAAAGATTACCTTTCAATAATAGTCAATCTAAAACCACTAAGTGTTTCAAATTGATTCATATGGACATTTGGGGCCCATATAAAGAAAAATATTTCATTAATTGCCTTTATATGATTACAATTGTAGATGACTATAGTAGATTTACTTGGACATACATGCTCAAAACTAAAAATCTTGTTTACCAAATATTTTTTGATTTTTATGCTATGGTCAAAACACAATTTGAATTGCTTAGTAAAACTATAAGAACTGAAAATGGAATGAGTTCTTAAGTTTTGAATGTCAGGATTTTTTCAAAAGAAATGGAATATTGCATCAAAAATCTTTCCCTAACATCCCACAACAAAATGGGTGGTAGAGCGAAAACGCTAGCACCTTCTTCAAATTTCCCGTTCTATTTTATTTCAAGCGAGCTTACCTTCATGTTTTTGGTCTTTTTCAATCCTAATGGAAAAACATATTGTTAATAGGACTCCCACACAAGTTTTAAATTGGAAAACTCCATTTTTTAAACTGCATAAAAAACAACCAGATTTTTCACAATTAAGAGTTTTTGGATGTTTGTGTTATGCCCAAAACAACACTCCTCAGAAAACTAAATTTGAACCAAGAGGAAAAAAATGTATTTTCATTGGATATTGTCCAGGACAAAAAGGATATATAGTTTTTGACACTACAACTGAAAATATTTTTGTCACAAAAGATATTATTTTTTATGAAAATATCTTTTCATATCAAAACAAAATAAAAATTACAGAAAAGAAAAATGATTATATAAATATAGATCATTTTGATGAATCTGATGAAGAATTAGAAGACTCAATTGTAGGAGAATCAACTTCTATAAATGATGATGCTAATCATGATTCAGTTTTTTTTTGATAACTCTAAACAAAACTCTTTTATACGACCAAGTGAAACTAATGTTTTACAAAATCAACAAAGAAAAAGTAATAGGGAAAAGAAGACCCCTATTTGACATGATAATTATGTTGTTAATTCAAATACAAATCTTAAAAGTGGAACTTCTTATACTCCACATACTTTTCCATATACAACTAAATGTATTAATAATGAACACTTATACTTTTTAAGAACTATTTCCATAGTTAAAGAACCACAATCTTACAAAGAAGCTGAAAAAATTAAACATTGGCATATTGCTATGAATGAAGAACTAACTACTTTAAAAAACAATAATACTTGGAATCTAGTTACACTTCCAAATGGGAAGAAACCAATTTGATGCAGATGAATTTACAAGACGAAATTAAATCTAAATGAAATAGTGGCGAAGTACAAAGCGAGGCTAGTAGCAAAAGGATACAACCAAAGAGATGGGATTGACTTCCACGATAGCTTCTCTCCAGTTTCAAAAGAAGTCACGGTAAGAAATTTACTCGCTTTGACAACCTCTAACAATTGGTTTTTGTAGCAATTTAACGTTAATAATGTTTTTCTCCACGGTAACCTAGATGATATACATGCACCTTCAAGAAGGGCTAATTGGAGCAAAAGTAAACCAAGTATGTCATCTTAATAAAAGTCTTTATGGCTTAAAACAATCCTCAAGGCAGTGGAACAAAGAGTTTTCAAAAAAAATTGATTAAATTTGGCTTTGTTCAGTCAATATATGATAACTGTTTGTTTATTTTGAAAACTGAAAAAACATTCACTGTCTTATTAGTATATGTAGATGACATACTTTTTGTTGGAAATTGTTTACAGACTATTAATAACGTTAAACAATATCGATATTCAAAATTCATAAGATTTAGGTAATGTTAAGTATTTCCTTGGACTAGAATTCTCATACTAAGTATATACTTGACGTACTAGCTGACACAGGATTATCTGGGTACAAACCAATTGAAATTCTCATAAAAAAGGATAAAGTTTAATGAATCGGACAGTCCAGAATTAGTCAAACCAGAAAAATTTTGAAGACTAATCGGACAACTGATTTACTTAAACTTTTATCGACCAGATATTGGTTTTAGTTTCAACAGTTGAGTCAATATATGCATAAACCATTAGAAGTTCATTGGGAGACATGTTAACATGTAGTTAAATACTTAAAGGGAATGCCTTCACTAGGACATTTTTACCCTTGTAATTCTAACTATATGATTGGGAGGTTTTCAGATGCCGATTGGGCAACATGTATAGATAGTCGAAGATCTCTCACAGGTTATTGCATTAAACTTGGAGCAGCTTTGGTGTCATGGAAGTCAAAAAAAACTACAGTATCACGGTCGACCGCTGAGGCAAAATACCGGAGTATGGCCACTACAGTTTGTGAGCTAAAGTGGATATCTTATTTGTTGAACGATTTTAACATAAAAGTGAGTTTGTTGATTCCACTTTGATGTGATAATGAAGCTGCAATTCATATTGCTAAGAATCGGTCTTCCACGAGAGAATGAAGCATTTAGATATAGATTGTCACCTTGTTAGAGATAACTTTAAACAAGGTTTTATTCAACCTCTACATGTCTATTTAAGGATGTAGGAAGCTGACATATTTACAAAAGTTTTAGATCGTGGTTTATTTTTCAGCCTTCGAGAAAAGATGAACTTGAAAGATGTCCATCTTGAGGAGGGGATGTAAAATAATGTAAAAAAAAATTAGTTTATATTCATTTTACATGTACTGATAAAATACAAGGACTATTATAATATTTTAATATAATATAAATACCAGATTAAAAGCCAAATAGGCATATCTGGATTTTCACGTTTTCAATCTCATTTTTCCCTAAATTTATGTCTTAAACTTTAATCAAGCAATTTACACCCACCAACATAACTCAATTATAAAAAAATAGAATTAAAACATTACTTGAATAAAATTTCACAGTCACTTGTATAATTTAACTGTAAAGCCTCCTTTGCAACCCACCAAGGTAGCACATTGGTAAAAACAGCTTAAAACTAAAATGTCAAAGTTCGATTCTATCTAGAAGTGATTTGAATTTAAGCGGGAACCATGGTTATGGGGTTTCATGCTATTTCTATTTTAATTACTAAAAAAAAGTCTTGTTTGCTTGCCTTGGTCATCTCTAGCATCACAGAGAGAGAAAACTCTAACAGTATCAATAGAAATCATCTCCACCTTTACCGGTCAGTCCCATCCAAAATCCATCCCATACAACTCAAAATGGGGCGACCCACTAATGCCATACAATTTCGGACCGGCAAAAGCTGAATTACATCAGATAACCAGTTCTCTGCCCCCTTCACAACTCCTTTAACCAATCTTCCAATCGCCTCTAGAATCGCAGTCAGCGCCAACGCCAAACCTTCTCCCCTTTCAAAGGTGCAACCTTTATTGTTGCTATCTGAAACTTTATGTAATTTTCAATGTAATTGCCAGAATTTGAGGATCCAATAGTGTTCAAAATCCTGTAGGGATTGTAATATCTCCCCCATCTATTTTAACAAGACAAAATTTTGTTTAAGAAAGGAAGAGTAATAGAGAAGGGAAAAACTAATCATATCTTAATAGAGGTTTAATTGCTTTTTATAATTAATATTTAATGCTAAATTAATGAGAATTCTTGAAAGTTTTATAATTAATATTTTATTATAGGTTTTTGTTTTTTTTGGAGAATTTAGTTTTAATATTTAATGTTAAATTTATTTAAAGAGAAATTTGAATTAATATTAATATAATTTAATTAAGAAAAATAGAGTATGAGAGAGAAAGTAATTGTAGACTCAACTAGATGATGATGTGAATTTTTATGGTTAGTTTTATAAATCATTATTATATATATATATATATTATATTATTATTTTGTATATTATAAGTATTTATATTTAAAATAAATAAAAATTTATTATTAATAAATTTATTAAAAATTAATAAAAAAAGAGAATACATGAGCGATAAAATAATAAAAATATTAATTAGGGAAAAAATAGTAATAGTAGAAGGAGAGATAAAATAGTAATTATTATAAGAGAAAATTAGGGAATTATTATTATTATTATTATTATTATAAATATTTGTAAAAAAGAAATGAAGAGAAATATTTATATATATTTGTAAAAAAGAAAGGAAGAATAAAAATAATTAATTATATTAGGTGAGAGAATATATATATATATATATATATATATATATATATATATATATATATATATATATATATTATTATTATTATATATGATTATCATTTAGAAGAAAAAATTGTAATTTTATTGTCAGTTTAATAAATTATATTTAATATTATTATATATTTATATTAATATAATATATATTATTATTTTAGATATTATAAATAATTTTTATAATATTAATTAATAAAAAAAAGAGTGATTATAGAAGGAAATATAAATGAGTAATTATTATCAGAGAAAATTTAGGCATTATTATTATTATAAATATTTGTAAAAGAGAAATTAAGAGAGAAATACATATATTATTATTATATATATGATTATTATTTAAGAAAAAAAAAATTTAAAATTTTATTGTCAGTTTAATTATATTAAACGTTATTATATATTTATATTATAAATATATTATATAGTATTATTTTATATATTATAAATATTTATTATTAAATATATAAATATATAAAATATTAATTATGGAAGGAGAGAGAAATTAATAATTATTATAAGAGAAAATTTTGGAATTATTATTATAATTATAAATATTTGTAAAAGAGAAATTAAGAGAGAAATATATTTTATAAAATTAATTAAGAAAAAAATTAAAAATTATAGAAGGTGAGATAAATTAGTAATTGTTAATACAGAGTATGTAAGATGGAAAAACTAAAAATTATTAATTATATTAGGTGAGAGAAGATATATAATGTTATTATATGATTTTTATTTAGAAAAAGGAATTTGTAATTTTATATGGTATGATGACGTGAATTATAATGGATGATGACGTGGATTAATGAGGTAATAGTTGACTTTAAGCGTTATTGAATCATTTCTCTGTCCCTTTCATAACTTTTTAGTCAATCTTTTGATTGCCTCTAAAATCGCAGCGCTATCCTCCCAGGAGATGCAACCTTTTTATCGTTGCTATCTGAAACTTTAAGTAGTTTGTATTGTAATTGGCCGTAATGGGGACTATGAGTTGAATATTTTCGTTGTCCATTGGACAGCGGTGTTAAAGGCCGTCATTGATTTTGGTCATTAATTTTATTAATTTTCTGTGTTGTGTGTAAAAGCAAAAGGAGGACAGCATCCTCTCAGCCTCTACCTTTATTAATTATTATATAATATAATATACATGACACTTTTTTTCCTATTTATTTTTAAGAGTTACAAATTCTCAAATTTTCTTATAATATAAGAATATTAATTATATATTTAATTACTAAATATATATTTTAAATAAATTAATATATTTTTTGTAATGTTTTTAATATTATAATATATTTTAAATTATAAAAATATTTTATATTTTATTATTTTTAAAAATATAATTTTATAATAATTTAAAAAATATAATTTTATAATAATTTAAAAAATGTAATTTTATAATACTTAAAATAATATTAAATAAAAATAATATTTTAATTATTTAGAGAAAAGAGCTTAGTGTTTTGCCCAATTAAACATGTGCCCGCTTTCAGGTGAAGTGGAAGAATGATTTGATAAAATAAATGGGCAAAGTTTTTGTATGTGCTAGACATGCTCTAATATCTCTCTCATCTACTTTAACCAAACAAATTGTTTTTTAAGAAAGGAAGAATAAGAAAGAAGAGGGAGAAAATACCAGTCTTTTGTTATAGTTAGACTTTGTTGATATTATTTATAGGTAGAAAAAATATTTGGGTGAAAAATAAAAATAAAAAACCTAGTTTAACTATAGAGATTTTATAATTAATATTTAATGTTAAATTAATATGAGATTTTTTAGGTTTTATAATTAATATTTAATGTTAAAATTATTTATTGAGAAATTTGAATTAATATAAATATAATTTAATTAAGAAAAATATAATATGAGAGAGAAAGTAACTGTAACTTCTGCATGAATGAAGATGTGAACTATTATAGTTAGTTTAATAAATCATATTAAATGTTATTATATATATATATATATATTATATAGTATTATTTCGTATATCATAAATATTTATATATACAAATAAATAAATATTTATTATAAATAAGTTATTTTAAATTATTTAAAAAAAATGGCATATACGAGCCATAAAATAATAAAATATTTATTAGAAAAAAATAATAATTATAGAAAAAGAAATAAATTAGTAAGTATTATAAGAGAAAATTAAAGGATTATTATTATTATTATAAATATTTTAAAAAGAAATTAATAGAGAAAAATTTATATATGAAAATAATTAATATAAAGTATGAAAGAGAGAAATAATAAAATAATTAATTATATTAGGTGAGAGAAAATATACATAATAATAGAGAAATGATTAGGTGAGGGAATTTGGTGAGGGAATGACGTGGCATAATCTTATTCATCTTATTCGCTGAAAAAATCAAATAATTTCTCTCTTTACTCTCTTTCCTCTCACTTTTACATTTTTTAACTGAAGGTCACGTCATTCTCTCACTAAATTCCCTCCCTAAATTTCCTCCCTCTATCACTCCTCATAATAATATTAGGAAAAAATTGTAATTTATTGTTAGTTTAATAAATTATATTAAACCTTATTATTATATGTTTATATAATAAATATATTATATAGTATTATTTTGAATATAATAAATATTTTTTTATAATATTTTTTTAAAAAAAATTATTGATTATAGAGGTAGAAATAAATTAGTAATTATTATAATATATATATATATATATTAGGTGAGAAAAAATAATTAATATAGAGTATAAAAAAGAAAAATAACAAAATAAAAATAAAAAAATTATTAATTATATTAGGTGAGAGAAGATTATATATATATATATATATATATATATATATATATATATATGAGGAGTGAATAGAGGGAAGGAATTTGGTGAGGGTGGGAGTAAAGAGAGAAAAAAGAAAAATTATTTGATTTTTTCAGCGAATAAGATTAGGCCAAGTCATTCTCTCACCAAATTCCTTCACCTACTCATTTATATATATATATATATATGATTATGATTTATGAAAAAGAAATTTGTAATTTTATTATCAGTTTAATAAATTATATTAAACGTTATTATATATTTATATTATAAATATATTATATAGTATTATTTTGTATATTATAAATATTTATATATAAAAATAAATAAATATTTATTATTAAATATATAAACATAGAAATTATTAATTATAGAAAAATAGATGAATTAGTAATTATTATAAAATAAAATAAATTTGGGAATTATTATTATTATTATAAATATTTGTAAAAGAGAAATTAAGAGAGAAATATATATATTTTTTATAAAATTAATTAAGAAAAAATTAATAATTATAAAAAGTGAGATAAAGTAATAATTATGAATTTAGAGTATGAAAGAGAGAAAGAATAAAAATTATTAATTATATTAGGTGAGAGAAGATATATATATATTATTTTTATATTTATAATTTTTATTTAGAAAAAGGCATTTGTAATTTTATATGGTATGATGACGTGGATTATAATCGATGATGACGTGGATTATAATAGATTATAAACAGTTCTCCCCTTTTTTAGCTCCTTGTTTCAATCGCCTCTAGAATCCCAGTGCATCGACTTCGCCAAACCTTCTCCCCTTTCAAATACAACATTTATCGTTGTTATCTGAATTTTAAGCCGTTTTCATTGTAATTGGCCGGAATTGAAGGATCCAATCGTGATTGACGATCCATGGGGACTCCGAGTTGAATATTCTCACGGGAGGAAATATCGTGTTTTTGTTATAGTTGGATTTTGTTGATCTAAAATTATTTAGAAGTTGGAAATATTTTGTTCATTATACTTTATATAAATATGTTTAAAGTATGGTTTCCGTCAAGTAAAGTAGGACCAGTTGAAAATTGACATATGGAATTTCATTTCTCACATTCATGGTATTATTTATCAATTGATTGTACTGATTTATGTTATCATTGTTGAGACTAGTTGTACTTACATACAACGACGAACTCTTTGATTCTATATTGATATAATTAATTGATAAAACTATTTATACAACATATGATTGAGATGACACAAAACTCTGTGGCGCATTATTGTTAAGACATTTATTATTTATACATATGTGACTGAGTGAGAGATTCTTAGAATTTATGGGGTCACTTGTTTAATAAATAAATTTATATCTTTAATATAAGTCAAAATAATGTGATTTAATATGAAATAAAGTTTATGCTTATAAGTGTATTTGTCATTAATATAAAGTGAGGATACCTTAAGTGATATTTCTAATTTTATGAATGGGTTGAATTAGAATTATTTAAACCATAATAACTGACATAATGTTGCTTATTTATAATGGTAATGGTCCACATTTCACTAGTGGAAAAATACTCTTCGGTAACGAAGCTTAGTAACGACGCTATAATGCCCTAACTTAGTAACGACGCTATAACACCTAACTGATAAATTTTATTAGTAACAGTTATATTAAACCGTTATTGTTATTAAGATATCAGTAACGACTATATTAAACCATTACTAATATACATCTTCAATAACGTGTATTATAAGGAAGCAACATTACAATTACCACTACTGTAAATCTTTTTTCGAATTAAGGGTATCAGTAACGATTATTGATAAAAATGTTACTGATATGCCTTCAGTTTGAATTTTATTAAAGAGGTATCATTAACGGTTTTGAAGGTAAACCGTTATTGATAGAGTTTTGGTAACGGTTATTCTCAAAACCGTTACTAATATTTGTCCTGCCGTTTCAACTTCATAGGAGATATCAGTAATGATTTTATCAATAATCGTTACTGATATACCTTTAGTTTGAATTTTATTAAACAGGTATCAGTAATGATTTTGAAGGAAAACCGTTACTGATAGAGTATTGGTAACAGTTATTCTTAAAATCATTACTGATATTTGTCCTACCGTTTCAACTTCACAAGGGGTACCAATAATAGTTATTGTTAAAACTGTTACTAATAGTGATTAACATCAGTAACGGTTTATATAAAACTGTTACTGATACTCAATTAAAACCCGATTGCGCCGTTCTATTCTTTCTTTTCCTTCCTTTTTCTTCTCTTTTTTTTCCGCTCTTCTTTTCTTCTCTGTTCCGCAATCGCCTTTCTTCTCCGCCGGTTGTAGTCGTCGTCGCCTCCGGTTGTAGTCGTCGTCGCCTCCAGTTGTAGTCATCGTCACCGCTGCTTCTCTTCTCTGCCGCTGCTCCTTAATTTATCTGTCGCCGCTGCTCGTCGCCACTTGCAAGGAATTAAGGTTTCGACTTTCTTCTTTCTCTTTTCTTTCTTTCATTCAATTTTTTGGCTTTCTTTTTTCTTTCTTTAATTCACATTTCATTCTTATTTCTGCATATTGAATCCTTTGAAGTTGATCGTCGTCGTCTCTTTGCCGCCCTAAACCAATCAAGTCATCGCCGACAATAGTTGAGGTATAATTTGTAGTTTACATTTTTCATTCTCTCTTTGTTGTTTCTTTTTCTAACGGATCACATTTGATTCCTGATTTGCAGGTTCTAGATTTGGTTTTAACTGAAGAAACATTCGATCAAGTTCATTTGGTTCCTGATTTACAGGTTCCAGATTTGGTCCGACGCCATGTAAGTTCTTCACTCCCCTAGCCTCTAATTCATTCCAATAATCTAATATATTAGATTTGTAATCTGATTATTTCAATCAAATTTGGTTGGCAGATTATTGTTTCTTCAATCAAATTCAGTCAAGCTCTATATATCAGTCAAGCTCTATATCATCAGGTTAGTTTTCTTTGGATTATTGGATTATCTGAATTTTGACAAATAGTTTATTGGATTATCCGAATTTGTATGTTAGATTAAGTTAGATTATTGGATTGTAGGTTAGATTCGGTTAGACATGTTAGATTATTGGATTGTATGTTTATTAGATTATGATAGATAATTGGATTGTATGTTAAATATGCTAGATTATTGGATTGTAGGTTAGACATGTTAGATTATTTGATTGTCTGTTAATTAGATTATGATAGATTATTGGATTGTATGTTAGATATGTTAGATTATTTGTATGTTATGTTATTAGATTAATAAGATATGTTGATTGTAAGTTTTTGGATTGTGCGTTAAATAATTGGATAAGTTAGGTTTATGAATAATTTAGAAATAATATACTTTATTTGACATAGTAATATTTTATCTAGTCCTAATGGAAGTCCCTAACAAAATATGGATGACTCTCCTTCGTACCGATCCAAAATATATTGAGGAGGTTGACAAATTCATAGAATTTGCTAAAAGGTCTATATGTAGATGTCCTTGTGTAAGGTGTGCAAATCGAGTATATGAGAATAAGACCGTCGTTAGATCTCATCTGATTGTATTTGGCATAAGAAAAAATTATAGTTTTTGGTATTTTCACGGTAAAAAGAGAATTGAATGTCAGAATATAAATGTTGTTAGTGAGAATGTGGAGGAAGATGAATCAAATGATGTGCTTGAAGAAGAACCGATCAATGTACCACAAAATAATGAGAGTAATATCATGGAAGACGAACCTGTTGATGTTTGCGAGGATTATCTAATGGAAGATATTATTGCTGATTTGCACCCTATTGTCAACAATAATAATGAACATCCGAGTGAAAATGAGCATCTTGTTGATGATGCTAAGACGTTTTACAAATTATTGGATGATTCGAAACTATCTTTATATGAAGGTTCTCGCATTTCCAAAGCCTCATCTCTTCTTAAACTTCTTCACATAAAGAATGTAGGTTAGTGGACAAGCACGTCAATTCATTTGTTGTTGATTTTGTTGAAGGAGCAAATACTATCAGTTCATAATCAGCTACCAAATTCGTATTATGAGTGCAAGAAATTCTTTATAGACATGGGTCTATCGTACGAAAAAATTGACGCGTGTAAGAATGATTGTATGTTTTTTCGTAAAGAGGATAAAGATTTGCAGCAATGTAAAGTTTATGGACTTTCTAGATGAAATATCAATAAATCTAGTGGTGCAATTCGAACGAAGGTGAATGGAAAGTATATACTCAATAAGGTGCTGCAGTATTTTCCATTAAAACCGAGGTTGCAAATATTATACATGTGTTCCAAAACTGCTCCACGCATGACTTGGCATAAAGATAACAATCTCGAAGATGATGTGTTGAGGCATCCTATAAATTCAATGACATGGAAGATCTTTGATAACTTGTACCCAGATTTCTCAGTAGAACCTCGAAATGTGCAACTTGATTTGGCAAGTGATGGTTTGAACCCTTTGCTAGCGGAAAAACATCATACAACATTTGACCAGTTATTCTCATCCCTTATAATTCCTCTCCCACCACATGTATGGACAAAATCAATTTTCTTCTATTAATGCTAATTTTAGGACCAAAAAATCTCGGAGATTGCATTGACGTATTTATTGAGCCACTTTTTGAAGAGTTGATGGAATTGTGGAATACCGGTGTGAAGACATACGATGAAAGCAGAAAACAATATTTTAAGTTGCGGGCAAATCTTATGTGTATTATTAATGAGTTCCCGGCATATGTAAATTTGTCTGGATGGAGTACAAAGGGGAAATTGGCATGTCCGTCTTGTAATTAGAACACTACATCATTGAAGTTAACAAATTGCCAGAAAGAGTATTACACGAGTCATCGACGATTCGTCCCGCCTAATCATCGTTAGCGCAAAGAGACCGATACGTTTGACGGGTATACTAAGCATAGAGGTCCTCCTATTCTACTATCGGATTCCAAAATTCAATTTCAAGCATAATATTTAAAGGAAATTTGTTTGACAAAGTACCTGCCCAAGAAAACGAAAGTTATTCATGAATCCCGGGGTGATAACTAGAACAAATTCAGTATCTTTTTCCAATTGCCTTGCTGGAAATCTTTCAGTTGAGACATAACTTTAATGTAATGCATATTGAGAAGAATATATGTGATAGTTTGTTGGGAACTTTAAAGAATTTTAAAGAAAAGACCAATGATAGAATTAAAGCGAGGAAAGATTTTGTCATATTGAACATAAAACATTCTTTACATCCAGTTGAAGTCAATGGTGTTCTTCGGTGTCCGGCAACCCCCTATGCATTGTCATTAGAACACAAGAAACGATTATGCCAGTTCCTGAAAGATATTAAAATGCCAGACGGTTTTTGTTCAAATAGTAGGGCGTGTGTAAATATGGAGGAGAAAAACATTTCAGGATTGAATAGTCACGATTGTCACATTTTATTACAATATCTCATTCCACTAGCTTCACGTGGTCTACTTCCCGATGATATGTATGATGGTGTGGTGAATTTGTCAAGGTTCTTTCGGTTTCTTTGTCAACAAAATTTACAACGCGAGCAATTGGAAACACTACATGACGACTTTGTCTTGAAACTTTGCAAATTGGAGAAGATTTTTCTACCTTATTTTTTTGATATAATGGTGCACTTTCCAGTTCATTTAGGTTTTTAGGCTTGTATTGGAGGGCCTATTTAGTATCGATGTATGTATCCATTTGAATAATATATGAGCACACTGAAGAAATACCTTAGGAACAGGAACTTTCCAGAAGGTTCAATCAGCGAGAGCTACCTTGTGAATGAGAATATGAGTATGTGTGCCCGATATTTGGACGATCATGAGTCATGAGATGCATCGATACATACTAGTACATCATTCTCCATATTTATCGCTATTGAAGGCTTATCTAATGGCACATCCTACACATACCAACCGGGTGATCGTGAGCATGCTCATTGGTACATCTTAAAAAATTGTCGCAAAGTTGAAGAATATTATAAGTAAGTCCATCAATTTCATTATGTGGTATGATTTAAGTAATAATTTAATTTATCATTTACGCAGCGATTTCGTTCAATCACCTAATATTTCCAATGAAGATCGGGATAAACAATACGTTATATATTTCCAAGAAAGAGTAAGTAATCGTCTCAACAATTTCTTTATAGTAGATGAAAATTACTTTAACAACAATTTTTACTTAATATGTGGAGCAATTAACCAATCAATCCGATACAACAACGAATCTTAAGATTTTAGGAGGTGGGTCTACAATGTATGCAAAGAAATATAACTCGTGCAAAATAAATGAGTACAAGTTTAACAATGAGAAACATGACGAGATTGACCATCCAAAATAGCGGGGTATTGGTTGTTGGTAATAATGGGGTCGGGACTATTAACTATTATGGAGTGATCAATGAAATCATAGAAGTGATATTCTCTTGTGGAAGACGAGTGGTTCTCTTCAAATGCAAATGGTTTTATGTTCATCACAAATATTGGGGTATTAAAGTTGATAAGTATGATTATATTAGTATAAATATCAACAGGACTCTACAGACTCAATTAAATGAACCATTTATATGGCAAGCCAAGAACAACAAGTCTTTTACTCTACAGATATGGCATCAAGGCTTGGATGGAAAATTGTGACACTAATAAATCCCCGTTACTCTAATTAAGGTTGAACTATTTCTAATAAGGGTTACTTGTATATTTTTCTTATAAACACTAAATTATATATTTGCAGCTATCATGGCACATAAAAGAGTAGTAGGTAAGGGTTTTACCAGCCAGCTAACAAACCTTGTATAGAGGACCGATGAGCATTCAGAGGACCCTTTTGTACTACTTAACTCTATCGGGGATCTTGATTTGGGCGGTATAATAGGTAGTGATGATGACATGAACGTTGATAGTGTACCAAACACTAACCTCGATGATGATGATGATGAGACATAACCCCGTCTGAGGAGCAAGATGGAGGTACTAGTGTTTGATTACGTATTTTTTTATGATCCTATATGATTTTGTGTTTAATTTTAGGATCTATTTTGAGGAGGAGAGGGGATAAGAGAAAAAATACAGCATTTGGTAGATTGCAAGCGGGGTAGAAGACGACTCTTCATTTCAACCCGATAGACGATAAGCCAATGTGCGATAATAGGACAACGTGGTCGAGGCATATTGGGAGTGTCATTTGAGACTCCAATGCACTACCTCACATGACCTTGCATTGGTCGGACCTAAGCTCCACATATCTAGATCACATATGGATGGCTATCACGGTAAGTTATAAATTTTGATATATTAATCACAATCTATAATTGTATTTTAATGTTGACTTTTTAGGATCCTTTCGAGACTATGGGGGAGGACATCAACAACTACCTCAAACAAGGTCTACATCACGCAAACAAATTATGGTATAGATGGAAATGTCAATGGAACACCTTGTACGTTAGAGCTCGTAAAGGTGATGAGGCAGCGATTAGGGTAAATCCCCCTCCGGAGATCGCCCTAAGTGATTAGGCATGGCATTTTAGCCCCGACGAGTCGGGTACCCGAAGGAACCGAACCGATCGGTTCAAGTAATTCGTTTGTTTTTCGTTTCTAGGTAAATTCGGGTTGGAACCAATCGGTTCCGGTTTGGGTCCGGTTCGTTTCCAGGTACCCGAAAAATATTTCGATAATTATTTTTTTTGTTCTCACTGTTTTGTTTATGTTGGTGCTGTTCCCCTGGCATCAGGCGCTCTTCTCTCACTTCCGGCATTTGTTTCCATAATTCCATTCCTAAGTGCTGCAGCTATATTTAAGTTAGAGTGAAATGGTAGAAAAAAACTGAAAATAAGAGAGAAGAAAAGATGAGGAAGAAGATGGATGATAGGTTAGAGAAAAATAGATTGTTTTTAAAATATATATTTTTTAAAATATTATTTATTTGATATTATATAATATAGAACTGTTTGTTTGTTTTATTTTATTTAATATAATATTTATAATTGTTTTCATTAAGTATTTTTTTTAAAGTTTAAAATACCTGAATTATTTTTTATTGTATTGTCGAATAATTTAAAATATTAAAATTTTGTTCAATTTCAATCAAATTATGTTTAAAATATATGTAAAAACTAAAAATATATTAATTTGTTAAAATTAATTAAATTTGTAAAAAATATTTATTTTAAAACAGGGTCCGGTTTGGGTTGGGTACCCATCGGTTCCGAACCAAAATTTTGGGTAATTTAAATACCCATTTTTTGGGGCAAAATCGGGTCCGATTTGGTTTGGGTCCGGGTCAAGTCCCCCGAAACCCAGAAATTTGTCATGCTGGCATTATCTTCTTGATCGTCGTTTTTTCACCCCAGAGTTTAGGGTAAGTTTATTTTTTTTAAAGTGTTCTTACATTAATCATTCATTAAACAAAAATCTTTTCTTATTTGTAGAAAACAAGTAATGTCAATGCGTGTAATAGGTCGCATGTTGTGTACTAGAATCATGTGGGAAGCATCTCATTTTCGCAAGTCGAGAGACAAATGATGCGTTTTATCATTGAATACGAAGTTTCTAATGTTATTACGTTTTTATCAATTATTAAATTTGTACAAGAGAAGACTACCAGTACCTCGCCTAATGTTGATGATTATTTCTCCACACTCATACAAAGAAACCAACTTTACAAGATCCAAATCCGGAGGTCCCCCTATTATTCAAGAAAAAGTGGTAAATCGTGTTTATTAGTTCCATTTATTTTATGTCTATAATCAAATGTAATTTGTGTTTTTAGACTGCCTTGCAGACTGCTATAGAAGAAGACCCGAGTAGGAATGACCTGTAGTTGGCTGAGTATGCATTCAGGTCTCAGGGACATGGGCGAGTCATGGGTATGGGCTCAGGTGTCACACCTACATCTTTTAGAGAAGATGCTCGTGGGGGTTCTATAACTCCGCGTAGTGATACACAACAAATTCTTAATGAAAATAGGGCTTTACAAGAGGAGATGCGGAAAATGCGATAAGAGCATGATGCTGAGAGACTTCAGTCACGGAGAGACCGTGAAAAATAACTAAAGAGCGTGATGAATCCCTTAGGGAGCATGAGGAATCACAAATGAAGAGACACTGATCAATGCAAGAGCGTGATCAACTATGGGATAATATGATCGAGATGAGGGAGTATATGGCATTAATATTATCCATGTATCCAGGTACCTCTCGCCCTCCACGTCCCCCTACCCCTCCCACTAGTGATTATCCCACTTAGATGCCACTCCCACTTGAGGGATTGATATGTGGTTTTTGAATTCTGGTTAGTTTAATAGTTTATTTGGATTGATGAATTGATGATTGTGGATTTATGATTATGGTTTTTGGATGGATGATTATGGTTTATTGATGATTGTGGTTTTTGGTTTATATTTATAATTTTGGTTTATTATTGGTTATATAGGTACAAAATATGAAATATGAAAAAAAATAAAAAAACGATTATGTTTTTTAGTAACGGTATAAAGATTGAAGAAACTGTTACTAATATTATATCAGTAATGATTTTACATATAAGAAAACCATTAGTAATATCATATTAGTAACTGTTTTATACATAAGAAAATCATTACTAATAACATATTAGTAACGATTTTACCTTTGGCAAAGCCCTTACTGATGTTAATATTAGTAATAGTTTTTTAGCCGTTACGGATATCAGTATCAGTAACGGTTTTCGATAGCCGTTACTGATACTAGAATAGTATCAGTAACACTCGTTTCTATAAGTAATGGTTTTACACATAAGAAAACCGTTACTAATATCATATTAGTAACTGTTTTATACATAAGAAAATCATTACTAATATCATATCAGTAACGATTTTACCTTTGGCAAAACCCTTAGTGATGTTAATATTAGTAATAGTTTTTTAGCCGTTACGGATATCAGTATCAGTAACGGTTTTCGATAGCCGTTACTGATACTAGAATAGTATCAGTAACACTCGTTTCTATAAGTAATGGTTTTACACATAAGAAAACCGTTACTAATATCATATTAGTAACTGTTTTATACATAAGAAAAACATTACTAATATCATATCAGTAACGATTTTACCTTTTGGAAAAACCCTTACTGATGTTAATATTAGTAATAGTTTTTTAGCCGTTACGGATATCAGTATCCGTAACGGTTTTCGATAGCCATTACTGATACTAGAATAGTATCAGTAACACTCGTTTCTATAACGAATGGTAACGACGATTAAAGTCATTACAGAAAGTTATTGGGCCTTTCAGTGACGGCTTTCACCATTACTAATGGTCATTTTTCTACTAATGTTCGAGGTACAATCATTTATCATTTGCGTCCTATCAATAGAGAGAAAAAATCATTGACGTACTCATCAAATTGGAAGAATCATTCCATATAAGGAAAGTCTAAAGAAAATAGAAGAATTAGAAGATTAATTAAGATACGCTTACGCAACATTCAGATTTAATTTCTCACATTGTAAATGATAATCTAATTCGGATCATTCTAACCATAAGAACTTGCAAAATATAAGGTGTATTGGATAGTTAGCTTCAGATATGAAAAAATTTATTTTTCTTTCTTAGTTATGTTTTTTTTTTGGAATATATCCATGTTTTTTCTTATTAAGCTAATTTGAAATCAATTATTCTAATTAATTGACTGATTTATGCTATTACTTTTGAGTTTTCAGTTCACATGAGTTCTTACATATATCAATACCAAAGCTTACAAAACAGCAACATAAAACAAGTCTAGAGTTTTGAGTAATTCAACTTTAACTTAAAATGTATGTAACTTTAGGTTTAATAATTTTTTATACTCATTAACTAAAAATAGAAATTGTTATGGAGTAAATTTGCAAACTTCTATCATAATTGTCTCATTTGCAAAGAATGGGGTCTTGACTGCACATGATTCTTGTCTAAATCGCATTGATGGGGATTTTGCTTTTTTGTTTTTTTTTTGCCACGATTTGGCACTCTAGATACTTACTAATGGAATAGTTGGCCATGTGGACACTTTTGATTTACCTTTTTCTGATAGCTCAAGTTCTACTTAGCTTTAGAAATCTATGCATGTTTAGTTTTTTTTTCCACTTTTACTTTCTATTTTGTAAGTATCGATGAGTTTTTATTTATTAAAACAAAGGCAATAAATATAAAAGAAAGAAGGTGTTTGGGCAGCCTACCAGGACTATAAGCTTTTGACCACATTGAAATTTGTCTTTATATGATGTGAAATAATTTCATTTAAATAATTTTATATGAAAGATATGGTTAAAACATTTTAAGTAATTGACCTGAGTCATTTTTATATTTAGAGGCGTATATCAATAAAAATTTAGAGAAATCTAAAATGAAAAATTATTCAGAAATAATTATTTTAGAATACTATAATATGAAAGTTTGATTTGGACCAATGTACAAATAAGCACATTGAAGATGATTATATACAAAATATTTTACTATTCTATTCTTTGAAACATGATATATATGAAGAAGATATCTTACTAATTCAGATTAAGATCACTAGAGAACTAATTGTAAAGAATGTTTTGAGATGTCGACTAACTCAAATTTGTTTCATGCTTTAGGTTACCTTACACGGTTGTATTAAAGAGTTTTATTTTGGAAGCTTAAACTCTGTGTTGGAGAAATCGAATAATAGCACCTGTTTAGCAATTCAGAAATAAACAAGCTACAACAAGGCCTAACAATTCTTTTTCCCTTTTGTGTAATCAAATAGGCAGCCAAAACAATTGAGCATCAAACAATCAAAAAACAGAGAGCAGGACACCAAGATTTATACGTGGAAAACCCAAATTAGGTAAAAACCACGAGACACTTCGGCCACTTAAATCATCCACTATATCAAATGGGTATACAATGTAGTTCAATACAAGCCTAGAGGTAATCTAACAAAAATTATCAATTGACCTCATCCTAACTTGTTATTCACATACATTATCATCATCATTAAAGATGGCTAACCAAATGGAGATGAGATAAAGGAAATCAGAAGAAGAACCTGCTGCTTCAATGGAGGAATTGCTGCTTCAATGGAGGAAGAACTGCTGGAATAGAGAGAGAAAAACCACCCAAAAACTGCTGTGTTTTTTTTCCCTTAATTAAATATGCCCTAATGGGCTTTATTAATTTGTTAGGCCCAGCTGCCAAATGAGCTGACCCAACAAATCTCCCCCGTCAGCGCAACTTCGCGGGCTCCAATAAACCCGCTCTCTCCCGACAATCTTCAAACTTGTCCTTAGGCAAGGATTTCGTAAACATATCGCCACCATTCTCACTTGTATTAATCTTCTCCAAGTTCAGCTCTTTTGCCTCAAGCACATCACGTATCCAATGATATCTCACGTAGATGTGTTTGGATCTCGAATGGAAAGCTGAATTCTTTGAGAGATGAATGGCACTTTGACTGTCGCAAAACAAAGTAAACTTCTCTTGCTTTTGGCCCAACTCTTGTAGGAACTTCTTCATCCATAATACCTCTTTACATGCCTCGGTAGCTGCAATATACTCAGCTTCTGTAGTAGACAAAGCAACACACTTTTGTAACCTTGACTGCCACGAAATAGCACCGCCTGCAAAGGTAACCAAAAAACCTGATACATATTTTCTTGAATCAACATCACCTGCCATATCCGAATCTGTAAAACCTTCCAAAATAGGAGTATCACTTCCGAAGCATAAACGTGCTTTCGAAGAGCCTCGAAGATATATGAGAATCCACTGAACAGCCAACCAATGTTCTTCTCCCGGGTTGGAGAGATACCGGCTAACAACACCAACTGCGTGTGCTATGTCCGGTCTTGTACATACCATGACATACATAAGACTACCAACTGCAGAGGCATAAGGTATATTCTTCATTTCATCTTTATCTTTCTCACTTGTAGGACATTGTTTAGAACTTAACTTGAAATGACCTGCAAGTGGAACTGAAACCGGTTTTGCATTTTTCATTGCAAACCTCTCAAGTACCTTCTCAATGTACTTCTCATGTGATAGCCAAAGTGTTCTGTTCTTTCTGTCTCTTGTGATTTCCATGCCTATGATCTGTTTCACTGAACTCAAATCCTTCATCGCAAAAGACTTGTTCAACTCCCTTTTGAGCTTCTCAATTTTCGCAATATCTTGCCCAACAATCAGCATATCATCAACATAGAGCAGAAGAATAACATAATCATCAACACCGTATCTCTTGATGAAAACACAATGATCAGAAGTAGTCTTACTGTACCCATTTGCTTCCATGAAAGAGTCAAATTTCCTGTACCATTGTCTAGGCGCTTGCTTGAGCCCATACAAGCTTTTCCTCAACCTGCAGACAAGATCGTCTTTACCTTTAACTTTAAAACCCTCAGGTTGTTCCATATAGATCTCTTCCTCCAAGTCACCATGGAGAAATGCAGTCTTCACATCCAGTTGTTCAATTTCCAAATCTTGACTAGCAGCCAATGCTAACACAACTCTGATGGATGACCTCTTCACAACCGGTGAGAAGATCTCTTCAAAATCAATCCCCTTTTTCTGTCCAAAGCCCTTCACAACCAGTCTTGCTTTATATCGAGGTTGTGAGCTATTCTCTTGGTGCTTCAACTTGAATACCCACTTGTTTTTCAAAGTCTTCTTTCCTTTTGGAAGTTTCACCAAGTCATAAGTCTCGTTCTCTTGCAAGGAATTTATCTCTTCTTGCATTGCCACCGACCACTTGTTCTTGTTTTCATGAGACAATGCTTCTTGATAGGTTTCTGGTTCTCCCCCGCCAGTCAACATCACATACTCATTGGGAGGATACCTACTAGAAGGTTGTCGCTGCCTACTAGATCTTCTAATATGCTGATCATCAGGTGGCTCTAGAGAACTATCATCTCTGTTGGCTCAGCATCAACTAGAGGAGTCTCATCAACCTCAACTTGGGCATTTTCCACATCATTGGGCTGTGATTGTGGTGTACGAATCCTACCATTGTCAAGCAATTCATTCTCTGTAGACTTCGGCTTTTCTTTTTTCTCAAAGTCTTCAATGGTTTGATCTTCAAAGAATACCACATCTCTGCTTCTAATGAGTTTCTTGTTAACCGGATCCCAACATCGGTACCCAAATTCTCCGTGGCCATACCCAATAAAGATACACTGTCTCGTCTTGCTATCAAGCTTAGCTCTCTCATCTCGAGGAACATAAACAAACACTTTACAACCAAAAACTCTCAAGTGATCATAAGAGACGTCTTTACCTCTCCAAACTCTTTTTGGAATGTCGCCATCTAAAGGAGTTGAGGGTGAAAGGTTTATCAGATCAACCGCTGTCTTCATTGCTTCTCCCCAAAAGGATTTTGGCAACTTAGCATGAGACAACATACACAAAATTCTCTCATTGATAGACCTGTTCATCCTCTCCGCAACTCCATTCTGTTGAGGTATTTTTGGCACAGTGTTCATAAGCTTGATCCCATGACTTTTACAGTATTCCACAAATGGTCCTCTGTATTCGCCACCATTGTCCGAACGAACACATTTCAACTTCTTCCCAGTTTCTCTCTCCACTTCAGCATGAAACAACTTGAAGTAATCCAATGCTTGATCCTTAGTCTTCAAGCAATATGCCCACACCTTCCTTGAGCAATCATCGATAAAAGTGATGTAATAATGAGCACCACCTAAAGTCAAGGAATCCATAAAACATATGTCTGTGTGAACCATATCTAGGATATTGGGCTTCCTAGATGGAGAGAAACTTTTGAAGGAAACCCTATGTTGTTTACCAACTAAGCAATCTGTGCATGTCTTCAAATCTGTGGACTTTAAGCCCTGGAGATCGATTGTCTTGGAGAGAACTTGCATGCCATTCTGACTTAAGTGACCAAGTCTCTTATGCCAAAGTTGTGCTGAACAATCATTAACTGCATTTGCTTCTCCCCCGTAAGACTTAGTCTCTGTCACATAAAGAGAACCGACCTTCTTTCCTTTAGCTATCACCAAAGATCCCTTAGTGAGTTTCCATTTTCCTTCACCAAAGTAACTATGATAACCCTCATCATCAAGAATACTAGTAGAGATCAAATTCATCCGAATATCAGGAACATGTCGAACATTCTTCAAAAGTAGCTTGCACGAAGTGTTAGTATCCAAACAGACATCTCCTTTTCCAACAATCTTACACGTAACATGGTTTCCCAACGTCACTGAACCAAACTGTCCACTAGTGTAAGAAGCAAATATATCACAACGATTGGTGACGTGATAAGAAGCACCTGAGTCTACCACCCATTGTGTATCTTGAGAAACAAGGTTGATACTATCATTGTCGTAAACAATATCGGTGTCGTTACCACCCACATCTGCAACCTTACTACTTCCATCTTGCTTATTCTCCTTTTTTTCCCGCTTCAAAGATCTGCACTAATACTTCTTGTGTCCTGGTTTGCCACAATGATAACATGTAATCTCTTTTCTCGAGCTGGATGTTCCCCGTGACCTGTCTGAACTGCCACTGCGATTCTTTGGAGTTTTACTTTTACTTCTATCCCTTTTCTCAGTCACGAACACCTGACTTGGAGTCGAGAAGCCCTGTTCTTTTCTTCTAGCCTCTTCATTCAGCACGCTCTCTTTCATCATTTTCAAAGTGAGCTTACCTTGTGGAACAGAATTGGTAATTGAAACCACAAGTGTTTCCCAACTATCAGGCAGAGAAATAATCAAACACATATCATGAAGCTCATCATCAAATTTCATTCCTATCGCAGCCAACTCATTTAGAATCCCCTGAAAAGCATTTAGATGCTCAGACATAGAAGACCCATCTTGATATTTCAACGAGCAAAGCTTCCTAGATAGAAATGCTCTGTTTTGAGTGTTGTTCTTCTCATACAGCTCACTCAAAATAGTCCACACTTTATGAGCATTAACCTCAGTAGCCACATGTTGATACACATTGTTGTCAACCCATTGCCTGATTTTACCAACTGCCTTTCTGTTCAGCTTCTTCCAATCTGCATCTGTCATAGCCTCTGGTTTGCCTTTATCACCCAAAATAGTGTCTTCATAATCATAATTACACAATAAGTCCTCCATACGTGACTTCCAGATTGTGTAATTGGTAGCTGTGAGTTTGATCATCGTTCCATTACTGCTCAACGATTCTTCCATTTGAATTATACAAGAATCACCACCAAACGAACTCAGCTCTGAAACCACTTGTTGGAGAAATCGAATAATAGCACCTGTTTAGCAATTCAGAAATAAACAAGCTACAACAAGGCCTAACAATTCTTTTTTCCCTTTTGTGTAATCAAATAGGCAGCCAAAACAATTGAGCATCAAACAATCAAAAAACAAAGAGCAGGACACCAAGATTTATACGTGGAAAACCCAAATTAGGTAAAAACCACGGGACACTTCGGCCACTTAAATCATCCACTATATCAAATGGGTATACAATGTAGTTCAATACAAGCCTAGAGGTAATCTAACAAAAATTATCAATTGACTTCATCCTAACTTGTCATTCACATACATTATCATCATCATTAAAGATGGCTAACCAAATGGAGAAGAGATAAAGGAAATCAGAAGAAGAACATGCTGCTTCAATAAAGGAATTGCTGCTTCAATGGAGGAAGAACTGCTGGAATAGAGAGAGAAAAACCACCCAAAAACTGCTGTGTTTTTTTTCCTTAATTAAATATGCCCTAATGGGCTTTATTAATTTGTTACGCCCAGCTTCCAAATGAGCTGACCCAACACTCTGTTCATAAGTCAGTTCTATTTTGCTACAATTCAATGTTGTATGTTTTTAAGATAATTTTATATTTTTGAAAGACAACATATCATCAATTAAATAAAAAGGCACAAAAGGGCAAAGAAGTTACATGAGTTCAAAGAAATTCGGAGTGAAAATAAATTTAATGAAGGACAATAATGTAAAAAGAGAGATAACAAATGATAAATTAGAATTGAGAATTAAAGTGCAATGAAATCAGTGGTAGTGATTTTCTCGTAAACGATGTTATAATTTTGACAAATTAATCAATTCTTCTTGCCTATGAGAATACGCCTCCACGTTCGAATGAGGTAGTTGTTGTTAGTTATGATATTGTTCCATATTGTAATTGTTGCAGACTTCTGAAAAGGTTTTAGCGTTCCTTGGAGGTGTTCAATGGACTCCTCATTTTCTAAGAAAATGAGGCAATTATGATCCAGGATGCTCATGTACTTCTTGATCCGATCACAGGTATTGAGACTCTCACGGAAGACGAGCCATAAAATGAATTGGTGTATGGGGATCACTTTGATAGACCACGCTGAGTGGGACCATGGGAAAACGTCCCCATAATCATAATCATGAACACAATCCCAAGAAGACCACAAGACGAACCTTTCATTGTTCTCGACACCCCAAATATGAGAATCCTCATGATTATTTAGATGATAAGATGAAGTACGTCAAGGATTCCCGAACCTTCTGAAATAGTCCTTAGAAAGCTGTTACAATCGTCACTTTGGACTTGCTGAATTGTGGTTTTTATAATAATTATAATAAATTTAGACTTGAAGTAAGCTCGTTCACATAAATATTTTTCACCAAAAATTACATTAAGGAAAAGAAAGTGGTTATTAAACCATTAATATTGAGTTGATTTAGTTGATCCTTGACTAAAGGAATATCAATTATCATTTGTCCTATGATGTAATTGTACGTACATTTGTTAGATAAACTATTTCTTCAGTTTAATATTTTTTATATTGTTTATGCACATATATAAATATTTATCTGAAAAATATTATTTAGTTTGGATATAAAATAAACATATGATTTAATATTTAAAAATTATGAGAAATTTGATATATAATAATACATAGAAAATAATAGCTAATTTTAAATAGGGATTAATCGCTATAATTAGTATATGTTATTTTTTTAAAAATGAATATTATACTAATGTACCTAGGGGAATTTACACTAGTAAAAAAAGGACTTTTACCGACGGTTTTTCCCGAAGGTTTTATAAAACTCTCCTAAATACTCCCGAGAGGAACAAATCCTTCGGTATTAAAAATAGATTCCGAGGGGGGTGTATTACCTTCGGGTTTACTGATTATTACTGAAAGTTCTACAAAGAACTTTCGGTTTTAACCTTCCTAAAAAAACCAAAAAAAATCTAAGTGTTGGATGTGGGTTAATGGCGAAGGTTTTTACAAAAACCTTCGGTTTTGAAATCCCGGGGATTTTTAATCGCGAAGGTTATTCATAGAACCTTCGGTTTTACCTTTTTTGAAATTCTCTTTTCCGAAAGTTTTACAAAGAATCTTCGATTTTGCTCAATTAAAAAAAATTATAAATTTGGTAATGGTTATTTCCGAAGGTTTTTTAATAAACCTTCGGTTTTGACTAATATCAAAACCGAAAGTTATATTAAAACCTTCGGCATCTACCTCTATAAATACAAACCCTAACCCTACTCTTTTTCATTCCGCCATCTCTCTTTTCTCTCCCTCCCGCGCCGCAGCCGCCTACCCTCCTCCACGCCGGTTCCTCTCTTCTCTCGTTCAGGTTTGTTTCATTTGTTTTTTTTATTATGAGATTTAGATTTCTTAAGTTTATATATATATATTATCTAGATATTTATGCCAGTTTACGTTATTTTGTTTGATTAATATATATACATATATCTGAAATGCATTTAGGATATGAGTCATTCATCATGGAAGAGACTTCGGCGTACACCGGAGAAACTGCATCCTTGTTACCAGAATCTGATAGCACAATCAGAAATTGCGGCACGTGAGGAGGAGGTGAGACAGATGACGCTGGAAATGGAACAAATCCGATTAAGGGATGCGGAAAGAGGCCGTTTGCTCAGTGAAATTAAAGCGGACAGGGCCGGAATGGCTCAGAGATTAGAGAATCTCGAACAGGAACTTGTAGTGTTGAGGAGTCGACTGAATCAACCACCCCCTCCTCCCACCCCATCTAATAATTTCTAGATTTATTATGTGTGTATTAGTTTTTCCGTACGAACTATGACAATATATATATTTATGTGTTTTGTTTAATATTCATGAATTATTATTATGTTTGGTTTGGTTATAATAGGTCGTTAATGAATTATATTTTACTATTGTTTACTTTTCATCGCATTTTTTAAAAAAACATCAAGGCCAAAACCGAAGGTTCATTTGAAAACCTTCGGTTTTGACCCTCGTTTAAAAAAATCTAAAAATTTCTAAGGGTAAAAACCGAAGGTTTTTAAATAAACCTTCGGTTTTGACCCCTGTTCAAAAAAATCTAAAAAATTTCTAAGTATGGGGAAGGGTAAAAACCGAAGGTTTTCAAATAAACCTTCGGTTTTGACCCCTGTTCAAAAAAATCTAAAAAATTTCTAAGTATGGGGAAGGGTAAAAACCGAAGGTTTTCAAATAAACCTTCGGTTTTGACCCCTGTTCAAAAAAATCTAAAAAAATTCTAAGTATGGGGAAGGGTAAAAAACGAAGGTTTTCAAATAAACCTTCGGTTTTGACCCCTGTTCAAAAAAATCTAAAAATTTTCTAAGTCTGTGGAAGGGTAAAAACCGAAGGTTTTCAAATAAACCTTCGGTTTTGACCCCTGTTCAAAAAAATCTAAAAAATTTCTAAGTATGGGGAAGGGTAAAAACCGAAAGTTTTCAAATAAACCTTCGGTTTTGACCCCTGTTCAAAAAAATCTAAAAAATTTCTAAGTATGGGGAAGGGTAAAAACCGAAGGTTTTCAAATAAACCTTCGGTTTTGACCCCTGTTTAAAAAAATCTAAAAAATTTCTAAGTATGGGGAAGGGTAAAAACCGAAGGTTTTCAAATAAACCTTCGGTTTTGACCCTAGTTTAAACCGAGAGGTTTCCTTAAAACCTTCGGTGAAACGCAAAAAACCGAAAGTTTTACTATTAACTTTCGGTGTTACCAAATCATAATTTGGAAAATTATTTGTTTGATACACTCCAATCATTTATATTTTATTAATTATATAAATCATTTATTTCAACAGGCGATTGAAATGGGACGGGCACCGTCTGTAATTGAAGTATTCAAGAGGACCCGTACTCCTAAACCGACAAAAGAAAACCCAACACCCGACCCGGACGAACATGTGCAAGAAAAAATTGTAAGTGAATTGAATATGCCTAGTTTTTTATTAGAGAAAATATATTTTATTTGAATTGTGCAGGTTGAGATGGAGGAGGTTGTTAGTAACGAACCGGGAATATCAGATTTTGAATTGACGGAGAGGGTGTTCGGACAACAAAAACACGGGGTAGTATTCGGAATGGGATCAGGCGTCCGGCCCACACACTTTCGTGAGGATCGTCGAAGTGGAAACAGTTCACAGCGAAACAATGAGCGATTGTTAGAAGAGAATCAAATAATGAAGCTCAAACTGGAGGAACTGGAGAAGAGGGATGAAGAAAGAAGGCGCAAAATGGAAGAAATGGAAGCGGCAAAGGAAGAAATGGTGACAAGAATGGAGAGGGAGAAGTTAGAGATGAACGAGAGAATGGAGAGGGAGAAATTAGAGATGAACGCAAGAATGGAGAGATTCGAACTGTTTATGAGGCAACAACCACCTCCTCCCCCCACAAGCTAAGGTTGTTTCGATTATGAACATGTTTTCATTAGTAGTTGAATTTATAACAGATTGTTCGGAATATTAGTTTGGTTTCGAATTTTGTAATGTTGATGATCAGTTAATGTGATCGTTTAATGTATGTATGTTGCATTTCTTTTATCATTGATATATTGGTTTGACGGAACAGGTTTTGGTTTTGAGCAAAATAATCCGCACGTTTTTAAAAATTTACGGGAAAAAACCGAAAGTAATATGAAATCTCTCGGTTTTCATTCAAATGGAAAAAACGAGAGATATTAGAAAACTCTCGGTTTTTACCCAAAGAGAAAACCGAGAGTTATATGACAAACCCTCGGTTTTTACCCAAAAGAGGAAAACCGAGAGTTATATGAAAACTTTCGGTTTTCCTATACGGGTAAAAACCGAGAGTTTTCATTTAACACTCGGTTTTCTCAATTTGAAGAAAAACCGAGAGTTATTACAGAACTCTCGATTTTCTTCAAAAGGAGAAAACCGAGAGTTATTAGAAAACTATCGGTTTTTCCACAAAGAGAAAAACCGAAAGTTCTTTCTAAAACCCTCGGTTTTTCCACAAAAGAGAAAAACCGAAAGTTATTTGTAAAACCCTCGGTTTTTCCACAAAGAGAAAAACCGAAAGTTATTTCTAAAACCCTCGGTTTTTCCACAAAGAGAGAAACCGAAAGTTATTTGTAAAACCCTCGGTTTTTCTACATAGAGAAAAACCGAAAGTTTTCATATAACTCTCGGTTTTTCTCTTTGTGGAAAAACCGAGAGAGTCAATACCGAGGGATGGCGAGAGTTACTAAAACCTTCGGTAAGGTGTCTTTACCGAAAGTTATAGGGTCAAAACCGAGAGTTTTTACTCTCGGTTTTGACCCCTTTTTCACCAGTGTTAAGCATTAATATTATGTGACAAATAAAATTTAAATACACGTTAAGGTGTAAATTATTTTATTTGATAATGTGTTCAAATTAATTCATTGAAATTAAATTTGTATATTAAAACTTTTGAAATTATGGATTGAATTTTAGGAGGTTATTTTCTATTATAATATTTAATTAAATTCATTATTGAATTGTAGGGTAACAATGAGTATATGGATCCATAAATTGGAGTAATCGATAGGCTTAAAAAAATTATGAATATTTTTGGGGTTTACTTAAAATCAATTGAGAAAAAAATAAATAAATAAGTAACACGTGGTTGGAAGGAATCGAATGGAGGTGTGATTTAAAAAAATTGTCAAGCTAGCTAATGTTAATTATTTATTGTAAAATATTATTTAGATATAAAAAATTAAATATAATTTGATAGATAAAAAAATACCCATAAATTAAAAAAAATCCAACAAACTATAATGAAACAAGTCATGCTATTCTCTCCTCAATATGGAAATATCACTAATAATATTTTAGTGAAATTAAGTTATACAAATAAGTTTTTAAAATTATTTGATGTTAATAACTCTATAAATAAATAAAATTATATTTAAATGTCGGTAAGCTTATATATTATGCACCATATAGTCTTGAGAATAGCATAAAGTAGCTTAGAATAATTTAAGAACAGAAGAAAAGAGGGAGGATGGCCAACTTGATGTGTCCATCGTCATGTTCACTGCTACTGACATCTATGCTTTGAGCGTCTTCAACAAAACGACAATCCTATGAGAAACGTCAAGGTTCATCGACGGTCAAATTGAGATATAATCAATGACTGAAGGTTTGTTTTCGATTTAATATTAATAAAGATTGATTTTAAAAGTATTAAACTGATTTTAATTAAAAATATTTCTAACACTAGTACCACCCAAATATATTAAATATGAGAAATGATTAGGCGAGAGAATTTGGTGAGGGAATGACTTGGCATAATTTTATTCGCTGAAAAAATCAAATAATTTCTCTATTTTCTCCAACTTTTACATTTTCCAACCAATGATGTCAAGTCATTACTTCACCAAATTCCCTCACTAAATTCTCTCTCTATCACTCCTCATTAAATATAGTGTTAGTTATGGTCGGTCAAAAGGGAAAGCGACTATATAGGGTCAACCCTTACTTTTATTTGATCACTCATAAAAAAAAATCAAATAGGGTCAACCCTTACTTTTATTTGATCACTCATAAAAAAAATTTTACAATGATCTATTTTATAAAATTTTAAAATATTATATCTCACCAATTTTTCATAAAAATATTAAATAAGATAAAAGATTATAATAATATTTTTCCTTTAATATACTAAGGTTCTTAAGAACAACTATTTATTTGTTGGGACTGTACTAGTATATCCAATATCTTTGGATACCTAATAATCGTGATCGGATTCCGAGTTAGGGGAGTGTGTCAAACCCAAATCTAATTCCCGATTTTTTTAATATAAATATGTTAGGATCTAGGTCGCGGCTGGGGAACCGGGGTCTGGCCGGTCAGTGCGTCTCACTCAAAGGTGGTGATTAATCCGGTTAGAGATTAATACCGGGGTTTCAATACTACACAAACTATCACAAACCCTTGAACCGAGTTCAAGCGCGAAAGTGGTTTGTTTCAGGTTGAAACAACACACACGAGATAGGCAGAACATGATTTGAATAAGACAGGTTTGGAGATTCCTGGGTCTGTTTTGCAGCTTAGTAATTCGGTTTAGATGATGTTGAATCGGTTGGAGCAGTATTAGTAGATTAGTGCAGATCGGTTAGAATGTAAAAGCAGACGGAAAGTAAATAACAAGACAGTTTTATGGATGTTCGGAGATGAAACTCCTACGTCACCCATTCCTCTCGAAACCGCGAGAAGGATATTCACTAAGGAATACACAAACACAATTCGATCGAGACTTATTTTCTGCTCGATAACACCCGTACAATTTTAACCAAAATTGTAATTACTCTTCAAATAAACGCTTAAGCTCTTTTGAGAGATAGAACACGATTTTTGACTTAGGCTGTAGAAAACTCTTAGAACATGTAACCACATTTATTTCTCTTCAGCTCCTTCTTTTATAGGTGAAATGTGCCAACGGTCACATTTCATTTCCTTGAATCTGATTGGTTGAGCAGAGGTTCAGTGATTCAGACCTGGCGGTCAACTCTTCAGACCTGGCGGTCTAGTCTTCAGACCTGGCGGTCTAGTCTTCCAGTGTGTAGGTCAAACCGGCTAGGTTTGTCTTTTACTTAATATGGAAACTGTCGGTTGAACAGTTGCCTGTACCTGGAAGATTGTCTTTCTGATTTATCCTGGAGTGGAAAGATCTTGTAGGACGGTCTTCTACAGCCTGCAGACTGTCCTCAGACTTGTATGAATATGGCAATACTAAGTCTATTCCTTCGGTATCATTCTCAACAGATACTCGAAGTATCTATTTGTACTGGTCGGTTGTTTATGTTAACCGGATGACTTCCGGTTTTTCCATAGTTTCTGATTAACCGACTGTTCAATGATTTTGGCCTTCTGATTTGACCGATCTTGTCTTTCTTGTTCGGTTAGGTTTTTGGTCGGTTTGATTGCTTGACCGGTTGAGTTTCTTAACCGGTTGTGTTCTTTGACTGGTTGAATTCTTTACCTGTTTCCTGCACAAGAGATTTGTTTTTGTTAAGTTTTATTTAACCGATCTAATTTTATCTAACAATTTCTCCCTTTTGATTATTTAATTTAAAATATTCAAAATCATGTAAGAATGCAAATGTAGGCCGGTTTTGTTTTTAAGAGTTTATTTGGCCGGATTTTTTGAAACTGACTTGGGAGAATTTTTCGAGAAATTTTGGAAAATTTTGAGAAAAATTTTGAAAAAATTTATAATTTATCTTATCAATTTCTCCCTTTTTGATTATTTTATTTAAAATATTCAAAATCATGTAAGAATGCAAATGTAGGTCGGTTTCCAAAAATTACTTGATATATATAAGAAATATGTTAAGGCAAAAATACTATATATAAAACCGAAATAAACATAAGTAAAGAAGGTAAATGAAGCCCCTATTTCTTCGATCTAGGCGGTAGGAATTTTCCCAACTGTTCATCGGTGGCCTTTCCCTTGACCGCTTGAACCGGCCTTGATGAGGATCCTCGACCGCCTGAGGTGCCGGTTAGGGGAGAGATCGGTTGACCGAACGATCTAATTGGAACCGCATTCAAACCCCGCTGTCTTCTGAGCTGCGGCTCGACATCTTCCTCGAAATCTTTCTCGGTTTGCAAAACTGGGTTGAATTGAGGTTCAACAACCGTAACGGTGACTCTATCCAACAGTGTCGTGATTTCCGCCCTTTTCTCAGCAGCCTTCCTCTTTCGTGTAACCGGAATGGAAGGGGAAGCAACCGCCTTGGACTTCTTGTGAGCCGCGTCGAATTTATTATATGTTTCTTGTTGGACCATTAGCCGGGTAGCATCTTTGGCTTGTTGAGCTGCTATGGCCGCTGCTATGGCCGGTGCACTGTTCTCTATATTTTGCATATGTCCAGCCAGGTTCGTATCTGCCGCTATCGTTTCCTTCTGTATCCGGGTCTGCTCGTCCAGGGCATCTTGGATCTTCTGGGCCGCATTGGCATTCGCTTCCTCAAGTGCCTTGTCGGTAGCCAGCTTAGCCGGTATTAACTCCGCCACATGTTCGGTGACCGCTTTGAGATCGGCTTCAAGCTTGGCATTCTTTTCTTCAAGGGTTATTACCCTCTTAAGTGTAGAGCCGGCTTGGGCACCGGATCGAGCCAGGTCTTCATCGACCTTCGTCAACCTTTGATTGGTTGTTTCTTGAGTTCGTTCCATCATAGCGACCATTTGGCTTACCGAAGCGAGGTCGGTTACCAGCTTCGGAGTTATCTCTTCCAATGCCTTGCTTCTGTCAAGATGACCACTGTACAACTCATCCGTATTGCCGTAATTCACCTCAACAGACGTGATCCGATCGACCACGTTTTTTACATCTTCCTTCGTCGTCTCAGCCATTTCAATGGCTTTAGCCGCGGTTTCTTTGATCTTCTTTTTCCATGGACGAACCGCGTCATTGACAAATTCTTCGATGAGGGCCTTTACCCTTTCTTCCGTTACGGTCGGTATTGAATCCCCGGTTTGAACAGATTCTCGTTGGTCGGTGAGCGGTGTACCCATCCTTACTTCAGTTATGTTGACATTCTGATCCGGTGGAGGAGAGGATTGCTCATTATCGGTCGGATTCTGACTGTCAACATCCTCAGGAGGAGATCTGAATAAGTTCGATATTTCCTGGTGCTCGGGTTCAGCTTCAAGCCGTGCCATCTCCTCTGTCAGGTCCTTTTCTTTGACCGCTAGCAAATTCAACACCAAAAGTTCAAGTGAGGAATCTGGTGTCCCTGGAATATGTTTTTCTTGGAGGCGTTGAATGTGTTCGGTGAGCCCTTGTAACCGAGCATGCGGTTCGACCATCTTGCTTCGTCCCAGGGCGGTCGTGACGTCTTGAGCCTTTGTGAGGCGGATGACCTCCTCCTCCATCTCAACCAACTTCTCGAATTTCTGGTTAACGGTGAGATCTGGTAGCATGTTTTTGTAGAGTATCCGATGCCGGTGCAGGACCCATTGATATTACACGTCGGATGTCGCGCGAGCCTGCTGATGTATCTCGTCCATAATTCTACTGACGAGCTCCTCGGCCGTTTGCATTGTTGTTTCATCCGTGGATTCATCTTCCTCCCGAAGTCTGTCCGAACCGACATCATCATCATCATGTCGGACCGATTGTTCCTCGACTATCGGTCCTTTCCCCTTATCGGTCTAATCTTCTCCGGTATGTTGTGAAACGGTTCGGCCAGAGCTGGATGCCGAGTCTTCGGTGTTGGGGGTGTCGGACAGTGGATTAGCCGATCTGGTTGGTTGTTTATCTTTCTTGCTTCCGGATTTTTCTTTGACCGGAGCTGACTTCTTAATGGTTGCCTTCTTCTTTCGGCCACTTGTAGAACCGGAGGCCCTCTTTTTGACTTGCCTGTCCTCCGGTTTGATGAACTGATGGGACTTGAGGACTTTGCTTGGGGCGAGGAGAACACCAGGACCAGTGTTAATGTTGAAGTGGCGCATTATCTTTCCAAGTAGGATGGTGTATCCCCATGACCGAATGGATGTCGGATCCACCATCTCACACAGGTTTGTAAACACCACCTTTGCCTAGTTGATGTTGATGCCGTTGACCAAACCGGCAATCATTTCAATCTTTGCCCGAGTGAGGCTGTCAAAATTGCCTCATCTTGCTTGAACCGATTTTGTGAATATATCACACAACGGTCTATACTCCGGTTTTAGAGATGATTTCTTACCGAATACCACGATAGGGACCGCTGTATCCGAAAGATCCTGGCAAGCCGCCTGGAAGGGTTCCTCGTCCATGGCCACCGAGAAATCACTCCTCTCCGATGGCAGATGTAGTATCTCAGCGACCGACTTCTCCGTCAATTCGAGCCGTTGATCGCCTATGGTTCCGATGATTGTTCCTTCGGTCAAGAATGCCGTTAAGAAGAATTTGTTGACCGCATCCTGATATAGTACGAATGGACCGCCCAGAAAGTGTTCGAGATCGGACTCGGAGATTTGGGTTAGTACCCGCTTTGTCTCCGCCGAGCCGTTCGCCCGAACTTCCTCGAAATCGACTTGGATGATGTGTTTGAACAACACAGAATCGCGACCCAATGTAGTTTGAAGAGATCGAAGGATTGAAAGTATTGAGAGGTTTGAGAGCTAGAGAGAGAAAGTCGATTTGCGTGAGAGTTAAAGAAAATGGCTAAGGACCCTTTTTATAGTCGCAGTTTGGAATTCCAACCGCCGCGAACCGTCACATCATGTTTGGGCGGGAATTTTCCTTCCAAAGACTATAGGCGGGAAACCATGGGCGGGAATTGATGAGCAGAAACTTATTAGCGGGAAGAGATGGGCGGGAATTTTCCCTCTAAAGACTTTGAGCGGTCTTTTAATTGCGGTTATTTAACCGGCGGTGAGACGGTTCTTCTTGTCACCGTTTATTAAATGAAGCGGTTATTTAACCGTGAGGATGCGTTTTTTTTTTTTGATTTTGACCAGATTTTTCAATAAAGTAATTTAGCGATATCAACCGGTTAGTCAGATAGATATTCTAATATTGCGATTTTGGACCCGGTTAACAAGCTTAAAAATTAGATAGTCATTGAAAGAAAAGATACATGATAGAAACCAATACATTGTTCGGTTTAGAGTACATAAGAAATAGAACTACAACTTATGTAATGACTATTCTAGAGAGCTTGTCCTCTACCCCATCCTTATCGAGAACATTCGATGGGGATGCCGGTGTACCTGGTCCAAATTCTGGACAATACTTAAGAAAGAGCCGGCTTAAGTGAGGAGCGTAACCGAGACCTTTCTTTGTCTCGACCATGGTCCTCAGGTTTTGGAAGATGACCGATGACCAATTTATTGGTGTATTGCTGACAATGTAGGTCATCATGTCGAACACTCTCTTAGAGTAGTGTTGGTTCGGAGATTTGCAGATGATGGATCGATTGACAATCTCGTAAAGAAGTTGGATGTGGTGGCAAGGCGGGTTTTCAGACCGTGGTTCTCCACCGGCACCTCGGTTTCGGAGAACAGTACAGAGTATTCGGTTGATGCGCTTCCCACCCGGGTTGGGAAATCGGAAAACCCTTCAGTGGGTAAATTGAACAGTTGAGCGAGTGCGCTTTCGTCCAGAAAAACGAAGCGGCCTCTCACTGTGGAAACAATGAAATCTCCTCTCATAGAGGCATTGTTGAAGAACTCGGTTACTTCCGGAATGAGTATGGGTCGGATTCTTCCAGAAAATCACGAAGACCGGTGTCGATTAGTGATTCAAACATGAGTTCCTTTGTCTCTAGATCATCATATTCCATGCAAGAATCGAAATCGATGCTCAAATAGTTCCTTAGTGTTCGGCTCGACATGTTTTGAAATTTTGCCAAGATAGAGAGAGTTCAAGTAGTTTTGATTTTAAGATGTTGTGAGTTGATAAGGTGGGGTTCTTTATATAGATCTGAAATTGGAAGGAAAATAGGGACATTTAATGCTGAAATTCAGTTTTGTCTCATTTATTAAGGGAATATTTATGTTTCCAAAACTCCTTGGGAAGGAGTTACTTTTGACCGGTTGCGGAGCTCAAGGTAGAGAATCTAGTTGGAAAGTAACTAAGCTTGTTAGATAGTAATTACTCATGTAGTTGGAAGTTGAAAGTTACGTATCATTAATGAAGGAAAGTACATGAAACTGAAAGGTAAATAATTAAAACCGAAAATAGCATAGACTAAACCGAGATGATCATGATAGAGTGGGACACTGATACAACTAGTGCGTACAGCAAAATGACCAGTTGTAGGAGGGAGTGACTTAGTTGCCGGAGGAGTTGAGGTGGCGGTTCCTCCTCTTCCAGGCCTTCTCAAACCGCTCATAAAATGAGTTAGTGACCTCTTTGGTGATGACATAGGCCTGGTTCAACCCTTCTCCCGGACAGAGTGGAACCCCAAGTTCCAAAAGTAGGCAGTTGATCTGGGGGACGAGGCCGGTTTGGCGAATGCCGATCATTCAGATTAGGACATCGAACAACACCCTTGACCAGTTGACTGGCGTACCCGTGGTTATGGCATACAACATGTTAAAAACTGCAGCACGGTAGGTATTGGTCACATCCTTTCCTAGGATGCCTCGACCTATGACATCGTTGAGAAGCTGGTACTCAGCTCTCAGCGATGACCTGGCACCGTGGTCATTGACCGGGCGGTTTGACCGAGCAAAGCTTAAGGCGATTTCGGCCTTTAGTTCAGCCGGAATATTTAGGTCGGTGAGCCCTTGCTTCGGAAGGTCGAAGCATCTGGCGAAATCACTTTCTGTGAAATCAAACACAATCCCTCCCACCTTGGACTAAATGTGGGTGTCGAAGTGAGGGGTACCTCGGAAAACCCTGGCATTGTAGAAAAATTCCAGGACTGTTTCTGGGAAGATGACATATTTTTCATCTAGAAAGTGTTTGAGACCGGTGTCTTCAAGTGACTTAATTATCTTGAAGACTTCATAATGCTCAGTGCCTTGAGCTGAATCGAAATCCTTTTGAATGATGTTTGGAAACTAAGACATTTTGTCTTAGTAAGAGGATAAGTTGGAGCTTGTGATTGTTTTGTTTAAGATTTGTCTAACTTATATATTAGTGGAGGGATGATAGTATTATCCAGTGGATGACAGTGAATGTATTCTATTGACCATAAGATAAGATAAATTGCATGAAATAAGCATGTCTAAAACTTAGGATGTGAGTCATAGGCCTGGACGGTGAAAAATATCATATCTTCACGTCTTTTGAGGTATGACCGTTTTGCTTTGAAAAGGTAGTTTTTTAGAACAGATAAGTTTAAACACAGATAATTATTCCATTTTTGTTCGGAGGCCAAATAATCCGAAGTAATCTACTTCCAAACCAGTCGGTTTTTAGTCATTCGTTCTGATGCGGTTAATTGGTGCATACACTAAGTAACCGATCGGTTTACTCTAACTGATAGACAAAGCGGTTCTTCCATAGATACCTTGGTGAATTTGGAACCTGACAGTTTAGGAGGAACTACCGGTTTTGTCTGTTCGAACCGATTTCCCTTTTAAACATTTTTAGGAATAAGCTGACTAATATCGGTTAAACCAAGTGTGAGTCTGAATTGAGAAAACTTAGCTTCCTGCAGAGGCTTTGTGAAGATATCGGCTACTTGTTGTTCTGTTGATACATATTCCAGCCAGATATGCTTCAGCATGACATGTTCCCGGATGAAGTGGTGTCTTATGTCAATGTGCTTGGTTCTAGAGTGTAGAACCGGATTGTAAGTGATTGTTATGGCACTTGTATTATCACAGAAAATTGGAGACTCTTCGGCTGTGATACCGAAATCCTTCAGTTGTTGTTGGATCCAAAGAAGTTGTGAACAGCAACTTCCGGCTGCCAGGTATTCAACTTCTGCGGTTGACGTAGCGACTGATGTCTGTTTCTTGCTATGCCATGAAACAAACCGATCACCTAGGAATTGGCATGTTCCGCTGGTGCTTTTTCTATCAACTTTACAACCTGCATAGTCTGTATCTGAGTAACTTGTGAGGTTAAAAGATGAGTCTTTTGGATACCACTGACCAACTTCAGGAGTTCCCTTTAGGTATTTTAAGATTCGCTTTGCGGCTGTGTAGTGAGACTATTTTGGATTAGCCTGGAATCTTCCACACACACCGACCGCAAATAGTATGTCCGGTCTACTTGCTGTCAGGTATAGGAGAGAACCGATGATTCCTCGGTAAGCTGTCAGGTCTACTGCTTGACCGTCATCATCCTTGTCCAATTTGACCGATGAGCTCATTGGAGTAACGGCTGAAGAGCATGTGTCCATCCCAAATTTCTTTAGAAGTTCCTTAGTATACTTGGGTTGGCTTATGAAAGTTCCTTCTTCGAGTTGCTTAACCTGAAGACCTATGAAGAAGCTTAATTCTCTCATCATACTCATTTCAAATTTGTTAGTCATCAAGGTTGAAAATTTATCACATAGCTTAGGATCGGTTGAACCGAAGATAATATCATCTACAAATATTTGAACAAGTAAGATATGTTCCTTTTTCTCAAATTTAAATAGTGTTTTGACCACCGAACCGATGGTGAAATCATGTTTTAACAAGAATGCGGTTAGTGTATCATACCAGGCTCTAGGAGCTTGCTTTAAACCGTACAGTGCTTTGTTTAACCGGTATACATGATTTGGCATGTCAGCATTTTTGAAACCGGGTGGTTGTTCAACGTATACTTCTTCACGTAGTTCACCATTCAAAAATGCACTTTTGACATCCATTTGAAAAACTTTAAAATTTTTGAATGCAGCAAAAGCCAGAAAAATCCTAATAGCTTTAATCCTAGCTACAGGAGCAAATGATTCTTCAAAATCAATGCCTTCTTCCTGTTTGTATCCTTGTGCCACTAATCTGGCTTTGTTCCTCGTGACCAAACCGTCTTCATTGAGTTTATTTCTGAATACCCATCTTGTTTCTATGACCGGTTGATCTTTCGGTCTAGGGACTAGGTACCAGACTTTATTACTCTCAAACTGGTTTAACTCTTCTTGCATTCCCAAGATCCAATCCGGATCTGACAATGCTTCATCCACTCTTTTTGGCTCAATCTAGGATATAAAGGCGGAATTGGAGTATTCCTCTAGGATTTGTCGCCTAGTTCGAACGGGTTCTGAAGGGTCACCTATAATTAGCTTAGGAGGATGATTTGTGTTTTTTTGATATTCGGTTCAGGAGCGTCTACCAAATCACCATTTACTTGATCAAGGCTAGACGTATCGGTAGGCTGAACAGGAGTGTCAGACCGACCGATTTCCTCGGTTTGAACCGAAGTGTCAGCTTCCTGCCGTGGGATAGCTTGATCCGGCTGGGTTTCATCATTACCCATTTGGTCATGGACAAACCGTCTAAAAACCGGAATCTCATCTTCACTATTAGAGTGGATATTGTTATTTTCCAATCTATTGTGTAGATCAAAGCATGATGCAGTGTTGCTTTCAACCGATTCATCGAAAACAACATGAAGTGATTCCTCCACGGTTAAAGTTCTAGTGTTATACACTCTATATGATTTACTAACTGCTGAGTAACCTAACATGATCCCAATATCGGATTTTGCATCAAAAGTAGATAGATAGGTTTTGCCATTTATGTGAATGTAGCATTTACAACTGAAAATCTTAAGATACCTAAGGTTAGGAACCCTATCAAAGTATACCTCATAAGGTGTTTTGTTGTGAAACTTGTTGATCAGAGACCGGTTTTGTGTGTGACATGCGGTATTGATAGCCTCAGCCCAGAATTTCTGGGCAATACCCGAATCGGCTATCATGGACCATGCGGCTTCCTTGAGAGTTCGGTTTCTTCTCTCGGCCAGGCCGTTCTGTTGAGGAGTCCTAGCACTAGACAACTCGTGTCTAATACCGGATTCATCAAGGAATGCATTTAGATTTGGTTCCTCTATCACTCCTAATGCTATTAATGCGTGTTGATTTTTCATTTTGCAAATCTTTGAGCAGTGTAATCAAATTTGATGCGGTTTCACGTTTGGATGGCAAGAATATTACCCATGCGTACCTAGAGTAATCATCAACTACTACCATAGTGTAAAGCATACCTCCTAGGCTGACGACCCTAATCGGTCCAAATAAGTCCATGTGAAGAAGATCTAAGCATCGGTTAGATTGAATGTGTCATTTACTTTTAAAGGTTGACTTAGTTTGTTTACCCATTTGACATGCTGAACAGACCTTATCCTTATTAAATACTATATCAGGAATTCCTTCAACTAACTTTTTACCGCGGATATAGTTTCAGGTTTTCAGGTTTAAGTGGTTTAACCTTTTATGCCACAGCCAGGTTTGATCGGTTTTAGCTACCATGCAGACAGGTTATTCTACTTTATTTTTCCAATCTACCTTGTAAATATTTCCTAACCTATTTCCGGTTAGTAGTATGATACCTTGAGAGTTTTTAACTAAGCATGCATGTTTAAGAAATTCGATAGTGTATCCAACATCACACATTTGACTAATGCTTAACAGGTTAAAATGTAGGTTTTCAACTAAGAGTACATTATCAATTGTTAAGTTACCATGGACAATCTTACCCTTGCCCACAGTTCTACCTTTTGAGTTATCACCGAAAGTGATCAATGCACCGGTTTCTATTCTGATGTCGGTTAGAAGATTGTTGTTCCCGGTCATGTGTCTGGAACAACCGCTATCCAGGTACCATTCAGAGTTTCCTAGCCGTTTCTTCATATCCTGTAAAATTTACATATTTACAACTATTTGGTACCCACATTTACTTGGGTCCACAGGCGATTAGTCCCTTGGGTATCCAGACTTTAATAAGTCTAACAACCTTTCTGGTTATGGTTCTAACTAGTTTTCCTACACTCAGTTTGGAGTCCTTCTGCTTTCCTTAGAGTGCCTTATTCGGAGATGGTCTTGGGTGTAACCTATGTGGTTCGGCTTTCTTACTTTTGGGCCGGTTGACTTTTCTTTTCTCAGGGTGAAGCCATTTTTCAGAATCAGTTGGACCTACATAAATTAGTTCGTCTTCCGGATATGAGGCACTTAATTCCTCTTCGTCGGTTAAGGAACTTTTGACAAAACTTACGAAGGGGAGGTTATCCTTTTTTAGCCTCATGTTGTTGGGATGGTTCCGGTTGCTGGGTCTGTTGTTCTTGTATCCAAGACCGAACATGCACTTATGATGTCTATTATAGCTACACATTCTGTTCACCATTTCACTAGATCTTTTCCATGCGGCTAATCGATACTGGATTCGGGCTTCATCTTCTTCGGTCAGTTCTTGAACTGATTCCTCGAGCTGTTCGGTCTCAGTGAGTGGTTCCGGTGCTACCTCGGTTTCTAGGATTCTATCAGGTTGGATGATCTTTGGTTCAATCAAGGTAGGTACTATGGGGTCGGTTCTAAAGTTGGGTAATAGTGTTAATAGGTTTTTATACTCTACTACCATGTCATTTAGTGCATTGAATAACTCATCTTTAGTAAATTCGTCACAGGGAGAGTCAAATACTTGTTCCTCGTTTGCCATAAGGCAGGTGAGTTCATCATCACTGTCACTGTGAGCCCATAAGCTTCCTCCATCATCGGCTATCAGTGCTTTCTGAACTTCATTTCCTTCACCGGTTTGTTGATAATTGTTTCGGTGATTTTGATCGTCCGATTTCTGGTCATCTCTCCTCGGTTTTCTGCATTCCCACTTGAAATGTCCCAAACAATTGCAATTATAACATCTAACATTAGATTTGTCACCGTAGTTATAGTTGTTGTTTGTTGGTTGGCTTCTCTTCATGAATCTGCCGAATTTCTGTGCAAGCATTGCCATGGCATCCTCGGTGAACTGTTCAGCGGTTCTGATCGGTGTGGGAGCGACCGGTTCTGTGGATGTGACCAATGCTCTGGTTGAGGTTGAGGCTGAGACTTCTTCTTCAATCCTAGATCTCATCTCAAACTCATATGCCTTAAGATCTTCGAATACATCGTGTAGCTTCATCTTGCTTAGGCAGTTTGATTCCCTCATCACCATTCTCTTTATGTCCCATTCACTTGGAAGAGATCTTAACGCTTTCATGATGACTTCCTTGTTGTCATACTTCTTGCCAAGAGTTGCTAGCTCGTCTATCACTTCTGTGAACCGGTCACTGTATTCCCTCATTGTTTCTCCCGGTCTCATCTTGATGTTTTCAAACTTCTGGGTAGCCACCATTATCTTGTTTTCCTTGGTTCTTTCATTTCCCTCATGAATCTGAATCACCGCTTCCCATATTTCCTTTGCGGTTTTGTAATATCTTACTTTACAGAACGTATTTTTGTCCAAACCGTTGGAGATGCGGTTTCTGGCATGATTATCCAGATTATTTCTTCTCCTATCTTCAGCCGTCCAATCCTTTCTGTCTTTATCAATTATTATCGGTCCTTCAGCTAGAATGAGCTGCATCTCGTGATTAAATGCATGTGCTTGCGTGCCTTCCAGTTGACAAAGTCGTCACCTTCTAGCATTGGAGGCCTATCGAACGACATGCTTGCTTGAGTATTGAAACTAACTGCTCTGATACCAATTGTTAGGATCTAGGTCGTGGCTGGGGAACCGGGGCCTGGCCGGTCAGTGCGTCTCACTTAAAGGTGGTGATTAATCCGGTTAGAGATTAATACCGGGATTTCAATACTACACAAACTGTCACAAACCCTTGAACCGAGTTCAAGCGCGGAAGTGGTTTGTTTCAGGTTGAAGCAGCACACACACGAGATAGGCAGAACCGGATTTGAATAAGACAGGTTTGGATATTGCTGGGTCTGTTTGCAGCTTAGTAATTCGGTTTAGATGATGTTGAATCGGTTGGAGCGGTATTAGTAGATTAGTGCAGATCAATTAGAATGTAAAGCAGGCGGAAAGTAAATAACAAGACAGGTTTTTATGGATGTTTGGAGATGAAACTCCTACGTCACCCCTTCCTCTCGAAACCGCGAGAAGGATATTCACTAAGGAATACACAAACACAATCCGATCGAGACTTATTTTCTGCTCGATAACACCCGTACAATTTTAACCGAAATTGTAATTACTCTTCAAATAAACGCTTAAGCTCTTTGAGAGATAGAACACGATTTTTGACTTAGGCTGTAGAAAACTCTTAGAACTTGTAACCGTATTTATTCCTCTTCAGCTCCTTCTTTTATAGGTGAAATGTGCCAACGGTCACATTTCATTTCCTTGAATCTGATTGGTTGAGCAGAGGTTCAGTGATTCAGACCTGGCAGTCAACTTTTCAGATCTGGCGGTCTAGTCTTCAGACCTGGCGGTCTAGTCTTCCAGTGTGTAGGTTAAACCGGCTAGGTTTGTCTTTTACTTAATATGGAAACTGTCGGTTGGACAGTTGTCTGTACCTGGAAGATTGCCTTTCTGATTTATCCTGGAGTGGAAAGATCTTGTAGGACGGTCTTCTGCAGCCTGCAGACTGTCCTCAGACTTGTATGAATATGGCAATACTAAGTCTGTTCCTTCGGTATCATTCTCAACATATACTCGAAGTATCTATTTGTACTGGTCGGTTGTTTATGTTAACCGGATGACTTCCGGTTTTTCCATAGCTTCTGATTGACCGACTGTTTAATGATTCTGGCCTTCTGATTTGACCGATCTTGTCTTTCTTGTTCGGTCAGGTTTTTGGTCGGTTTGATTGCTTGACCGGTTGAGTTCTTTGACCGGTTGAATTCTTTACCTGTTCCTGCACAAGAGATTTGTTTTTGTTAAGTTTTTATTTAACCGATCTAATTTTATCTAACAATATATATATATATATATTAAAATTATTTATTTTTATTATTATTATTATTATTTTTGTTAATGAAGTTACTTTTCAAATTATTAATTATTATAATAAATATATCATTTATTATATTTACATACCTTCTTTCACATTAAACAAAATATTTATTTTTTATTACTATTCTTCTTCACATTTTCTAATATAAAATGTTATTTTTCTTATCTATTTCTTCATCTTCAATTCTCTCTCCTCATCCTTATTTTTAACATCTTTTTCTCTAATTTTTCAACACTATTCTCTATTTTTATACATTTATTTTTTGTAGTGTCTTATTGGCAATAACAGTGTTATATATTCTTCAACTATTGCAACACTATAAGAATGATTATGTAATGTTTCTATTTTTTTATATCTTTTAGAGTTAATTTTTTTTATTTTTTAATATTAAAATATTATAAATATTTAATCAGGTAATGGGTACCCGTCGGAGATTATTATACAAATAAAAATACCCGTTGGGATTAGGATCGGATAGTTAAATGAAAATTGAGTTCGGGGATAGGTAATTCATTACTCGACGGGTAAAGTACTCGTTGTCATTCCTACTTTTTATGACCAAAAGAAAATTGATTAGTAAAAAAATGATTAATCAAGCCAGCTATATGTAGTAAGTTAGAGTAGATTATAAATAACAAAAGAATAGGTAAAATGAAAATTAACCCTTTTAATTTAAACAATGACTCCCGTTCAAGGGTTAGAGATTTGGCAAAAGGACGGTTATCATAAAGAGAACAACAAGCTTTTTATATAACAAATAATAAAGAAGGAAATATGATAAGGACATATAAAACATTTTATTACATAAATAAATAAATAAATAAATAACACAAAAATTTTGATAAATATATATGGATTCTAAATAAATTAAGGAAATAATAAATAAATAAATAAATAAATAGATCCAACAATTCTTCAACTTTTGTTTTTTAGAAAACGACTTATTGTCTTTTTTATTAAAAATCTCAAAAATAGAAAAACGGTCGTGACTTGTTCGTATGAATCTAACAAACCTAGATTGAATCCTTAACGAAAATAAAATGAGTTATACAATTGTAAATCAATGACTTTCTCGAATATGATTCCCCATTCCCAGCAAAGTGCTCAATTCTCTTGAGTGATTGGAATGCGCCTCCATGTGTGAATCAAAGCTTTGTTGACCAAAATGATATCGTTCCATACATGTTCCTTGTTTATCTAATTATTAAAAAAATGATAAAACATACTTTTATACACTCATTTTATTCAAAATTTTCTCGTTATTTTTTAAGCGTATCTCAAATGAAACTCCATTCCACCCCAGTTCTGAATCATGGATCAATCCATGTAGGACGGTTGTAGTCCTTAATTGTACCTTTCTTATTGTATATGCGTACAATATTTCTTTCGTCGACTACACATTTAACAAACAAGAAATAGAGAAAAAAAGATATTAATGAAAATATCATTAACATGAACATTTTAATTAATAACCCTTCATAAAAATCACTAACCCTTCGTAAGAGAAGTGAAGACTGTACTGGTGCATTATCCAATAGCTATTCAAAATAGATGATTGTAGAGTTAAATTTAATTGGTTATATAATTCCTTGGTTTTAATTGTTAGAGTTAAATTCAACAAGACTAAATTAAAAATAATTAAATAAGTTTTTCATTACCTCCATTTATTTCGTTGACCAATATAAATTTCAATGAGAATCAAACTTAAGACTTAAGACCTGATTTAAACAAGTATCAATAAATATAAATCAGATGTAACGTAGAAAGTAAAAAGTCATAAAAGAATTTATTAAATTTCTTTTAATTTATCTAATCTATATAAATCCTTATTTCTAAACAATTTCATCCAGATTCAAACATTTATGAAAGATGTGACAACTAATGTGTCTGGTAAACATTAATGATTCAGAACATTGATTGATGATAAGTATTCACAATGTTGATAATATATAGAAAACTACCTTGTACCCTATTTTGTACCCTATTAGGGACAATATTTGTATTTGGATTCCTTCCATTTCTTGATACAAACATCATGAGAATATGCAACTATGGAATTCAACTCTCGATCTACAATCAATTTAGTATGAACAACAGTAAGAAAATATGCTTTTTGACATCATCAAAATCAAAAGAGGAAGACTTTCTTATTTAGAAAACGAAGTATAATTGCTTGAAACTTAGGATTTGTTCGAGGGTTTGAATCGATATAAAAAGGAAACACTCGCAGATGATAAAATTAAAAGGGGTTGAATTGATATAGGATTGAACACTCTCGTACGATAAATTTAGAAGGGGTTAATTGAATCGATATAGGAATGAAACACTGTCAGACGCGGGACTATGAAATGGAGGCAAGGAGCCTCAATCTTTTATTGGGTTTCTTTGTTTTTGATAAGTACGATCCTTATTTATAGATGATCCAACACGCCATGTTCAGTGACATTTCTCCATCGCCACCGCCGGTAATATAAATTAATCGAACACACAATAATGTACCACATCATCGATCCGCGTCACATTTCTCCATCAATATAAATTAATCCAACACACAATAATGCACCACATCATGGATCCGCGTCATATTTCCCCATCACAACCGCCCATATTATAAATTGATCTAATACACAATAATGCACCACGTCATCAATCCGTATTATTTAGTTGAAATAATCTGGGACAATGATTTAATAAGCTTCCGTGATTAAAAATTTTAAAATTAAAATAATCTATTAATCATAACCACCCGATAATGACTTACCATATTTGTCTTCCCAAACGAATCTACCACCGCATGCTGCTCACCGTCGCTTTCCGTCACAGACCACCAGAATCTTCGCCGAGAAAATGCGGTTTTGAGAATTTCATATCTATTTCAAAATTTTTATTCTGCAAAATTATTCCTTCATCATTTATTAACAAACAACTTAATTAAACATTCAGCAAAAATCTTTTGAATTTTAATAATCCAAATGTCTATCTAGTGAAGTTCCTTTATGGTAAGTTGTTATTCTCCTTTACAAGTGTTTCCTTCTGGATTAGATTGAAACTCATCCCAGCATGTTTTAAAATTCAATTGAAGAATACAGATGACAAAACCATATCAATTATAATATTTCAGAATTCACCAAAATAATAATTTTCAGGATTTCAGTTTTGGTTATAAATATTCTTCCTCACTTGTATCTAAATCACACAACACACTCCTGGAGTTTATAGTGAGATTATAGCATTCTTCACAATTTCTAAATCACAATTTTGATTTCTCCCGAAATCTCGAGAAAACTTTCGGAAGGATAAAAATGAGTTTAATTTTTCCAGTGTTCTTTAAAAAAAAATTTATAAATTTGTGTCTTGATCTTACTGTACTATCATGTGTCCACATATAATATTTTATCCTCTCCATCTCCCTAGATTTACAATAGGATGTCACATATATTATTCACTCTTCTCCAACGGTCTTATATGGAGCAAAAACAGCTTAAGGGCACCTCACCACTCATTCACAATGGATTGTGGCGCACTTGCGAGAACGTGGAGAAAAATTCCAAGTACGGAGCATAATTGGAATATCAACAGGAATTGGAATTTACCGTTTACTGAAATCATTAAAAACGAAAACATTGTAATTAGATAATTCATTTACATTTTTGCTTTTATTCAGAATGATACGACTTCAAAATTATTATGGGTCTGTGTAGAATAATCTCTTAAACTCGTGGGTTTTTTTCCGTGTTTGAGAATTTTTATTGAAATGACCCTAAGTCGTTTTCCAAAAAAAATATTTTTTCATTTTTTTAAGACTGTACAGTTTTTCATTTCCGTGAATTCCTTTACAAAATTCATTCTATGTAAATAGAATATTAGCTCTGGTTGATTCATGTATTATATAAATAGATAAGGCTCATGCTTCAAAGGAATATACAAAAAAATTCCAATTATCTTTGTATTTTGTTTGTTAAATGATATAAGAGCTAAATGTTTAGTACTGAAAATACTAATGCCTCTACGACTCTAATTGACTGAGTATATTTTTGTCGATTCACTTTTCCACCTACAATATACCGATAAACCCACATCCAAATGGTGTCTACCCTTCTCAATTTTAGTAACTACATGACATGGAGTAGGGGTGTGAGAATAACTCTTGGTGTGAAATCAAAACATCATTTCATCAACAACACATATGAAAGGCCAATTGAGAACTTCATTAAGAGAGTGAACAATAGGATAAGATTGACTGTATGGTAATGTAACAATTTTGACTCCTAATTTAATAAGACCGAGTGCGGGATGTTTTAATACGTTACATACATAAACGGAAAAACAGAAACATTTGCGGAAGACTTATATATATATATATATATATATAAGTGGCATTACAAAATTCGGTCTTATAAAAGCACACACGGTCCTTTACATAAAAAATAGTTAAGAGATGGTCCATTATTACAAAAATAGTGGTATTTAAGTGCTAGACCCTAAAAAGTACTTGAACTTCATTTGTCCTTCCTCCCACACACACACCTCCCATGCACCTTGCCCACTCTCCAAGCCTCCCTTCATTATGTCAACAGAAAGCTATGGCTGTGTACCTACACCACACAAGCATAGTGAGTCTAAAGACCCAACAAGCATTTTAAAAGAGAATATAAAAGACATGTAAAAGCTGCTTTGTATTGATGTGCTGACTTATAAAACAATTTATCAAAGTGTTGGAACAGAAACATCTTGAGCACATAATGGCCATTTACATTTCAAAGTTAATCCTAAAAGTTAGGAATCCGGTTTGAGCATATAGTTGAAAGGGCACTCTTTAGAGTCTATCCCTAAAGTCCACAACCTGGTTAGACACTTGTTTGTGTGAGTAGGATCTTCTAGAGCTCATCCCAGAAGTCCAGTCCCAATAGAACCTCAGCACATATTTTGGAATTAGACTACCAAAGCTCAACCTGTCTAACCTTTTTCCTAGATCCGTCCAGTCCATATGTCATTGTTCACAAAAACGTATCATACCTTTGAAAAACAGATCTTACCTTTGAAAACAGATCATACCTTTGAAAACAGATTATACTTTGTAAAAATAGATTATATAAACAAGTGTGGATTTCTAAAGAGGAGTTGAAAAGAGAGCTTGCTTTAGATGATCTTGTTTCTAAAGTATGTTATGATCTTGCTTCTAAAGTATGTTATGATCTTGCTCCTAAGTGTGCCTTATATTTTCTTAGTAGAGAGGAGGAGGAAAAAGAAAAAATGAATGAAGGGGTGCAATATATATAATACTTAATAAGTCTGGTCACCAGCTGGTCATATTATGGGTGGATAAGTAAATGATGAAGGGGGCTGGTCATCAGCTTGTCATAGACATGGGTTAACAAAAAGGGCTGGTCACCTACTTGTCATCAGCTGAATTAAATGATAAAATAATAAAAGGGTTGGTCACCTACTTGTCATCAACTGGGTTAAATGATAGAATAATAAAAAGGATTGGTCATCTGCTTGTCATCAGTTGAGTTAAATGATAGAATAATAAAAGGGATGGTCACCAGCTTGTCATATGCATGGGTTAACAAAAAGAGTTGGTCACCTATTTGTCATCAGTTGGGTTTAAATAATAGTTTAATAAAAGGGCTGATCACCTTCTTGTCATCAGTTTGTTGAATAAGTATGGGTTTGAAGAATGTAGTGGCATAAGCATGAGGTGGCATAAGTATGGGTTGGAAGCATGAGGTGGAATAAGTATGGGTTGGAAGCATGAGGTGGCATAAGCATGAGGTGGCATAAGTATGAGTTAGAAAAATATAATCAGTCGGACCCCCACAGTCAGACTCCCTCGGTCGAACCTCCTCGGTCGGACCCCCTTGGTCGAACCACCTCGGTCGGACCCCCTCGGTCAGACTCCCTCAATCGGACCCTTCGGTCGTGACATAGATTATCCCTCGGCCCCGACACAGATTTGTCTTTGGTCTTTGGTTTTGGCCAGGACCAAAGTTACTCGGTCTAAAATGAAATTTTGGGTGTGACAACTCGATCGTACTTAAAAGAATTTCGACCCCGAAATTAAAACGTACCGAATAAATTGGGATACTTCTTTTGCATGTCTTCCTCTACTTCCCAAGTAGCTTAATCTGCAGAATGGTTGCTCCAGAGAACCTTCACCATGATGATTTCTTTATTTAGAAGCCTTCTGATCTGCCTTGAAATGATTTCTGTTGGGACCTTTTCATAATCCAAGTCTAGTGTCCACTGCGTTACATCATGATGGATGATATGGGTCAAGTTTGGAATATATTTCTTTAGATTGGAAACATGAAAAACGTTGTGGACTGTATCAAGATTTGGGGGCAGGGCAAGTTTGTAAGAAACATCTCCTATTTCCTTCAGAATTTCAAAGGGGCCGATGTACCTTGGGTTCAACTTACCCTTTTTCCTTAATCTGATGATACCTTTACAAGGGGAAACCTTTAAGAAAACATGGTCTCCCTTACTAAAAGTTAGATCTCGGTGTTTCTTGTCTGTATAGCTTTTCTGCCTGCTTTGAGTTACTAGAAGCCTCTCCCTAATCTTGCCCACCAGGGCCACGGTGTTGGATACGATTTCTGGCCAATCACAATTCTCTCACCAACTTCATCCCATTGTAGTGGTGCCCTGCACTTCTTCCCATACAATGCTTCAAAGAGCGCCATTCCAATGAAAGATTGGAAACTATTGTTGTAGGCGAACTTAATCAAAGGCACCCTGGGTTCCCAATTGCCTTCAAAATCAATAAGACAAGCTCGCAGCAGGTCCTCAAGTGTTTTGATCACACGTTCAGATAGGCCGTTGGTTTGAGGATGAAAGGTTGTGCTGAAGGACAACTTCATTCCTAGACCCTTGTGAAGACTCTCGTAGAAATGAGAAGTGAAACGCGGGTCTCGGTCCGAAACTATCCTTGTTGGTATGCCATGCAGCCAAACTATCTCTTGTAGGTACATCTCCGCATATTGAGTCATTGAAAAGGTTGTGCGAATTGGAAGAAAGTGAGCTGACTTGGTGAGACGGTCCACTATGACCCATATGGAATTCATCTTTCGCAAGGTCTTCGCAAACCGACTACAAAGTCCATAGCAAAGTCTTCCAATTTCCAAACTGGAATTGGCAAAGGGAATAGAAGCCTAGAAGGTCTTTGGTGCTCAATTTTTACTTGCTGGCAGGTTAAGCATCTAGTTACAAATTTTATGATGTCCTTCTTCATTCCTGGCCACCAATATAAAGTTTGCATATCTGTGAACATTTTGGTGCTTCCTGGATGCACTGAGTAGGGTGTTGAATGCGCCTCAGCCATAACTTCTTTCTTTAAGGAGTCAACAGATGGTACCCACAGCCTGCCCTTATGATACACCAGATTGTTTTTAGTTGAGGTACCTTTCTTCTCGTCTCTTTGCCTCCATGTGGCCAGCTGGGGATCTTGAGCCTGCCCCAACCGAATTCTTTCAAGGAGGTCTGGAACTATTGCCAAAGTCGCCAGAATGCATTCTTGATGCTGCTCTAACACCACCAGGTTTAGCCTCTCGAATTCCAGAATCAGGTTTGGTTGAGCAGTAAGTTGATTAAGGGTGCTTGATTTTCGGCTAAGTGCATCAACTACAACGTTGGCCTTCCCTGGTTGATAAATTATTTCGCAGTCATAGTCTTTAACTAGCTCGAGCCATCGCCTCTGCCTCATGTTGAGCTCTTTTTGAGTGAACAAGTACTTAATACTTTAATGATTGGTGAATATTTGACACCTTTCCCCATACAGATAATGCCGCCATATCTTCAAGGAAAACACCACAACTGCCAACTCTAGGTCGTGAGTGGGGTAATTCCTCTCATGGATCTTCAATTGCCTGGATGCATAAGACACTACCTTTCCATTATGCATGAGAACAACACCTAAGCCATTCTTGGAAGCATATGTGCACACAATAAAGTGCTGGAATTGTAAGAACAAGGGCAGATATCAAGCTTCTCTTCAATTCTTCAAAGCTGCTGGCACATTGATCAGACCACACAAACTTTTTATATTTGCGCGTCACGTAGATCTATTTTGGAGAAGCCTATGATGAACCTTCGGTAATAGCCATCCAGACCCATAAAATTTCTAATTTCAGTCACAGATGCTGGTGCTGCCCAATGCTTCACTACTTCAACTTTAGCTGGATCAACCTTAATGCCCTTGGCCGAAATAATGTGGTCCAAGAATGCGATTTTACTCAGCTAGAACTCACACTTTCTTAATTTTGTAAAGAGATGATATTTAGATAAAACCTGCAAAACTAAAGTTAAGTGTTGTTGGTGCTCTCTCTCTGTTTTGGAGTAGATCAAGATGTCATCAATGAAGACCACTACAAATTGATCTAAATAGGGGTGAAAGACCCTATTCATCTGTTCCATAAATATTGATGGTGCATTGGTCAACCCAAAAGGTATCACTAAAAACTCATAGTGCCCATAGCGCGTTCTGAATGTTGTCTTCTTTATATCCTCATCCTTGACCCGGATTTGATGATAGTCGGATCTTAGATCGATTTTGGAGAAAACCGAAGCCCCTTTGAGTTGGCGAACAGGTCGTCGATCCTTGGCAAAGGATACTTGTTTTTGATTGTTACCTTGTTAAGCTCCCTATAGTCGATGCATAAACGTATTGACCCGTTCTTCTTCTTCACAAGCAGAATTGGTGCACCCCAAGGTTACACACTTGGGTGAATGAAGCTCTTGCTCAAATAATCTTCTAGCTGGTCCTTCAACTCTTTCGTTTCGGTGGGTGCTAAACAATAAGGTGCTTTGTAGATTGGCAGACTACCAACCTTAATCATTATGTTGAACTTCACTTCTCTAACTAGTGGTAGCCCAAAAATATCAGTAGGGAACACGCTTGGATACTCCCTTACTACCAAGATATCTTCTAACTTTGGTTGCTGCACATTCAACATAACATGAGCAATAGCCAACACACTTGGAACTTCTATTTGAAGTATTTGTTGAGCTTGGAACAGAAAGGCCTTCCCATCATGATCAATTAGTGCCACAGACTTCTCTTTATAATTGATTTAAGCCTCATGACGGAGTAGCCAGTCCATTCCTAAACTAACATCAAATCCAGACATCTCCACCACCACAAGATCCACCTATATCTTGAGATTTTGGATCTGGGTTTCACAAGCTTTAACAAACCTATTAGTTTTAAGACTAGGTCCTGATGGTAGAGATATTTTATAAATAGCCATGGACTCAACTAGTTTTAAGCCAGCTTGTTTCACAAAGCATACAAAAATATATAAATTTGTTGCTCCAGTATCTATCAAGGTATTGCCTAATTTATCAGCGATTAATAAATTACGTGGGATAATAGTTGAATTCGGATTCACCTCCTTTTGATTCATTGAATAGACCCTCCCTTGAATGACTTTCTTCAATTGTGGGCAGTCACGCTTATAATGTCCAGCTTTCTTGCATAAGAAACAAATGTTGGAACTCTGCAGACAAAACCCCTTATGAACAAACCCACAAAGATTACAAGGGGGAGTTGGAAGGTTGGCATGGTTTGATGGTCTTGTATATGGTGTCTTTCTTTGTTGTTGTTGATGTTTCTACTGTTGTTGTTGAGGGCGCCATATATTCCTAGACTGCTGTTGATTAGCATTGTTATTATAATTTTGTTGATAGGGCCGTTTCGACGCTGACCCTAGAGAATCCCTCACTTGATAGCTAGAATGCTTGGCCTGAGCCTCTCTAACAATGTCCTGGCTGTCTTTCTTCGCCATCAGTGCCCTATCAATGGTTTCCCTCATGGTTGAAGCATTGCTCAGCCTCACATCACGGCGAATATTTGCATTGAGCCCTTCTAAGAAATGATTTAGCTCCAAGTCAACATTTCCCGTTATCATTGGTGCAAAATATTTACTCCTCTCGAACTTCTTTACATAGTCAGCAACACTTGCATCCCTCTAGAGGATTTGCAGGAACTCCTTGGCCAACTTGTTCCTGGTGCTTAATGTGAAGTACTTGCCATAGAATACAGCCTTGAATTCTTCCCAGGTTGCTGCATTAAGGTCGAGGGTGGACTTGGCTCCTTGCCACTAGATTCTTACATCATCTTTGAACACCGTAGCCTATCCGAGTTGTTGCAATGCATAAACTCGAAAATGGTCTCCATTGACCGCATCCACTCCTCAACGACCATTGGATCAGTACTTCCTTTAAATTCTGCTGGTTTGAAGCTCATGAATTGTTTGTAGGCTGGTGGTTAACTACCTCCCTCGTGGGTGTTGCTGGTATGATTCTGATTAGTCCCATTAGCTTGGAACATTTCACGCATCTTCTTGTTTTGGATTCGATTTTGGTCCCTCATCTGCTCATTCTGTATCCTGTTTTGATCCCTCAAGGCATTAACAAGGCCAGATAAGAAGTTGTCCTAGTCAGTCTCATCAGATGGTGTAGATGCATTGGCTCTTGTTCCTCTTCTCATGATTCTAATGGAAATAGAGTTATACAACTTATTATCAGTTTAAGGTGAGTCCTTGGAGTTGCAGTTGTAGGAGCATGTGTGTGAAAGTACAAAGGTTCATAACCATTACTCTGATACCAACTGTAACAACTCTGACTCCTAATTAGACCGAGTGCGGGATGTTTTAATACGTTACATACATAAACGAAAAATAGAAACATTTGCGGAAGAGTTATATATATATAAGTGGCATTACAAAATTCGGTCTTTTAAAAGAAGACACGGTCCTTTACATCAAAATAAGTTAAGAGATGGTCCATTATTACAAAATCAGTGGTCTTTAAGTGCTAGACCCTAAAAAGTACTTGAACTTCATTTGTCCCTCCTCCCACACACACACTTCTCCTGCACCTTGCTCACTCTCCAAGCCTCCCTTCATTATGTCAACAGAACGCTATGGATGTGTACCTACACCACACAAGCATAGTGAGTCTAAAGACCCAACAAACATTTTAAAAGAGAATATAAAAGACATGTAAAAGATGATTTGTATTGATGTGTTGACTTGTAAAACAATTTTTCAAAGTGTTTGAACATAAACATCTTGAGAACATAATGGCCCTTTACATTTCAGAGTTGATCCTGAAAGTTAGGAATCCGGTTTGAGCACATAATTGGAAGGACACTCTTTGGAGTCTATTCCTAAAGTCTACAACCTGGTTAGACACTTGTCTGTGTGGGTAGGATCTTCTAGAGCTCGTCCCAGAAGTCCAGTCCCAATAGAACCTCAACACATATTTTGGAATCAGACTCCCAGAGCTCAACCTGGCTAGCCTTCTTCCCTGATCCGTCCATTCCATATATCATTGTTCACAAAAACGTATCATACCTTTGAAAAACAGATCTTACCTTTGAAAACAGATCATACCTTTGAAAACAGATTATACTTTGTAAAAACATATTATATAAACAAGTGTGGGTTTCTAAAGAGGAGTTGAAAAGAGAGATTGCTTTAGATGATCTTGCTTCTAAAGTATGTTATGATCTTGCTTCTAAAGTGTGTTATGATCTTTCTCCTAAAGTGTGCCTTCAGTTTTCTTAGTAGAGAGGAGGAGGAAAAAGATAAAATGAATGAATGGATACAATATATATAGTACTTAATAAAGCTGGTCATCAACTAGTGACCATATGGTCATGGCATGGGTGAATAAATAAATGATGAAGGGGGTTGGTCATCAGTTTGTCATAGACATGGGTTAACAAAATGGGTTGGTCACCTGCTTGTCATCAGCTAGATTAAATGATAAAATAATAAAAGGGCTGAACACCTGCTTGTCATCAGCTGGGTTAAATGATAGAATAATATAAAGGATTGGTCACCTGCTTGTCATCAGCTGGGTTAAATGATAGAATAATAAAAGGGCTGGTCACCTACTTGTCATAGGCATGGGTTAACAAAAAGGGATGGTCACCTGCTTGTCATCAGTTTGGTTTACATATTAGTTTAATAAAAATGTTGGTCACTTGCTTGTCATCAATTGGTTGAATAAGTATGGGTTTGAAGAATGAGGTGGCATAAGCATGATGTGGCATAAGTATAGGTTGGAAGCATGAGGTGGCATAAGTATGGGTTGGAAGCATGAGGTGGCATAAGCATCAGGTGACATAAGTATGGGTTAGAAAAATATAATCAGTCGGACCCCCACGGTCGGACTCCCTCGGTCGAACCTCCTCGGTCGGACCTCCTCTGTCGAACCACCTCGGTCAGACCCCCTCGGTCGAACCTCCTCGGTCAGACTCATCGGTTGGACCCTTCGGTCGTGACATAGATTTTCCCTCAGCCCCGACACAGATTTGTCTTGGGTCTTTGGTTTTGTCCAGGACCAAAGTTACTCGGTCTAAAATGAAATTTTGAGTGTGACAAGTAAGATCTTGGATTCAGAACTCTCTTGAAAAGGAGATAATTATAGTTTTTTCTACCACTATGACTAAGATAGTGGGATTAACTAAAGAAAATATATGGAGGATGCAACATGCCACTATTGCCCCACACTCAGAGGGAATTAACCTCTTTTACTCAAGGTATGATGAGTTTAAAATATTTTTATTAAGTAGAAAACATTTTGGGATTTTCTTCAATGTCTACGGCCTACTCTTACTCGTATCTGCAACCTAGTCTAGTCTGCATTTGTAGTTCTGCTAGAGATTGTTGATATGTGCTTAAATAATAAATTTATTTAGTTTTTATGGGTATTAGTGTGCCCTACTCCTAGCTAAAATGGTTTTGTCGATAAGGGTTTTTTCAATGGATTTAAACTTGGAAAAATAATTGGAGATCCAAGTCTTATATCATGAGAATGGCCAACACTCTGTAATGATTGTAAGTGATCAGTATGCAAAAAAAAAGATATTGGGAGATACAACGACAACAATCGTGGTAAGTGTCCTGATTACAGTACAAACAAGATGTTTGTTAACAAATAATCTTTTTTCTAACTTTAACATGGAAGGCCACAGCCTTAATCTTGTCAATTCAGATTGGTACAAAGGACAAAGAGATGTTGTAAAGGGACAAACTCTTATAAGTGTCATGCAAATATGGTGGAAACACCATTTGAGGCAGATGAGCAAGATCATTAAAAATCTACTTCAATCATGACTAAACTCGTTCAACATGAACGGTTAGAGTTATTGAAAGGAAAAAACATAATAGATACACTATGAACTTTGCTTATTTAAAGAAATTATCTAGTAGGATTAATTATGCCCTTAATGTTAATATAAAAACTAGTTGTTGGATTTAAGATAACGGTGCCAATAAACATATATGTTGTGATTTAAACATGATAAAAACATAATACATAGTAAACCTATTCTTGTGTTTTTACTCAATAACACCACCAAAATTGTAACCCATACATGATCTTTTTATCTTACAAAGAAGATAATACTCATAAATGTGTATTCCAACATTTCATCATAACCTCTTGTCTGTTTCAAAATTATCAAAAAGATATGAATTTAAAATTTATTTTTCATCATGAATTTACTTGTTGCAAGACATTCAAATTGACGAGGTGTGGTAATTATTAGAACTATTAGGAAACTCATTTTCCTAAGTGTATTGCATAAACGACTTCAGGCCCGGACCTGCTATGTAATAAGTGAGGCAATTGCCTCAGGCCCAAATATTTTTGGGGCACCAAAATCTTCACAAAAAAATTTAATGATATGTTCATGGGCTTATTTTTAAAAAGCCCATAAATAATAATTGACAACCTATCAATGATAAACCCTAACTTAATTTCTATCAAAAAAATAAAAAAACACTATCTTACTTGGAGAAAAGAATCGCACGATTCCCATTTATCAACAAAATCAAGAAAAAATAAAAAAAATAAGAACAAGCATTCTAAAAAAAGTAAAAGAAACACTTCCCCCAAACCCCAAGCCCGTCGTCGATCCTCTAGCTTGTCAGAATATCGTCTCCTTCCCCGAGCTCTTGGGCCTTTTTCGCTCGTGCTAGTCTTGTTTCTCGGCACTGCGCCACTTCCCACTAGAGTTCTTCCTCCGATTTCGGTGAGAGTTTGGTTCAATTTTACTTGATTTTTTTTGGTTGTTGAGTACTTTTCTGGTGGAATGGTGGATTCACAATCTGTATCTTGCATTATTGCATAGCGGAAGTGCAACATTGTGGTTAATCATAGATTCATAGAATGCTGGTTAATCTATAAATTTTTAATGCAGATTAACATTTATAGTTTTATCAAGCATGCCTCCTATAAGAAAACAATTGTCTGGGGCAGAAAAAAAAGAAAGAAAAAACAAAAGGAAGATGCTTTAATTCAAAGCCAAGTAGGAAACCTTAATAAGTATTTCACAAGCGATCAAATAGTAGAGCAAGTGAACCTGAATGACATCGATGATAAGTTGAATGGTCGGGAACATAGTGAATTGAATGAACTTCACAATGAAGACCCAAAACAGTCTGAAAATGAGAACGATGTAAGAATGCCTAAAAGTGACACTGATGGAGATATAAATCAAAAGATTTTGTTTCCTTTAAATGTTGATGATCCAGGAAATTGGGACAAAATGCAAAATATTAGGGACTTTTTAGTTGAAAGAGGTCCTAAAAGATATGATGATATTTTGTTTCCTCTTGATAACACTGGAAGACATTTCAATCCATCACACTATAAGAGACAATTGACAAATGGTGAGAAAAGTGACAGAAGATGGTTAGTGTACTCTATTTCTATGGACAAGATCTTTTGTTTTTGTTGCAAATCATTCAAAACTCAGAGAACCATGGTGAAACTTGGTTATCTGGCTGACGAAGGATACAAAGATTGGAAGAATATCAACTGATGCCTCAATCTTCATGAAACTAGTAAAGACCATATTGATTCTATGACTAGTTGAATTGAATTAGAAATAAGACTTCAAAAGAAAAAGACAATTGATTAAAGTGTGCAAGTAGCAATTAACAAAAAGACAACATTGGAAATAAGTATTGAAGAGAATAATTGCAGTTGTGCAAAGAATTGTGAAAAATAACTTGGCACTTCGAGGAGATTGTGAAAAGCTTTATGTTGAGAATAATGGAATCTTTTTGCAGTTAATTAAAATGATTTCCGAATTTGATCCAATAATGGAGGAACATCTTCGGTGTGTTCAAGAACGATAGATTCATTACACTTATCTTGGGCCCAAAATTCAAAATGAATTGATACAGATGTTGGCAGCTGAAGTAAGAAGTTTAATTGTTGCAAAAATTAAGCATGCAAAGTATTTCACTATGATACTTGATTGCACTCTAGATGCAAGTCAAGAGGAACATATGTCCCTTATAATTAGTGTGTGGATGATTCAGAAAATGCAATAGTGGTTGAAGAATTTTGGATTTGATTTTTGAAAGTTAATTTGTACTAGATGAGTTACAATAAAAATTTATTTGTTCTATCATAAAAATTACAATATATGGTTCAAGATAAAGACTCATATTGCTGAGATGAAGACTCATACTGCTGAGATGATGATGTTCTTACAGTAGATGGTGTAAGCATCACTGTTTTGCGTGTTACCCTATTATGTCCTAGTCCAGCAAATGAGCTACATCGTCTCAGGACCTTACAGACCTCACCTTAGGATGACCTACGCTTAGTTTGTGGATGCCCTTTCTTAACCTTAATAGGTGGTTTTAGACACAGCGTTGTTTGATAATTTCGAGAACAACACATTCGTCTTCATCACCAACGGGATAACATGTCTCTGCATATGTATTCAACCAAGATTCAGTTGTGTAATACATATGAGAAGGAAAATAAAACTATTAAACAATTGGTTAAATAGATTGAACATGTGAGCTGAATAATACCTTGAACAGAAGTCATAAGAAACCAAATTTCGGTGACGGGCCATTGCATGCGTACAAGAAAGACCAAAAACTTCAAATACCCTACAAGTGTAGTTGTTTTCTTTCAAATTAACTTTAAAATGGGACTCATTGTCATGCACATAAAACTCGAATAGGTTAAGAGATGATACTATATAAAATCTGACCTTCTCGAATCTCTCACGTAATAAATTTTCATAATATGGAGATAATAGTTCTTGGTGTTTGGACGCTTTTTCTCTTCTATCATTACACAAATGTTGTATGTGAATCTTAAATACTCAGCCATCTTTGAAATGGGATACTTTCTTTCTTCTCTACTCTGACTATTAAAGCTCTCAACATATTGCTTGTGAGTTGATTGTATCACTTACTGGGAAAAAATGCTCTACTCCATCTTTGGAACCCAATTTCTTCCAAATAGGTAGAAATCCTTTGATCTTTAACCCTCATCTTGTCAAATAAATTGATTAAAGTTGGCGACTGTGTACGCACGAGAAGCCAAATCAAACTCCATATGACATTTATCAGTTTTGAATTTGGTCATAATATTCATCTTTATGTGATATGTGCACGCACCGTGGTATATTCTGGAAAAACAGCACACAAGGCATTGGCGATACTTGGGTGTCTATCGGATACGAAGACGAGATCATCAACTAATCCAATTGCTTCTCTCAGTTTTTGCATGAAATAAGTTCAGGAGTTATTATTTTCTGAATTAACAACGCCGAATGCGACAGGATATAGTTGCTCATTCGCATTCAATGCAATAGCCACCAATAGTGGACATCCTACCTTGTGCTTAAGAATACTGACATCAATGCACAATACAGGACGGTAAGAGGCTTTGAAACCCCTAATTAAGAGGCCTAGGGACATGAACATATACCTGAAATGACCGAGCTCATCTGTCTGGATGTCTGTTATGGTACTCGGATTATTCTTCTCCAACATGTGAAGGTATGATGGCAATTTTCCATAGAAATTCTCTATCGTTCCTCGCACCGTCATTAAAGCCCTTTCCCTTGCCCTCAAAGACTTATTATAAATCAAATATATCCCATAAGTTGTATGCATGTCTTCAATTATTTTCTTAGGCAAGTGGTCATGGTGATGGTCCATGTACTTACTCTTCATGCACTCCCCAAAAACCCATGCTGGTGTTTACATTTTTTTCTCTAGCCTTGACAAAACTGATCATGAGTGTTGTTGGTTTAATTTCCGAATCTCAAATATCTCAAATAATTTACCTTTTACAACACGCAATCTCCACTTGCATGTCTCATCCAAACATTTCACATACTAAAGATGTTTTCTTGACTTCTCCACTTTGAATTCAAAATGATTAGTATTCGCATATGAATATAGCCTCAGTTGAAGTTCTTTTTTATTATCAAACAAACGCACTGACTTCCAATACAGTTTCACTAGGTAATGCTATCGCAAATGAGGGGTCTGTCGGTGATGTGTCTACCGGATTTGTCGATGGTGTATCCATTGATGCTCTTCTTGCACTAGATGATGTACTCATTGATGCTCTTCTTGCACTAGATGGTGTACTTATTGATGCTCTTCTTACAGTAGATGGTGTACCCATTGATGCTCTTTTTGCACTAGACGGTGTACCCGTTGATTCTCTTGCACTAGATGGTGTAGCAATTGATTCTCTTGCACTAGATGGTATAGGTATTGCACTAGTAATAGAATGTATCCCATAATTAGGAAAAGAGTTTTCTCCTGCTTCATTTTGATTTTCAAAGACATCCGAGGGTATAACTTCTGGTAGACTTTTTTGAGTAAGTGATGGTGGTAGTATACTTTCTTGAGTTGGGTATGTAAGCAGTTGTATCTTTTCTTGAGTAAATGGTGATTTCTCTACTACAGAGACACAAAATGTTGACACAGTTCGACTCGAAATCAACCGTGATAAATATGTGCTCACATCCTCATCTTGATCAATAACAATAGGGGGAGGATTTGTGATACGCGGAATATCATACTTGACTTGCTGCACTAAATCATATGTAGATTTTTGCACGTTAAGTCTATCATAAAGGATATAACGTAGTATTTTGGGGGTAAATCCAATGTTTTGATTGAAGTGACATGAAAATACATTATACCATCAGCACCAAATTTCCACTCTCCTTTATAGAAAACGAATACTTTCGCTGCAATAGAAAACATGAATGATTAGATAAATAATACTATTGAAGTGAAGTGAAAAGTGAAGGCCTTCGCGTAACGGAAAAGCCTTCATTTAATGGGACTGAATAAACAATAAACAATAAACAACAAACGTGCATGTGGAGATTGCGTGATTCAGAATCGAATACAGGATGTTCATTTCATTTAAAAAAACAACAAACGTACCAGTTGCCACAGTGCTCGTCGTGCTCATTGTGTTGTCTGTGTCCGTCGTCGAAGATCGCCGTAGTAGGGTTAGAGAGAAGGAGGAGAAGAGCGGGAAGAGAGAGAAGGAGAAGAAGAGAAATGGAAAAAATATGTCGAAGTTATATTAAATAGTAAGGGTATTCTAGACTTTTCACACATTTTCACTTCGCGAAACGCGAAGGCCCTCCGCGTTACGCGATGAGGGTATTTTCGTCTAAAAAAAATAAAGTGATCACTAGAGCAAAAAAATTATCGGGTCACCACGGATGCAAATAAGTGAGTTATTAAGGTCATTTCGTCAAATTTCCTAACAGAAAGGGTCAATTTTATAATATTGTTCAGTCAAATTGTCAATGTTGTTTCATTTCATTTAAATAATAATAAAAAAAAGGGAAAATTACCTGGGTGGCCCTCAAATTACTTCCATCGCTTACCTTTAGCACTCAAATTATTTTTTAAAACATATTACCCCTTAAACTTTCTAAAAGATCACCAATGACCCTCAAACTATCAGAAAGGGTCACTAAAGGCCCTTCTATCAATTTTTCCGTTATGTCATAACATCTCTAATTAAAACACTCATTTTCAATTATCATAACAACTCGTCATTTTCAACCATCATTTTTTACTTTACATCTTCTCTACGACAACCTACCTACATAATATCATCTTTATTCTTTTCCATAGATTTGTAGAGAGAAGGGTCTGCTAGAGAAGTAGAGAAGTCCTAAGTTGATCGGTGCGAGAGAAGGGTCTTCTAGAGGGATAAAGAGAGACAGAAGATAAAGTTCATAGTATCAGAGCAATGGCTTGGATGATTAGACTTAGAAATTGCGATTTTAGTTCCAATCGAGTATACGGTAAATATTTGTTGTTGTATACCTAGTTTTAGTTTTCTTCCTTAAGATATATTATTTTTAAATATATTACTCCATGTATTAGCTATAGTTATCTCATTTGTACCTAATTTCTACTATATATTTATCTTTATTAAGGAAAAAAGACTAGAGAAAAGATAATAGTACATTTCTTATGTGATATAATGATTCTTCTAGTTAGGTAAAAGATCATTTGAACTAGTTACTACTGTAGTAACTTATAGACAACTTCAGTTTTGTGCTGAAACTGTTTCAGTTGGAAGTGCACTTAAACTTGAGACTGCTTGTTTAAGTAATACAGAGTTACTAGTTTATATAATATACTTGATAAGATGTTTAACATTTTTTTATATCAAGTTTATAATATTCATATATTCTTCTAACTTCTATACTATTTCAATGTACATATATTGGGTTACAGGTCTTGAGTCTGAATTTTTCAACATTAAACTTTATCATGGAGGAAGAAGTGATGGATTATTATACGTTGGTGGTAATGTTGATTACATTGATTACTATGATGTTGATAGATTGTCTTTCCAAGAGATTAAGGAAATGGCTAAAGATCTAGGGTATGACAACAATAATATGCTCTTCTCGAATGTGGAACCAGGTGATCCTTTGAAATGTAACATAAGGTACATTGTAAACGATGTTGATGTTATGAATATGTGTACGTGGGTAAACAAGGGAAGATTATTATTTTATGTACATATTATGTAAATATACTAATACACTTGAAAATGAAAGTAGGGACTGAGCAGAGCCTTATCCGATGTATTACCAAATGCTGGACATAGATTTTGTGTTCAACATTTGTATAGAAAATTCAAAAAAAACATCCAGGAAAGGTGTTAAAACAAATTTCATGGACAATTGCTGGAAGTGCGAATGTGGATGTGGACAACAAGGCAATGAAATCTCTTAGACATTATGATGAAGCAACATTCAAGTGGGTGACTAATGCCCCTCATCCATCACATTGGTGTAAGGCTTTCTTTAAACCTGATACTAAATATGATATGCTGACAAACAATTTATGTGAGTCTTTCAATTCCCATATACTTGAGATGAGGGATAAACCGATCCTTCCTTTAATGGAAAATATTAGAGATTTTTTAATGGAAAGAATGTAGAGAAGAAAAGATAGCATGTCTAAGTATCCTCATCCTACTGGACCATTAATTAGGAAAATTATAGAAGAAATGATAAAAGAATATTTTAAGTGCAAGTCAATTTATAATGGTGTGGACGGCTACTAGGTTAGAGGACCTAAAGGAAATCAATTTGTTGTTGATGTTAGGAAAAAGATATGTAGTTGTGGATTATGTGAACTATCAGGATTACCATATTTTCATGCTATAGTCTCTTTAAAGCAAAATGACCTAAAAGTGCATGAATGTGTTGACAAGTGTTACAGAAAAGAATTATTCATCACTATTTACCATCACGTCTTATACCCAATCAATGGTAAAGATATATGGCCAACTTCATCATTAGGATTGCAGTTGGATCCTCCCATTTGTGAGGTTCAACCAGGTAGACCCAAGAAAGAAAGAAGAAAAGAACCAAACGAGAGAAATGACTGGAAAAAAGTTGAGGAGGTATGTGGTCATCCACTGTAAGAAGTGTGGAAATTCAAGCCGCAATGCTAAAACTTGTAAGATGTAAAAGGAGGAATGATGAACATTAAAAAGACAGAGAACCAATATGTAAGTAGATTTGTTTGATTGATTGAATGTATTTACATTATATGGTAGATTTTTTGTCTTTTTAACTATAGTCTTTTTCTTTTTAACTGCAGTGACTAGCTAAAAGCAATGGATAAAGCCGATGATGATGGGAAAATTAATATTTTAAGGCTTAGTATATGAATATTATAAACTATCAGAACAAATTTTGTCTTTTTAACTGCAATGTTTTGTCTTCTTAATTGTAATGTTCCTATTTTTTATGCTTTTAATTGAAATTTTTTGTATTTTTAACTACATTATGTAAAATATGATTATAAATGTTTTTAGTATTTTTTAATGAATATTATTTGTCTAATATTGATGTTGCAATTGTTTAATCACATTCACAATTTTTATCTTATTATATAAAGCAAAAAAATAAAATAGGAATTTGCAATTGTTTAAAACTCTATTATAATTGTCAAAAAAAATATTGATAGATTACAATAGAACAAAATATTTTCAAATTTAGTCATAAAATAAAATAAAATATAATCATGATTGAATATGTTGATAATTTTGGGGAGAAATAATTTAAGGGTTAAAAATCAATTATCAAAATAATTGAAGGGCCAAAAGTAAATTATTATAATTGTTAGAGGGATTTTAGTTAAAACTGTCATGTTTAAAAAAAAAATGACAAAAGGACCATTAGTGACCATTTCTGAAAGTTTAAGGCAATTCGTTTTCAAAAATAATTTAAGGGCTAAAAATAAGCCATTAAAGTAATTTGAGGGTCACCCTAATAATAATAATAATAATAATAATAATAATAATAATAATAATAATAATAATAATAATAATAATAATAATAATAATAATAATAATAATAATAATAATAATAATAATAATAATAATAATAATAATAATAATAATAATAATAATAATAATAATAATAATAATAATAATAATAATAATAATAATAATAATAATAATAATAATAATAATAATAATAATAATAATAATAATAATAATAATAATAATAATAATAATAATAATAATAATAATAATAATAATAATAATAATAATAATAATAATAATAATAATAATAATAATAATAATAATAATAATAATAATAATAATAATAATAATAATAATAATAATAATAATAATAATAATAATAATAATAATAATAATAATAATAATAATAATAATAATAATAATAATAATAATAATAATAATAATAATAATAATAATAATAATAATAATAATAATAATAATAATAATAATAATAATAATAATAATAATAATAATAATAATAATAATAATAATAATAATAATAATAATAATAATAATAATAATAATAATAATAATAATAATAATAATAATAATAATAATAATAATAATAATAATAATAATAATAATAATAATAATAATAATAATAATAATAATAATAATAATAATAATAATAATAATAATAATAATAATAATAATAATAATAATAATAATAATAATAATAATAATAATAATAATAATAATAATAATAATAATAATAATAATAATAATAATAATAATAATAATAATAATAATAATAATAATAATAATATAATAATAATAATAATAATAATAATAATAATAATAATAATAATAATAATAATAATAATAATAATAATAATAATAATAATAATAATAATAATAATAATAATAATAATAATAATAATAATAATAATAATAATAATAATAATAATAATAATAATAATAATAATAATAATAATAATAATAATAATAATAATAATAATAATAATAATAATAATAATAATAATAATAATAATAATAATAATAATAATAATAATAATAATAATAATAATAATAATAATAATAATAATAATAATAATAATAATAATAATAATAATAATAATAATAATAATAATAATAATAATAATAATAATAATAATAATAATAATAATAATAATAATAATAATAATAATAATAATAATAATAATAATAATAATAATAATAATAATAATAATAATAATAATAATAATATAATAATAATAATAATAATAATAATAATAATAATAATAATAATAATAATAATAATAATAATAATAATAATAATAATAATAATAATAATAATAATAATAATAATAATAATAATAATAATAATAATAATAATAATAATAATAATAATAATAATAATAATAATAATAATAATAATAATGTTTCATTTTTTTATCCATTCATATGTATGTTCACCTCCCTTATTAATTTTTTATTGGAAATGTTATAAATTAATAATATTGTACAAGTAGTCTCACTTAGTAGTATGAAGTTGTGCTAGTTTTTAAAATTATTAATAATAATAAAATAACACTCTTGAATATCTGACAGAATAACAAAAATGATAAATACAAAAGATTGATTTAATTATAAATGGGGTTAATATATACTTGAATTTAGAACACTCAGGATTTAAAACACTCAAGACATCTCCACAAATAGTTAGACCTAAACCAGTTGCAGCTCGAAAGAAAGAAGCTCACCTTTTTTCCTGGCCTGACGAGCCTCAAGGCAACCTCTGCAGCAGTATTTGCTGCTGCAATTACATCAGCTTGCCTGCTAGTTATTGCTCCTTCCTTTATGACATGAGTATGAGCAACTAGTGCGATGAATCCATCAATGTGACACCCCATATCAAAAAAAGAGATGAACAACAAATCAATTAAAATTCATTGATCACACTATGCAGGATACTTGTGAATAAGCTTAATCCTGTTCTATGTTACAATCTTTTCTATAATGACTCGCTATATAAGGTATAACCTGTCATTGCATATGATTATAAGTTTCCTTGAGAGCTTCATCATGTGCTGCTTCAAGTTCGCCAGATGAAACAATGCTTTTCTCTACGTCTAGTAATATTTTGTGCAAATTCAGGGAAACCGACAACAGGTTATTCACAGAACTAATGCTCCTGAAATAGTACTTTTTTGTTGCTACCCATAAGCCAGCAACATTTTCAGAAGGAAGATTCAGAGCTTGACTAAGAACGGTAGAAATATCCTCTTCAGAATGCAGACCATCTTGTGTTGGTAGCAAATGACTTATATCATAAGAAGACTGAAATAGCCACCAATTTGACTGATCCTGAGACGTCCAAAAGAAGAGAATATAGTACTTAATTTTGAATTCTTAAAAAACAGTCTCCAAGAAGTATATGTACTTTGATACCTTAATGAGAGAGGACCGATGCTTGAACAAACCACAAGAGTTCAGTAATTTCAAAAATTCAGATAAAGCCCTTCTCTTGCCTAAACTCTTTCCTTCACCAATCCATAGCTCATTGCAAGACGCTGCAGTTTGCAAGATGCTGTCAATTGTAGTCCAGATTCCCAGATTCTCCTCTTTGAGTGTTATGCAGGTAGTGTTTGAAGTGAAACATTCACTTAAAGAACCTGCAGGCCCAGAAGCAAGTTTAAAACTCAATCCCTTCACACACAACTACCATCTTCTGAAGAATTTGAGAGAAAAAAATAAAATAAAAGAAGTAGCCACTTACCGTCTTTTAAACAAGTATTTAAAAATTCAAAATCGTGACTTCTTCCAGACCGCAAGTACTGCAAATTCTCAGTTACTTTTGTTTTCCATTCCAAGAACCACGAAAACCTGAGCAGTACAAAAGATTGTTCAGGTATTTATCCTTATGGCTAGAGAAAATAATTAAACATTTTAAAGATTAATCATTAATGTATATGTAATAGTAAGAATACTAGTAAAAGTAGCTTAATTACCTTTCTTCAGCTCTTATTGACAAGTCCGGAATTGGATACTTGGGTGAAGTTTGCACAGTCATTCCCCTTTTTAGTGCTTCTTGATTGATGACAAGCATTATGGGCTTCTGGAGTACATCCTGCTCGAAAAATAGTTAAATATTTTAATGATTAATGTCTATGTTTAATATGTAACTGCATTACAAAATATTAGAAGTCTAATTATGTCAGATATCATTTCAACAGCTAAATAAAATCTTTATAAAGTTCAGTTGAATACTAAGAATGTGAGTCCAAATGCTAAATTCATAGAAGATAAATTAGGTCAGTGTAATCATTCCAGCACTGAGATACAGATGTACTAGAAGATGGATAATACTTGCAAAATAAAGAGTAAAAATAAAATGGATTACTTACAGTATATTTTAGTAAGAGCTTTCTAAGTTTCTGTTTGGTCCTTTTTGAGTCATCAACAGACATATTCCTCTCTGGATGATCCCATTTACATAATTTTAGAACTTTTTTCAGTTCAGATTGAATAGTTTTTTTTATATCTATATATGCTCCAACACTCTGCAAGAAGGTATAAAAAATTAAATCAAATGCTAAAGTTTGAGAAAAGATCTAATTCAGAAGTAAGAAATATAAAAAAAAATATAAAGAAAAAGCCAGAAACTTACACAGGCAAATGTTGCGCATAGAACCCAAACATATTGTACATGATCTTCAAATTTTCCTCATAATATGAGCTGTGCAGAAATAAATATATACTTTAAGCATCTGATATACAAAAAAAACAAACATAAAACTGAGAAATTATACACAAGCAAAGACCCAAATTACTTCTTACAAGGAGAAAGATAAGAAAACAAAAATAATAGGATAGATGCTATGCTTAAGATATTTATATTCACTTATAAGTTGAGGAATAACTCTAATCCAACATACAATAATAATTTTATGTTTGCAAAGAACAATAATATATATTTTTAGAATACTGATATGAATCAGTTAAGTTTTAAGCTACAGTAAACTACTAAGGTATACATTGAGAAACAGCTCAAGTGGCAAGAGACGGGCCTAAGAGATTAAATGTCACGTGTTCGATTCCTACTTAGAACGCATAAGTTGAAGTGGGGTCATGTTAGCTTCAAAAAAAAAATCTAAGGCATACCTTGAGAAGAGCCCTCTGCAAATTCCAGCTTTGATATATCCATGTAAAGCAAAAAGAAGTTGAATGCGTCTTCTGAATTCACCAACACTGGATGTTTCCATGAACGCTTTCAAACTGCAATTTTTTCGTGTTATAACATAGACATGCACTAAGAAACCATAAATAAGGATCACGGGTGAGACAGAGAGAGGGAGAGAGAGAGAAAGATAGACCTCTCGATAGTTATCTTATTATGTTCAATGAGATCCTTGCTGTGATTCTGCTTAAGCACCAAGTACAGAGGAAACCATAACTGCAGGAGAAAAAAGAGAGAAAAAAAAAACCAACATGTCACTATTATCTGCGCATAATATACCACTAGTTGGAGAAGTAATGTGTATATTTACAGCCAGCAGAATCAGCAAAAGAACCAGTAAGAAATAAAAAGAAACTTGCATTAAAAAACGCATCTTCTAATTAGAGTCCAAGTGTTTACAACATTTTAGTAGGCCTAGGATAAAAGTTTGTTAGCCCTTTCGTAAAAGCCTTGCCAAGAGCAAGTTTCGAGCTAGATGACAAGTTGGGTATGCACCGTCTGTACAGTCCCCTCAAGGGGGGAGTGGAAAATATTGTCATTAATTAGATAGAGCCTTATCTTTAAAGGCATGTCCTAATTGTTAGGAATAATAATTATCTCTTGTTAAATGCTTAATAGCTAAGCGATAAAGATCCAATGAATATAAGGGATTCAGGGTTATCCAAGGAAATCTATGGCATAAGAATAACACACAATTTCCATTTAGCTAGTGCCTTGCTCCTTCCCTTTGTAATTCTTTGAACGTTTCTTGGGTTTCCTTTTATTCTAACGAAAAAGTTGACATCTTTAAAAAAAAAAAACACTAACACACAATTATTCCAATTCTACATTTTGGAAGCACAACTCAAAAACAAAATGGGAACCAATTGCAGAACTTCCTCAATAGCATGTCAAGTTTGAATCTTCCTTCACCGCATTGTTGTAAAGTGTAAAAAATACATTAGATGACATAAAATGAATATCATTTGTGTTAGAACTCATTATATTAATGTGTTAGATCTGAATGTTTTATTTTAAAAAAATTCCTAACACGCAAACCGATGTTGAAATTCTCAAACTTCGAGCTTCTCTGAGAACTAAGGGTTTTCCAGAGTTACAACTATCTCAACGTTTAGAGGTAAATGATTTCAAAGAGATATCGAGCTTCCACCTTAAAAATTCTAAAGGGTTTTAGACAACTCAAATGAGAGAGTTTTCTTAACATTGAAAGCTGAAGGAGACCTTACCGTTGAAGAAGTAACCATAGAAACGATGGAAGCCACTATTTCTTTTTATCCATTTAAGGTTAGAGAGAGAAATATCTGCAGAGGTCCAACAAGGTATTGGACCAGAATACGCCGGACTTTTGTGGATTCTATAAGCTCTAGCAGATGGAAAAAAATTCAGCTTCAGCCACTCGAATTTTCAATATTCCTTTTTATTTCTCATCAAACGAATGGTATTTTCTTCTGGAAATCCTAACTATTCTTAGCATGATATTGGGAAATCGTTCGTAGGTCATTTGTGGCATGCGGAAAGGGCTCGTGCAACTGCAGCAGGATTTACAAAAGGGATTTCAAGCAAAATTTGAGGATTTAGCAATACTGGAGGATTTCAATCAACTTAAAAGATAATGTTACCTTAGGGTTCGAAGCTAAAGCATATTAAAATGAATTTCATTATACTCACAATTTGAAACAGACCGAGTGTCTAAACACCACAATGATACACTAACATACTTAATCAACAGGTTAGAGACTACCTTAGCGTTTGGAGCTGAAGGATTCAAAGGGGATTTTGAGCTTTCCATCTTAACAACGTTGAAGAGTTTTCAACAACTCAAAAGAGGCTAACTTAGCTTTTAATGCAGAATAAATTAAAGTGTTTTTAATTATACTTACAATTTGAAACAACTCAAGAGTCCAAATATCACAAGGGCATATTAACATCCTTAACCAATGGGTTAAAGGCTATCTTAGCATTACAACCTTAAGGATTCTAAAGAAATTTTGAGACTTCCACCTTAGCAATGCTGAAGGGTTTCGGACAGCTCAAAAGAAGCTACCTTATAGTTCAGAGTGGAAGGATTTCAAAGAGAATTTAATTATAGTCATAATCTGATATTGATTGAGAGTCCATATATCATAAGGGCATATTAATTATCCTTAACCAATGGTTTAAAGGCTACCACCTAAGAGGGTTTTGATGCATTTTTTTGAAAAATACCCCTAATGTAAACTATAAACTAGGGGCCCAATAAATGATCTATGAGAATTTGTCCTTTAGTGCAATGATTAAAAGACCAAATATATTATGTTCTTTAAACTCTCTATATGGCATTCGAGTCTTCATTTATTCAAAATATATTGTTTTCGGAAAATTTCTACAATAACTAGGCTGGACGCCTAGATGACTTTTCCACTAGAATGTTCTTAGTATTAACTAGAGCCTTGGTTAGGAGAACATGATATTAATTGCACATGCATCTTCCCAAAAATACCCATAGTATGATTAAATATTCAATGAATAGTCCTTTAAAGAGAGTATCTTTAATAGAGACAAGAGGATATGAAAATTACAATGATCCTAAAAGAATTAGAAGTCTTGCTGAATTCAGGACATTACTAGTATGGTTAGAAACATCACGTGAGAATGCAATTTTATGAGAAAAATGTTCTTGACAACCAGATTCAAGACACCTTGTTTCTTCTTCTTCGGGCTATTCTGTTGGGTCAAATTATTTTGACTAAGAGTCAAAGTATTCTGACTATTGGGATTTTAATGATAAGTGTGTATAAAACTTAATCTAAGCCGTCTAATCGTTTTTTGGAGCAGGTGTATCAAAAACATGTTACATTAGACCAAGTCTGAATGAGGCTCATTAGACTGATTGACCATTAGATGCATTGAGTTAGACGTGCAGTCTAACAGACGTAGTTAGACGTGTAGTGATGTGCAGTCTAACAGATACGTAGTTAGACGTGCAGTCTAACAGACACGTAGTTAGACGTGCAGTATAACAGACATGTAGTTAGACGTGCAGTCTAACAGACACGTAGTTAGACGTGCAGTCTAACAGACACATAGTTAGACGTGCAATCTAATAGACACGTAATTAGACGTGCAGTCTAACAGACACGTAGTTAGACGTGCAGTCTAACAAACGTAGTTAGACGTGCAGTCTAATAGATGAGAGTTAGACGTGTCGTCCAACAGATGAGAGTTAGACATGCAGTCTAACTCCTTCAGATTAGTCTGAAGGGAACCGTAATTAGACGTGTCGTTTAATCCCATTAGACCAGGCGGTCTAATGGATCCTACTATTAGACGGGGGCGTCTAATTTCATCTTGAGATCGTCTAAGTGAAAAACGTCTAATGCCATGCTTAAGCAGTTGCTTGAAGCTAGCATCCGTCTACCCATGATCAGCTAGCTATATACTACTTCTGCTCCACTTTCCAGTGAAGATCAGTATGACAGCCAGTTGCAACCAATTGATTAATTCCACGTAAGCAAATATTCTTCCCACTACTTGTTTCGTGCAGGAATATCCTAGAAGAATATTTGGCGCACTATCAGATTGGTACGACCACGTTCCTGGTGCTTAGAGTCTGTTGTATACTATGGAGGCGTTCCAATAGAAGTTAGCCACGTGTCATTATACAAGATTCGATCGTTGGTACCTGCTCTCTATTTAAAGATCTTCAAGGACAACGGATGAATCATCGATCTATCGATATTCAGAGAATCATATGCAAACTTACAAGTTGATATACTAAAGAGTTGCTTTCTTGTTTTACTGTGTGTTTATCAAGAGAGAGTTAGAATCAAAGTATTGTTTAGCTGAGTGATATACTTCAATATATTATAAGTTGAACAGAGTCTCTTCTGTTCAACAGTGAGCTAGTCATGCAATTGTATTTGATTCTAAGAAACATATAGTGAATCCTTCCAATGGTTGGAAGAAGGGGTGACGTAGGAGAGTTTACTCCGAACATCCATAAACAAACTGATGTGTTATTTACATTCTGTCATCTTCTCATTTCTTTGGTTCTTAGCTTCCAACCTGAGCAAACGTTTCCGCACTTGAATCGTTCAAGAGTTTGCAAGGGTTTGTGAAGAATAGAAAATGATTTAAATCCCTAATAGGATTTCTATCAAACCCTTTTTCTGAAGCCGTCATCAATAGCCAGACCCCCGTCTCTATCGATTACGCCAATCCTATCAATTGGTATCAGAGCTCTGTTTCTATTCTCAAGCTTTCACTAAGAATGTCGACCATAACCAAATATGCTAGTGCTACTGCAATCCCCACTTTATCTAGAGAAAACTATATCGTATGGAAGAAGAAAGTTCGTGCTCATCTCTCTTCTCTTCATGACGACATGTGGAGTGTTATCACTGATGGTCCTATCAAGATCTATAAGGAGAAATCCGAGTAGACTAGTGAAGACAAGAGGATGAACAGCCTCAATAACATGGCTTTAGATGTTCTGTAAAGATCTCTTGATGACAGCATGTTCAACTACATCATCGATTGTAATACCGCTAAGGAGATCTGGGACAAACTCACTCAACTGTGTGAGGGAAATGAGCAAACCAATGAGAAAAAGATTATGGTTGCCACTCAACAGTTTGACAGTTTCAAAATGTGTCCCGGAGAAACAATGAATGAGTTCGACACAAGGTTCAACCAAATTGTCTCCACTCTATCTATTCATGGCAAGACCTATAGCAACAGGGAGCTTGCTATCAAGGTCATGTATGCTCTTCCAAAGGAATGTGACATAAAGACAATGGCTATGAGGGAATCCAAAGACCTCAACAAGATCTCGCTCTTCGATTTGTTCGCTGATCTATAGGGCTACGAGCTTGAGTTGAACTCTACATAAATGATATAAATGATAAAGTCATTTTAGCAAATTAAATTTCTACATAAGAAATCGTTAAATTCCCCAATTCCATCATTTCATAATTTCTACACAAAAAATTAGAATGAATCTAACATCCATGGTTAAAATCATTTTGAAAAATCATGTTTTTAGATAAGAAACTGTTATGGGCACTCAATCATATCATAATTTCTACATAAGAAATTGGATTGATTTCAACATCGACAACTATAGTCATTTTAACAAGTCTTATTTATATAAAGAAATAATTGACTATAGTAATTTTAACGAGTCTGATTTCTTTAAAAAAATCATTGACTACCTCATTCATCTCATAAATTCTACATAAGAAATTAGAATGATTTCAACATCAATGACTAAAGTCATTTTAAATAGTCTAATTATTACCAAGAAATAATTGACTATCCATTAATCTCATAATTTTTACACAAAAAAATTTGAATTGTTTCAACATGAATGACTAAAGTCATTTTATCACGTTAGATTTCTATCAAAGAAATCATCTGCTGGATTCGAACAGGGACCTACCTTCTGCCATGCACCCTTACATCTAAACTTTGAATCATCTAAACTTTGAATCACTGCGTCAAATATTTCCCTTCATCGTTCTACCGCTTTTATGACATTTTATCTTTTTTTCGAAAACAACTTATTCTCATAAATTTGACTAAACTTTGTCAACAAATGAATATATACACATTTAAAATGATAGCTTAACATGATAATCAAAATGTTATATATAAGACAATATATATGTACTTATATAAATAAATATATTATTATCTCATCTTAGTTATCAATCATAATATCACATTCTTTTAATTATCAAACTTAATTAATTTAAGAAGGTATATATATTATAATTAATTATTTTAAAACTGAAACATATGTTTCAATTATAATTAGTTTTAAAACCATTAATTTTTTAAAAATTAAAAACTAACATATTAGTTACTTTCTTATTTTCATTCATTATTATTAATAATTTTAATAATCAAACAAATCTTTAATTAAAACTAGAAGAAATTTAATTATTGTGTTCTAATTTTTTCTATATAACATTTGTATAATGAATATACACATTAATGTTTCTTGAGAAAAAAATTATATCATAGCTTATGAAATTAAGCTTTAAGAACAAATGTGTTAATAATTATCATATTTATATACAATAAAGACTTATATTTATTTGTTTATTTTTTTTAATCAATAATATGAATCATTTCTATTTTTCAAAATGAGCCATCATCTCTTTCGCAGCATCGCAACTTGTATTTCTAAAACATCAAAGACAAAAAAAAAATTGATGGTGCAAGCTCTTAAATAGCTTTACAGAAACGGGAGACGATGAAACTGTTTTAAGATTGTTAGATATTTGTATTTAATTAAGAGAAAAAATATATATACATATAATGTTACAAATAAATTAAATAAATGAAATGTATAAGAAACGAAATCACCGATTTGAGATTCTGATTTGATGCATTTGTTGAACACATTTAACTTAAAACAGTTTCATCGTGTTCCGTTTGTGCTAAAGATTAACGTAGATGGCTGTCTCCCAGGTTATAACGAATCTAGTATTGATTATGTACTGAAATCACTACATGAAAAACTTGACCATCGTACCTGAACTATCACCGAGTTTCAATAGAAATGTCGAGCAAAGAACTCACAAAATAAGGAGAGGAATTTTAGAAATCTAGAATAAGAAAAGATAAGATGATTTGTAGTGATGAAATGAATAAAGAATGAATATATATTGCTGAGAATTAAACTTTCAAATATAATCATTCAAACGTTTATTAGCAATGAATATTGCTCATTAAACTGTCAATTAGTCCATAACTAATTAACATAGTTGCTTATACATAATTTATTGAAATATATATAATGTTAGACATTCAATGTTTGCTAATTGAAAAATTATGTTAATTAATTAATAAGCCAATTAAAGTTAAATGTTTATCATAACATCTTTAATGTTCTAAATTGTCAATTAGTCCATAACTAATTAACATAGTTACTTATACATAATTTTTTGAAATATATATAATGTTAAGACATTCAATGTTTTCTAATTGAAAAGTTACGTTAATTAATTAATAAGCCAATTAAAGTTAGGCATTAAATATTAATTAAATAATTAATATTCAATTATAATTTAAATTAAATTTCACCATTAATTCACGTTTCAGTTTAATGTGATTTTTATTTACTTACTATCTTATTTCAAATTGGCTTAATTCCTACAAATATATATATATATATATATATATATATATATATATATATATATATATATATATATATATATTTAATTAATAATAGTTTAAAACTATTATGTTATTTCTTATAAATATATATATATATATAATTAATAATTTTAATATATATCACATTAAAAATATAATAATATATATCAAATTAAAATGTTATTTCTCATAATATAAATATATATATTTATATATATAATAAATATATCCTTATTATTCTTTTTAAAATTTTGATTTTATTAATGACCAATAAATTTTACAATTAAAAAATATTAACACAATATCAGGTTTTACTTAAGGTTAATTTGTGAGAGAAATGAATTAAGTATTGATATGTGTTAATTAGTTGTTGGATCATAGGTAGATCCAACTAACCATATTTAAGTTTTAACTATAAAAGTAAAGGAGTAACCCTACATGTATGACAAGTCCTAATAAATTATTAAATGCTTCAGAAAATTAATCAAAGTTTGTTTGGCCAATTAATAATGTACTCATTGATTAGGAATACAAAAAAAAAAAAAAACACTTCCCTATATGGTTAAATCACATTAAAAAAATCACTAACCTAACTTTTTAATTTTTACATTTTCAATTAATTCTCATTTAATTTAAATAAAAATATTACATTTTAGAATTAATTTATAAAAGTATAAAATAATATCTATAAAATATAAACAACCAAACAATAATTGACTATTTAAACCATATTTAACCCATCAAAACAAATTTAGAAACAATAAACACAAAACCTTTAAAAAAATGAGTTGAAGTTAAATTTTTCATGAAAAACCCTAATCAGCTGGGATCATTTATAAAATATGAGCTAATTAATTATGTAATGACACATTTTTATACTTATTAATCAATATTCTCCTAACTCTAAACACTATAAAAATCGAAAATTATTGATTTTGAAGATAGAGTTTTGTTACTTTTGAAAAGCTTAAAGAACCCATATGCAAGGATTTAATGCTCTTGCTTTTCATATGCAAGGACTGCTTGGAGATTCTGAAGAATAATAATTCTTCAATGATTCTACTTTATATATATATATATATTCTTCGATTGTGAAATTAAGGTTATTCTAAATAATATATGTATCAAATATATATATATATATATTACATTGTTCGATTGGGAGATTAAGGTTATTCTAAATAATATATGTGTATTTGATACATAAGTTACTCACATTAATGGCGTCAAAAAAATTATCAAAGATTGGGCTATATATATATATATATATTGGTCTTTAAACATAAAGACTAACATGGAATGTAAAATATTTATACCTACAAGACAAGGCCAGTGACCAAAGGATTCTCACTAAAAAAAATAAGTAGAATGTATAAAGTCAAATAAGCTTGAACATAAATTTTAAAAAAAAATTGAGAAAGTACTGTAAAAGAGAATTCAAAAAAAAAAAAAATACATTTGAAGAGAATCCAATCCATTGCAAAATACTTATATCTTTTAAAACAATTGACTACAAGTCTATTTTATTGGGTCTTTTATTATGACATATTAATAGGAGATGAATATTTTTGTTTAGAAAATGATTGTGGAGTGAATCTAATTTATAATTCTAATAAATCATTGTGACAAGATATTAATTGTTCATCTTGTTTTATGCTTTCCACATTCTCTTAGTTAAGAAAGTTATGAAGTTAGCCACCCCTCCCCTTAGTATGTGAAGCAATTGTGTCCTATAAAAAGGATTAAGGACTGAAACATGTTTGAGGACACCCCTCACAATTGGTTTTTCCTGAGCTCCTTTGCACTCAATGAGTTATAAGCCCGGTCGTGGATGACATCTCCATTTTTTTTAATTAGAATGTTTATTTTAATTGACTTATGGTAACTACCATCCCGACTTATTTTATAAATTTTGATATTTTTCTAATGTTACATTCACATGTTTTTGGCTAAATTGATGAAAAAATAATAACATTTCAACCCAATTATTGGTAACAAGTTGATCACCTTTTCATTATTTTGATTTTGTTTGTGTAATCGTATCATCAAAGTTTCACATGAATTTGAGACTTTCTAGTAATTTGGTGACATTTATTTATCCCTTAGTTTCCATGTTCAATGGGGAAGTATAAGCTCTAGCTCTTTTTTCCTTTAATTTCTATAAATGATGAATAACTAAAGTAAGCTTGCCATGCATATATGGTATATAACAACTGTAATATCACCTTCTCAAAACCACATTAATAATGACAGTAAATATGAAAGATAAATGAACACTTACTACATTTTTATTTAGGTTAAAGAAATTTCCTCCTTTTCATTTTAGGTCCATCTTTTGAACACCTTCACCTTGAGGCCATGCTTCATATACAATATAATGGAACAGTTCTTCTCCACAACATGTCCTTCCACCATCTCCAAATTGTAATTATGAATTATTGTTGCTGCCACCATCTTCGTCTGAGTAAACGCCATCTCTTTCCCGAGACAATTCCTCGGCCCATCATTAAATACTGGGTATTTATACGAAGGCTCGTGTTTAATCCCTCCTTTTTCTGATATCCATCTTTCAGGCTTGAATTCAGAACAATCTTGCCCCCATATAGACTTCATTCTCGCCATTGCATAAATCGACATTAAGATTTTATCATCTCGATCTACACAAACTCCGCTAGGAAGCTTGTCTGGCTTTTCTGGTACTCTTAGCTGAAATGGAATAGGTGGGTAGAGTCTTAAACTTTCACTAACGCATGCATGAAGATATGTAAGCTTGTTCACATTTTCCGATTTGAATATGTATGGGTTTTCGGATTCCAACGATGGTAAAACCGAATTGAGCTCTTCCCTGATCTTGTTTAGGGTTTCCGGGTAAATTATTACCAGCCAGATGAACCAAGTTAGGGAAGATGTCGTTGTGTCTCGGATGGCTAACATTGTGTTCAGAATAGTGTCTCTTAAGAAGTTGTCGTCAATCTTTAACGACGCATACATTTGTTCATTGGCGTATAAGTACGACGTCAAGAAATCGATTCCTTCTTCCTTTTGTTCTGATCCATTAACTTTAGTTGGGTCGTACGTCTCCTTAGCAAGTTGTTCTCTCTTAATGGATATCAATTTCCCGATCTCCACATCCAATATGACCCATGCATGTTTAAGAGTCTTTTCGGATCCAATGTTCATCCATTTCATAAGCTTCCAAATTGTCTCCGGCATTGCATGACGTAAGAAAACCGCCTCTTCTGCCTCATCTAATGCCTTCGAGAATGGTATCTCCGGTAACTCAAGGGAGAGGGTACATGGTTCGTATCCGGTTACAATCTTACACGACGTATCAAATGTCAACCGAATGAACATGTCTTGTAAGTCAAGGACCAATCCATTATTAGCAGTGTTATCAAGAACGGGTATCAACCCTTTTTCTATAGTCCGCTCACTTGTCTTTTCTAAGAACCGGTTGAAGCGGTTATTCTTGAGAAGCGCTTGAATCACTCGTCTTTGTACCTTCCACTCTTCGCCGTCACAGTTGAAAATCGCTTTGCCCAAAAAATCAAACATTTTCGAGAAGAGAGGCGCCTTAGGGAAGTTTTGCATGTTCTTGCTCATTATGTAATGCATATCCATGGGATCCACACTCGACAATATGCTCATATTCGACAACAAAAGGGATTTGAAGAGGAATGTGGGTCCGACGATGGCGTGAACTTCGACTAAAAGGTCGTGGAAATGGTTGATGTTAACGATGATTGTGGGAAGCATTCCGATGAGTGGCCATTCCAAGGGAATGAGCGTGTGGAATGAACTGCGGTTGATTCGGAAGAAATTAGCAATAACCAAGATAAACAAGAGAGTTATTGCAATATCAAAGTATCCTAGAGAAAGTGTCATTTTGATTTGCTAACAACTTAGATATATGGATTGATGTGGCTGGTTATTAAGTAGTTAAGAAAGAAGGTGAATAATGAAGACGATGAGTTAATAAGCTTACATGGGCTAGGATCTATTTATAGAGCCACTCTAAACCTGTTTTTGAATTAGCCGTCACAACTTGATTTCTACAATAATTCATACATGTGTGTGGCTTTGGTTAGGCACATAATAGGCGTGGTCAAGTGGCTGACAATGATATTATACTTATGGACTTGAATTAATAAAAGAGATTAAAGAGATTTTTTATTTCATTTATCATAAATATATAAATCTATTGTCCCCATTACAATCAATACAAATAAAAATAAGGACAGTTAAAAACAAAATATATAATATCTTCCATCAGAAAGGATAAGTCATGAAGGGAATGAAAATATATCATAAAAGAAAATAACAGAAACGAATCCAGCTCGGTTTAGTACTTTGTGAGGAGCAATGTTGTTCTTATATCTAATTGGTTCATCCTGATCTTACTTACATATATTCAATTTAATTTATTATGACTTTTTTTTTCATTCAAGAAAATTATTTAATATACAAAATGACTAGCCTTAAAGGTCACCTTCTCACTTGTAGGAATGAAAAAATAACTCCAGAAATGATTGAAGCTTTAATTTCTCTTGTACAAAACAATTCTTACTTAGGTTGTTCACTTCAAATTGCATTGATTTCCTAATGCACCCAAAAATCATTGGTAATACCAATATTGTTCTTACTATTCTTTCATCTTTTGAGATTTCATTTGTCACCCACCTTCTAATTTATGTGCATACGGAGTTAGGTAGGATTGATGTTTTCTTCTATATCCAATTCTTGCTGTGTATGATTTTGAACTGCCTATATACATTGAGCATCTACAATCTATTATTAGTGGAACGATGAAGAGTTTGTAGGGTGAGACATGTTGGAAATTAATTAAATGAAAATGATATTTGGGCTAATGAAATTCACACCAAATTCAAATGTGAATTAAGTGTGAAATTAATCCAAATGAAATTCACATAAAATTCAAATGTGAATTTAAGTGAAATTAATCCAAATGATATTCACATAAAATTCAAATGTGAATTAAAGTGAAATTAATCTAAATGAAATTAACATGAAATTCAAAGGTGAATTAAAGTTAAATTAATCCAAATGAAATTTATATCAAATTCAAATGTGAATTAAAATGAAATTTCATCCAAATGAAATTCATATCAAATTCATTGTGAATTAAATTTGTTAATTGTTACAATTAACATTAATGCCTTGAATGAGGCAATTAATAAATGGTGTTAATTGCTGTTGTAACTACAAAATAATTATTGTTGAATATAACTTGCAAAGATAATGAAAAACAAGCAAGGATAACCGTTGGATGAATGGATGATGGATTAGTGGCCGTTGGATTAAAGAATTGATTATGAGTTTAATTTCAACTATAAATATCCCCTCACCTTGATTCATCTCCACACATTATCTTATCACTTCTCACTCTAGAATTCTAAAATCTTTCATTGTTCTTGTGAGTATTCTTGTGAGTGTTCTTTGAGTTTCTTTACTCGATCATTTCTTTGAAAACCATGTGATTGTGATTCAGGTACTTTTGTCTAGTTCGTTGTTGTAGTGGTTTTTCTGTGCTAAATCATTGCAGGTTCCGTTGTACCCTGGGAAGCAACCACCGACGAAACTCTGCAGCACAAATGGGTGACGGTGAAATTATTTTAAGGGAACTGTGATTCCACAGGCCTCAGAGCAAATGAGAAGATTTTTCTTCATCTATTAAATAATTTATTGTATCCGTTCTATTATCATTGTATTATTTCCATATATTATTTACATGTAATTTTTATGAGATAAGATTACTAACAATCTTAAAAAAGTCTCAAATATTACTTATCTCATATTCTTACACGTTTCTGATTGTGATTCAGAAATGACTACCGAAACACCTACTTCTAACATGAAGATGCCAGTTCCAGCTAACCATTTGGATAAGCCAGAAAAGTTTGATGGCTCAAACTTTAAGTGATGGCAGCAAAAGATGTTCTTCTACCTCACGACCCTAAGTCTTGCGCGATTCCTCACCGAGGATCCTCCCACTCCTAAAATTGATGAGCCAAATGTTGCTTCATCATCATATGCAAACGTGCATCCGAAAGTTGATGTGCAAGCGGCTTCGGCCATTGATGCTTGGCACCATTCATATTTCTTATGTAGATATTACGTGTTGAATGGTTTGTCAATTCCCTTTAGGTGTGAGGCAATTACTTAATCCACCCTATTCGGGGCAACTAGCAGACCCATTAACCCACTTGGGCCCAATCTATCATTCACTCGTACGACACATGACCCCAAAGATGAGGTACTTGTAGAATCATGGTACGCCTCAAATGAAGAGGAAGCTTAGGAGGCCTCTCTTGAGATACTAAGGCTACGAAGGATCCGAGAAGAGAAAAAAGTTGTGATTGAAGAACTGAAAAAGACAGAACCTATAATTATATTCATGCCTCAAGGATGGAGTACGGATACCAAAACTAAACAAGCTCTAAAAACAAAAACATCTTCACCTGTTGGAGCACAAGCTACATCGTGACTAGTCATCCCAACAACATTGGTACAACCAACTAGTTAGAGCGACGAAATAGTGCAACTCAAGACAACTTAGATCGAAATGAAAGTGCAGATAGATTTCCTAACTAAAGGGAAATCAACACACAGAGCTGGGAGTTAGAAATTTGGGTTAGAGGTAGCTAAGAGGATTGTGGTCCCTCACGGACTGAAATTACCACATCTAACTAAGTATGCCAGAAATAAAGATCCAACAGCCTATATGAACATGTACTTGACGAACATCATGCCATTACAACTCGGGGAGCCCACGGTATTACAATTGTTCCCTCAATATCTTGAAGAAGTTGCACTTGAGTGGTATTTCCATCAAATCATAGCCTAATACCAGACTATTGAAAAGCTAGCAAAGGTATTCATAAGTCGGTTTGGTATGTTCTTAGAAGTATTAAGTAAGGTCTGGGTGAAACTTTTGAATCGTACGTTGAAAGGTGGAAGGTTGTGACTTAATTAATCGATGGACTATTGTATAAACAAGCTCAAGTGGATATTATATACGCTAGCATGAATGTAGCATACACCAAAGTCACCACCATCGAGGGCTAGTATGATTTCATGAAGGACCAAATTACTTCTAGAATGGGATACGACATTTCACTAAAGAAAGAAGTTATCGAGGGAAGGTCGACATACCAAGGAAATCCTCATTTTAATCAGAAAAAGGTTAAGGCAGAAGTAAACTGCATCTTCAATTCATAGGATGTGGAAACATCGAAAGTCGCGAATGTTGGCCAAGGGTGTCTTTAAGGATCATTTGATAGTCACCAACTAGCTTAACCCACTTCGTTTAAAGGAGCTACTTAATTTATACCTAAGGCACCATGAAGTTTAACAATCTGGGCATGACATTATCTGAAGCTCTCAAGATTCTAAAACAAAGAACCTAATCCAGGTCCTAACTCTGAATTTCGATAGGCCTATATTAGGGAGGTTTCCGAATGAGTGGTGTGAATACTACCACACTAAAGGGCACAAGCTTAATTATTTCCTTTTACTAAGAGGCGTTATTCTAAAACTTATCGAAGACAATATCATCCCAACCCCAAAGGCCAAGTCAAATCCCCTACAAACACATATAGTAAATCTAATTGAGGTGCATGAAGATCTAATAGATTTGAGTGATTCGTCTGGTTTGATTGTTGAAGATGAAAATTTGATATTCGTTACTGATATATGTGGAGAGATTATTGATGAGTCAAGCCAAATACATAAAACAAACAATTAGGGTTTGTGTTACACATCAACGACATCAGAAGCAAGAAATATAAGGCTAAAGGAGGAAGACATTTCACGAAAAGGATAATTTGACTTCTTTTTTGTAAAATGAACTGCGTTACATCTGATTTTCTCCTATTATAAGAGTATGTATGCAGCCTTTCACGAGGTTTAGTCCCAAATAAAATTAAAAATAAAAACAAAAATCATTATAAGGGGAACTATGTTGGACTTTATTTCTCCATTTATAAGAATACGTTAGAAATTTATCATGGGTTCGGTCACAATAATGTACAAAAACAAAACTCCTATGTGAACACTTGAAGCATCGCAGAAAGGATAATTTCAATTATTTTATAACTGGAACTACAATTAAGATGAGCCTTCACTACCGTTATACATATAGTAACATGAATTTGTCAAGAATTGTGAACAAAACTTCATATTAGATATAGATTGGAAATGTTCCAAAGATGTAATTATTAGAAATAAGGGAATGAGAAACTTATGTAAAACGCTTACAAACAAAAGATGCCATTAGGTCCAAATTGTATTCGATGTTTGAAAATTAAGTATGAGACTTGATAAGTTTGTAAGATGGGGGTAAAATCTATAGGAAATAAATTTATTTTCAAACTCAAACTGACAATGCTAGAAATGTATATGTGTACAAGGCAAGACTAGTTGCCAAAGGTTTTAGACAAATAGAATAGACTATGATTATACATTTTCACTATTTATCATGATTAGATCAATCAAAATAATTCTAGTTATTTCCGCACATTATGACTATGAGATATAGAAAATAGATGTCAAAACCTCTTTCATAAATGTTTTGGAAGAGAATGTGTATATGAAACAATCGGGAGATTTTGAAGATTCAAATGATGCTCTTAAGGTATAAGAGCTTAAGAAATCCATTTTGATGGACTTAAGCAAGCATCTAGGAGTTAGAAACTTTTAAAATTTATGAATAGATGAAAGAGTTTAATTTAATTAGATGCAAAGAGGATTCTTGTATTTACAGAAAGTTCAGTGGGATAAAGTAGTATTCTTAATTTTATATGCAGATGACATACTACTTATTGAGAAAAGTATTCCGATGTTTGTTTCCGTAAATGAATGGCTAAAGTAATATCCATTAAAGAAAGACTTGAGGAAAGTCGAGTACATACTTAGAATTTAGATTTATAAAGATAGATCAAAGAGGCTTCTTAAAGTAAGTCAAGGAACTTATACTGATAAGATTTTTTTATTTAGGATGCAAGATTCTAAGAACATATTTTTATCCATTCAACATGGTGTATATCTCAACAAGATATTGTGTTCTAAAACGCACGATGAGCTTCAGAAGATGAACAAGATTCTATATGCTTCTACTATAGGATCTATCATGTATGTCATGGTTTATGTCATGGTATGTAAACGTCTGGAGGTTGTATATGTTTTAAACATTTGTAGTATATAACAACCAACTCCTTGAGAAGAACAATGGAGTGCATATAAGAATATGATGAAGTACTTGAGAAGGACCAAGAATGATATCTTAATATATGGAGATATGAAAATTTAATTGTACAAGGCTATATTAATGCAAGGTTTCAGACTAAACGAGATGGCTTTGAATCACAATTAAGTTATTTTTTCATCCTTAATAGAGAAGTTATGAGATGAAATAGTTTTAAGTAGGATATATTAGATTTTATAATATAGGCTCGGTACATTGTTATTATGTAGCAACAAATGAAGCTATTTGGATGAGGAAGTTCCTAGATGAACTCGGTATTGTTCATAGTATTTTAGTGCCTATAGATATATATTGTGGCAACAATGAAGTTATAGCCCAAGCAAAAGAATCATATTCGAACTCTTTCTAGACACGTTATGAGGAAGTATGACCTTATTAGACGCATCACCACTATGAGAAAAATTAAGATGTATAAGATACATATTAATTAATGATAGGATTACATATTCATTAACAATGCTCAATCATGAGACCCACACCAGGGCTAAGGGTCTCAAGAGTATTGGAGAATGAATTTGAGTTTTATTTTTATTACATTATATATATATTAATTAAAGAGAACTAGCATGACACCCACAACCATGCTCATCCGCTTCAACTCAAAGCACTTTCAACTAGAATCGAAACCGTGACATTTTTGTCTTAAGTCGACTCTTACCACTAGTCTACCTTGGGTGGAGTATTACATTATATAGTTATGAGTGTTAGACACTAGTTTTATGTTTGACTTGATTCTTTTATTATATATGACGATTTATCCTTATTTATTATCGATTTGATTGATATTAAATCATCATAGATGATTTTATGAGTGACTATATTATAAGTTGACAAATAGAGCTAAGTTTCATGGGCTATATGGACATGGAGATGTCTAGTCATTTACATATATGTGTATGAATGATACATGTAAGATTGACCTACTTTAAAACTCTTCAAAATAGATTGTTAAGTTTTAAGTTAAGCCATGATTAGTAAATTTCTCAAACATGAGTATTTTGTGGTCTCACTTGATGATTAATATTAATTTGATATTGTTAAACTCTTTCCATAATAGGGAGTTATAAAAGTAGTAGTTAAGAGTGTCAAAAATTGAGTGGGAGCCATAGTCATACAAGAGTAGAGAAGTCCTCATGCTTCGTGTATGAGTCACTTGAAGAGAGAACTGATAATGAATGGTCATGCTTGGATGTATTATTTTAATTGACAATTCCAACTCAGAATTCAATAAACATATTTGATAATGTATATGAATACCACAATATCATCAAATAAAACATTAAGAGACAAATGTATCTTATATTTGAGTTTATGGACAAATAGGAAATTGATGTAATTGTGGCCTTTAATTTATGTGTAATGACTAAACTTAGATATAAAAATTAAATAGAGACGATTTAATCCAATTATTTTAGGAGTCGTAGTGCTTTTATAGAAGTCAACTATGATTAATAGGGTTAAATCAATAGGTGTTATAATTTGGTTATATGAAGTCACACACTAAAAGTTGACAGTTTAAATAAAAGAATGGAATATTATATATTATTAATAATAAATAATATTATTTATTTACGAAATAAAATAATATATAATTATAAATATTTAATTATGGAATTAAGATTTAAAAAAATATTATTTATTTATGAAATAAATAAATAATAAAGAATTAAATTCGTTAATTATGAAGTTAAGATTTAAAAAATATATATTATTTGTTTATGAAATAAAATAATATATGTAACCCCATAAATCCTTTATCCCAGAAAAGTTCGAGTTCAAAAAATTTCAACCTCAATTTGCGTTTAAAAAATCTTTTATTAAAATTATTTATAAAAATATAGTTTGACATTTCAAAATTAATTATAACAATAATTTATTTTTATGATCAATTTTAAATAATTTTTTGGAATTAAAATAATCAAATCATAATTTGATTAAAAGAAATATGTATTTTAAATTATTTTAAAATATTATTTATTTTATGAAAGAGTCACTAAAAGATAATTTAAAATCAATAAAACATTTTGTACACATATATAAACGTATATTTGACAAGAAATTCTTTTAAGTTTGATGTTTAGTGATACTCGAAAAAAGACTTTCACACTATATCTTCTGTACCCGTTAAAGAACGGTCTATAATTTATAAAATCTTGGCATTTGAAAAAATAATTTTATTACGTTTAATTTATCCAATTATTCTTCCAAGTCATAACATTCAGAGGTTTTTCTTGTAGTTAAAATTATAGAAGAATATTTAAATGTTGGTACTTGCGATTGATGGCGATGATTTATCGAGAAAGGTAGATGAAACTTATCAATTTAAGGTTTTAGAATTTAAAAATAAATCCAAACAGACCCTTATCAAAATATTATTTTTATGAAAATATTCTAAAAATAATTTAAAATTTTTCCATTTTTTCAGATTTTTAGAAAATAATTTTTAGAAAATGATTTTAAAATTAAAAAAATAAATTTTAAAATTAAATCTCATACAAACAGGCTTTAGGACCGGTCATATCAGTCTAGGGTGTCGATTCCTCGGTCGTGGGCGCTAGACACTCGGTCGGGTGTGAGAGATCCTCAGTCGAGGCTAAGACTCCTTGGTCAGATGCGGGGTGTCCTCAGTCGCACTTGCTGATCCCTCGGTCGAGTGAGGATGATCCTTGGTCGAGTACTAGAACTCCTCATTAGAGGCTAGAATTCCTTAGTCTGGTGCGGGAAGTTCAAGATCGATGCTAGATTTCCTTGGTCGGTTATAGAGGAGTTATCGGTCAGGGCTAAGATTCCTCGATCAAAAATCATAAAGGAATTATTTTCTTTGTTGAAAATCAAGCCCAGGCTATAAATCATTCGGTCGTGTGCAAGATTTCTTAGTCGGGTATAAGGGAGAGTTCGATTTTACGGTCGGAAATAGAACCCAGACAAGACCCTCAATCGGAAGTCAAGAACGTCAATTGAAGGTTAGATGATTTTGACTATGACCTTTATTATTAAATCCAAGAACATGTGGAGTTTTGTCTAGTCCCAAAAATCATTTATAACATCATCAGATACATCATTTGATCAGGATGATGTCCTATTTGGTTCAAACAGTTTTCAAGTAAAAATGGAGATTTCGATTGTGAGGGTTTAATAGAGTATATGGAGTTTGCCAATATCTTTCTTATACTTTATAGTATAAAATGAAACCAAAACAATAACACTTTGTATGAGTTAATTGATTTAAGAACTAGCGTATTTTTTTTCTTCAGATTTTCGAAAAATCTTGGTTTCTATACAAACAAGCTTTAAATCAATTGGGATTGATCTAAACCATACCTAACATCATTTAAAAGGTGTTAGGAAAGTTTTCAATCTGTAATTCAATAAACAATGCTTCAGAATAAAACCCGATTTTTATATTAAATTCGAGTATTTTTGATTTACCTCTATTCACTTGAATTATGTTCAACTAAAACCTTAGAAATGATCTTATGATCGTTTTTAAATCAAGTAGTATATAAAATAGTCGAGCTGAAATGTAAAAAATTTCAGTTTGAATTACAACATAATGGAAGTTTACAGTGAGTTGGAGAACAATCCTAAAGTCTTTTAGAAGCTTTATGATTAACTAGAACTGAGCCTTAGGTCCCTTATATAAAATTTTAAAATTTTCAAGAAAAGATTGAAATTTTTAATGACGAATTTTGTACGAAGTGGATTAAGGACTTGGGATGATGATTATTCCCTTATGTTTGCTTAAGGGGAGCTATTTATAACTTCCTTAAGTCAGTTCATCGATAAAGTGGATCGAATTTAAATAAAACTCCATTAATGGCTTTTGTCTGTTCTTCATATAGTTGATCCTTGTAGGGCATGATTGTTCCTATAATCATATTTAAAATAATAATCATGTTTGGGTGATAATTTCAGCCTTTGAATAAAATGATTTGGTTGAGTATCGATCGAGTTTCACTTTTGAAAAATCAAAGATTTCGGCCGATCATCATTGTTGTTCGACGCGAGGAAGAAGACAAACTAAAGGATTAAACATTGTCATTTTGAGTTGAAATGTGAACACTTGGGTGTTCCGTTAGTGCTACGTTGCATATGGGCATTCCATCAGCGTTCGGGCTAACAATGTTGAAGCTCGCGTTAGTTGATCTGCTGATTTGCGAATGTGCGTCTCTTCTATTGCAGCAAGCGACGTGGCTCACTATTAGGCATTGGATAAAGTATGGATGCTCATCCGATAGTTATGCGATCTGCTACACTAAATTCTCACGATTCTGGATTTAGTAGATCACGATCATTTTCATCATTAGGGCTTGTTTTAAATTGAATTTGCATTCCTTCATTTGGCTTTGTTTTTAACCTACAAAATATTTTAAATAGACATAATAATTTATTTTGCCTATACTTTTTTATATATTTTAGGGGCTTTATAAATAATTAACTTTGGATAAAATTGATACAAAATTTATCCTAAATTATTTATTTTAATTTCTTTTAACCCCTTAAAATTAATTTAATACAAAATGAATACAACATTTATCTTAGATTATTTTATTTATTTTGTTTGGCTTTTCTTTTAATTAATTGAGATTTAATTACTACAATAGTTATTCAATTACTTATTTCATCATGCTTTGGCGTTAATTTTAATTATCTTGAAATTATTTATTCAAAATAATTATTTTAAAATTTATAAATTGGATAAGTAAAATTTTTGTGCTTATAGATTGCCCTCTCAAACTGAGTTTGATTACAACAAATTGGTTTTTGAAAACGTGGGTTCAAGCATTACATTTAACACTAGGTTTTCATGTCTAATTTATATTTTGTATGAGGGTAATAGAAATATAGAAACTAGAGGGAGTGAATGTCGGTGTTGTCTTCGTGTTGTTGTGTGTAGCATTTTGTTGATGTTTTCTTGAGTGCCTGTTTGTGATTTTTAATCTTTCATCGGTAATTATCCTAAAAAGGATTAATTTTCATCCAAGGGTTGTTTTAATCTTTAGATCTTGTTCACATATCTTAAAATAATATCCGCAAAGTTTATTGGATAATGGTACATGAACAACAATATATATTGTTGAGAAATCAACTTTTATCTTGATTAGACGTGGATATTATTAGAATATTCGTGTTAAATGTATTTTTTATAACTATCGGTCGATAATATTAGGTTAATGTTTGTTGGGATGATCATATACAAACAATTAGAGTTAATGTCAATAGAAAATACATATTATATATTATTAATAATAAATAATATTACTTATTTACGAAATAAAATAATATATAATTATAAATATTTAATTATGGAATTAAGATTTAAAAAAATATTATTTATTTATGAAATTATTAAATAATAAAGAATTAAATTTGTTAATTATGAAGTTAAGATTTAAAAAATATATATTATTTGTTTATGAAATAAAATAATATATGTAACCACATAAATCCCTTTTCCCAGAAAAGCTAGAGTTCAAAAAATTTCAACCTCAATTTGCGTTTAGAAAATATTTTATTAAAATTTATTTATAAAAATATAGTTTGACATTTCAAAATTAATTATAACAATAATTTATTTTTATGATCAATTTTAAATAATCTTTTGAAATTAAAATAATCAAATCATAATTTGATTAAAAGAAATATGTATTTTAAAATATTATTTATTTTATGAAAGAGTCACTAAAAGATAATTTAAGATCAATAAAACATTTTGTACACATATATAAACGTATATTTGACAAGAAATTCTTTTAAGTTTGATGTTTAGTGATACTCGAAAAAGACTTTCACACTATATCTTCTATACCCGTTAAAGAACGGTCTATAATATATAAAATCTTGACATTTGAAAATTTAATTTTATTACGTTTTATTTAACCAATTATTCTTCAAGTCATAACATTCAGAGGTTTTTCTTGTAGTTAAAATTATAGAAGAATATTTAAATGTTGGTACTTACGATTGATGGCGATGATTTATCGAGAAAGGTAGATGAAATTTATCAATTTAAGGTTTTAGAATTTAAAAATAAATCCAAACAGACCTTATCAAAATATTATTTTTATGAAAATATTCTAAAAATAATTAAAAAAATTTCCATTTTTTCAGATTTTTAGAAAATAATTTTGGGTTCATAATTTAAAAAATAAATTTTAAAATTAAATCTCGAACAAACAGGCTTTAGGACCGGTCATATCATTCTAGGGTGTCGATTCCTCGGTCGCGGGCGCTAGGCACTCGGTCGGATGTGAGAGATCCTCAGTCGAGGCTAAAACTCCTCGGTCAGATGCGGGGTGTCCTCAGTCGCACTTGCTGATCCCTCGGTCGAGTGAGGATGATCCTTGGTTGAGTCCAAGAACTCCTCATTAGAGGCTAGAATTCCTCAGTTGGGTGCGGGGAGTTCACGATCGATGCTAGATTTCCTTGGTCGGTTATAGAGGAGTTCTCGGTCAGGGCTAAGATTCCTCGATCAGGGCTAAGATTCCTCAATCAAAAATCATGAAGGGATTGTTTTCTTTGTTGAAAATCAAGCCCATGCTATAAATCCTTCGGTCGTGTGCAAGATTTCTTAGTTGAGTATATGGGAGAGTTCGATTTTACGGTCGGAAATCGAACCCAGACAAGACCCTCAATCGGACGTCAAGAACGTCAATTGAAGGTTAGATGATTTTGACTATGACCTTTATTATTAAATCCAAGAACATGTGGAATTTTGTCTAGTCCAAAAGATCATTTATAACATCATCTAGATACATCATTTGATCAGGATAATGTCCTATTTGGTTCAAACAGTTTTCATGTAAAAATGGAGATTTCGATTGTGAGGATTTAATAGAGTATATGGAGTTTGCCAATATCTTTCTTATACTTTATAGGATAAAATGAAACCAAAACAAGAACACTTTGTATGAGTTAATTGATTTAAGAACTAGCTTTTTTTTTTCTTCAGATTTTCGAAAAATCTTGGTTTCTATACAAACAAGCTTTAAATCGATTGGGATTGATCTAAAACCATACCTAACATCATTTAAAAGATGTTAGGAAAGTTTTCAATCTGTAATTCGTTAAACAATGCTTAAGAACAAAACCCGATTTTGATATTAAATTCAGGTATTTTTGATTTACCTTGATTCACTTGAATTATGTTCAACTAAAACCTTAGAAATGATCTTATGATCGTTTTTAAATCAAGTAGTATATAAAATAGTCGAGCTGAAATGTAAAAAAAATCAGTTTGAATTAAAACATATTGGAAGTTTATAGTGAGTTGGAGAACAATCCTAAAGTCTTTTAGAAGCTTTATGATTAACTAGAACCGAGCCTTAGGTCCCTTATATAAAATTTTAAAATTTTCAAGAAAAGATTATAATTTTTAATGACGAATTTTGTACGAAGTGGATTAAGGACTTGGGATTCTGATTATTCCCTTCTGTTTGCTGAAGGGGAGCTATTTATAACTTCCTTAAGTCAGTTCATCGATAAAGTGGATCGAATTTCGATAAAACGCCATTAATGGCTTTTGTTTGTTCTTCTTATAGTTGATCGTTGTAGGGCATGATTGCTCCTATAATCATATTTGAAATGATAATCATGTTTGGGTGATAATTTCAGCTTTTGAATAAAATGATTTGGTTGAGTATCGTTCGAGTTTCACTTTTGAAAAATCAAAGATTTCGGCCGATCAACATTGTTGTTCGTCGCGAGGAAGAAGAAAAACTAAAGGATTAAACATTGTCATTTTAAGTTGAAATGCGAACGCTTGGGGTGTTCTGTCAGTGCTACGTTGCATATGGGCATTCCGTCAGCGTTCGGGCTAACAATGTTGAAGCTCGCGTTAGTTGATCTGCTGATTCGCGAATGTGCATCTCTTCTATTGCAGCAAGCGACGTGGCTCACTATTAGGCATTGGATAAAGTATGGATGCTCATCCGATAGTTATGCGGTCTGCAACACTAAATTCTCACTATTTTGCATTTAGTAGGTCACAATCATTTTCAGCATTATGGCTTGTTTGAAATTAATTTTTCATTCCTTCATTTGGCTTTGTTTTTAACCTACAAAATATTTTAAATAGACATAATTATTTATTCTGCCTATATTTTTTTATATATTTTAGGGGCTTTATAAATAATTAACTTTGGATAAAATTGATACAAAATTTATCCTAAATTATTTATTTTAATTTGGTTTAACCCCTTAAAATTAATTTGACAAAAAATGAATACAACATTTATCTTAGATTATTTTATTTATTTTGTTTGGCCTTTATTTTAATTAATTGAGATTTAATTACTACAATATAACTTCAATTACTTATTTCATCATGTTTGGCGTTAATTTTAATTATCTTAAAATTATTTATTCAAAATAATTATTTTAAAATTTATAAATTGGGTAAGTAAAATTTTAGTGCTTATAGATTGCCCTCTCAAACTGAGTTTGATTATAACAAAATGGTTTTTGAAAACGTGGGTTCAAGCATTACATTTAACACTATGTTTTCATGTCTAATTTATATTTTGTATGAAGGTAATAGAAATATAGAAACTAGAGGGAGTGGATGTCGGTGTTGTCTTCGTGTTGTTGTCTGTAGCATTTTGTTGATGTTTTCTTGAGTGTCTGTTTGTGATTTTTAATCTTTCATCGGTAATTATCCTAAAAAGGATTAATTTTCATCCAAGGGTTTTTTTAATCTTTAGATCTTGTTCACATATCTTAAAACGGATAATGGTACATGAACAACAATATATATTGTTGAGAAATCAACTTTTATCTTGATTAGACGTGGATATTATTAGAATATTCGTGTTAAATGTATTTTTTATAACTATTGGTCGATAATATTAGGTTAATGTTTGTTGGGATGATCATATACAAACGATTAGAGTTAATGTCAATAGAAAATACATAAGTGAACATGATAGTTTGATCAACTTATTCATGTGAGTAACTAACAAGTAACATTTAAAGAAATAATGTGTATATGATCATAGAACTATGAGTAGAAAGATTTACGTGAAAGTTGTAAAACTTGCTCACGTGAGTTACCAAAAGGTAACATTTATAGCGATAATGTCAAAATGATAGATGTACTAACAATAGATAGGTTTAATTTTGACACGATTGTTGATAAACTATTTACGGGAGTTACTAACAAGTTTTGTGTTAGAGCGATCATGTAAAAATGATTGAGATACTATCAACAAGTAAGTTTAATTTTATCTGAATATTGATATACTATTGACGTGAGTTACCACCAAGTAACGTATTATAGCGATCATGTAAAAACGATTGAGGTACTATAAATAGATAGGTTTAATTTCGACGTGAATGTTTATAAACTATTCACGGGAGTTACTAACAAGTAGCGTTTAAAGTATTTATGTATAAATGATTGAAGTACTATCAACATATATGTTAATTTTAACGTGAATGTTGATAAAATATTCATGGGGTTTACTATCAATTAATGTTTTTAAGCGATCATATAAAAACGATCGAGGTACTATCAACATATAGGTTTAATTTTGACGTGAATATTGATAAACTATTCACAGGAGTTTCTAACAAATAACATTTGTCGAGCAATGTACTATCAAAAGATATTATTAATTTTGAAGTGAATATTAATAAACTATTCACATGAGTTACTAACAAGTAACTCTTTTGAGCGATCATGTAAAAACGATTGAGGTACTATCAATAGATAGGTTTAATTTTGACATGAATGTTGATAAACTAATCACGGGAGTTACTAACAAGTAATGTTTTAGAGCATTCATGTAAAAAATGTTCGAGGTACTATCAAGATATATATTTAATTTTGACATGAATGTTGATAAACTATTCATGGCATTTACTAACAAGTTAAGTTTTTAGAGCGATCATGTAAAAATGATCGAGGTACTATGTACAGATAGATTTAATTTTGATGTGAATTTTGATGAACTATTCACGGGAGTTATAGACAAGTAACATTTAAAGTGATTATGTATAAATGATCAAGGTATTATTAACATATAAGTTTAATTTTAACGTGAATGTTGATAAACTGTTCATGGGAGTTACTAACAAGTAACGTTTCTAGTGCAATTATACAGAAATGATCGAGGTATTATCAATAGATAGGATTAATTTTGACGTGAATATTGATAAACTATTCACGAACATTTCTAACAAGGAATGTTTTAGAGAGATCATGTAAAAATGATCGAAGTACTATCAATAGATAGGTTTATGTTGGACCATGTATAAATGATCTCGGTATCTATCAACATATAGAGTTTTTTATTGGATCATACACAAATGATCTCATGTACCTATCAATATATATGGTTTTGGTTGGATCATTAACAAATGATCTCATATACCAATCAACAAATAGGAATTTTTGTTAGATCGTATACAAATGATCTCTTGTATCTATCAACAAATAGGGTTTTGTTGAATTATAATAAAATGACCTCATGTACATGTCAATATATAGGTTTTTTGTTGGATCATAAATAATTTTGAGTACCTATCAACAGATAGGGTTTTAGTTATATCATACATAAATGATCTTATGTACATATCAACATATAAAATTTTAGTTGGGTCATACACAAATGATCTCATATACCTATCAACATATAAGGTTTTAGTTAAATCATACACAAATGATCTCATGCACCTGTCAACATATAATATTTTAGTTAGATCATATACAAATGATTTTTAGTACCTATAAACATACAAGGTTTTAGATAGATCATACACAAATGATCTCATGTACCTATCAATAGATATAGTTTTAGTTTGATCATATAAAAATGATCTATTGTATTTATCAACATATATAGTTTTAGTGAGATAGTACATAAATGATCTCATGTATCTATCAACAAATAGGGTTTTAGTTGGATCATTCACAAATGATCTCATGTACCTATCAACATATAGAGTTTTAGTTGGATCTTACACAAATAATCTCATGTACCTATCGACATATAGGGTTTTAGTTAGATCATACATAAATGATCTCATGAACCTATCAACAGATAAGGTTTTAGTTGGATCATACACAAATAATCTCATGAACCAATCGACATATAAGGTTTTAGTGAAATCATAAACAAATTTGGATCATTCATCAATGATCTCATGTACCTATCAACAAAAAAATGTTTTAGTTGGATCATACATAAATGATCTCATGTTCCTATCAATAAACAGAGTTTTAGTTGGATCATACACAAATGATCTCATTTACCTATCGACATATAGGGTTTTAGTTAGATATTACACAAATGATCTCATGTACCTATCAAAAAAATAAGGTTTTAGTTGGATCATACACAAATAATCTCATGTGCCTATCGACATATAATATTTTTGTGAGATCATACACAAATGATCTCATGTACCTATCAACAAATATGATTAGTTGGATCATACACAAATGATCTCATGTATCTATCAACAGATAGAGTTTAGTTGGATCATTCACAAATGATCTTATTTACCTATCAACAAATAAGGTTTTAGTTAGATCATACACAAATGATCTCATGTACCTATTAACATATAGATTTTAGTTAGATTATATACAAATGATCTTATGTACCTATCAACAAATAAGGTTTTAGTTGGATTATTCACTAATAATCTCATGTACCTATCGACAAATAGGATTTTGGTTGAACAATATAAAAACGATATCATATACTTATCAACATATATAGTTTTTATTGGATCATACACAAAATATCTCATGTTCCTATTGACAAATAGAGAGTTTTTATTGGATCATATACAAATGATCTTGTACCTATCAACATATTGGGTTTTAGTTGAATCGTATAAAAATGATATCATAAACTCATCAAAAAAAATAGTTTTTGTTAGATCATACACAAATAATCTCATGTACCTATCGATAAATATAGTTTTGGAGATTTGACCGCTTATTTAGTTTTTGTAGTACAAGTCTTGACTTTTTTGCCTTTAAGAGATTATTTCAACAAAATATATCTTGCTTCTGTTTTTCAAAGTGACCTTCAAAACTTGTATAAATCTGTTTGTTGGCATTTTTCAAGTTTTATTTATGAACAAATAACTCATATATTTTTGATAAAGGGATGTCTTCCTTGATTCCCAGTTGTTGTATCTTTGTTTTGTATATTAGAATAAACCTTGATTCCTTTAATGAAACATGATATTTTTGATTCATAATGTCTTCCAGGTTTGTCTCTAAACATCATTTCCTGAGCTCTTGTGATATTTGTAAAGAAATCAGATTTCTTTTTTCCCGATTTTTGAGATATTGGATATAAATTCGATTTCATATATAAACGATTATCCAGAATCTTAACTCTCAAAGGAGGTGGTTAAAACTTTGATGTTTTAAAGGAGCTCAGTTGTTTTTGTTTGCTTAACTTTGAGCCATATTTATTTGAAAGTTCACTCATCTTGAAATATCTTTTAGAGAGGCTTCAAAATATTCAGTTTTAGGTTTTCGTTTGCCCTATATGGTATTTTTTTTCTTTCGTTGAATCTAAGTATATCTAGTAGAATCGATACATTCATTCTCTTGATGTAGCAATAAAGACTAGAGTTTACATGGATAACGAATGATGATTTTAGTACATCGACATCTTTGAGTCGAGTTTTAGTTTTTGGGGTGTATCTGGTAGAATTGATACATTCTACTTTTGACCTAGCAATCAAAAGTAGAGTCTGATTGAGTAGTGAATAGTGATTTAAATACCTCAACCAATACATAAACATTTTCTCTCTTTTGTGGAAATGTTATTTGTTTATTCCTTTCTTCTTTTTTGCTTTTTGTTTTGTAGTTTTTTTTTCAAAGCATTGATTTTTAAACCTCTATTTTATCTTTTATGGAACTGATGAGAAATTCTTTCTCAATTTGTGGCTCTCAGCCTTCCTTTTTAATTTGGTTTATTCCGGCTCTTTTTCTCAAAAACCATCTTTGGAGAGTTACTGTTTTGAATAATCGTTTAGAACGAAAAAAAGATTATGATCAATATCATTTTATTGGATTTATTATGTAATTGTCAGGTTTGTTTTGAGAGTATCACTTTTGGATGGAAGTGATGATTCTCACTTTGCCGTTACTTATTTCCTATAATTCTCCGCATTGGTGTGTAGTAGGGATCAACGTTTTCTTCCTTTCTCAATGGTTAATTGCGAAAGCACTACGAACCTTTTTGTATTTAAGATAGGGCCTACAAAATCGTAGGTTGCCTACGTATCTTATCTTTCTCTTAATTTATTTTTATTTTATTGAGAATAATTAGGTATTTCGTAGTTCAGACTAAAGTCCTTTGTTTAGTGGTGCAAGTTTTCACAAAACTTGGAACATATTATGTTGAAATAATCTTTTTTTCAAGGTTGATCTCATAACCATTTTTTACTTAGCTTGATATTTAAAAAAATAACTTTTAAGCACGACGAGATTTCTCGGGGCAATGAATTCTTTGCCTTCTACTATAGATAGACGAATTGCTCCTCCGGAGAGTATTGTATTGATCATAAAGGGTCCTTCTCATTGGGAACGAAACTTTCCCCCTATATCTAATTGTTCTCGAGTTTGTTTGACAACCGGATCACCTTCTTTGAGGTTTTTGGGGTTTACCTTCTTGTTGAAGGTATTTGACATCCTTTTTTGATAGGCTTGGGTTATGCACAAAAAAAATAACCTTTTGTCTTCTATTAATGTTAGGTGATAATATCGAGAATTGATCCAATCTTCCTTGATAACATGGATTTCTAAGAGTATTCTTAAAGTTGGAATCTAAATTTCAATTTGTTGTACTGCATCCATGCCATAAACCAATGATTAAGAGATTTCGTCGATCAAGGTTCGAGCGGTCATACGATATCCCTAGCAGGCATATGGAAATTTTTTGTGCCAATCCCTATATGTGATTGTCATCTTTTTAATATACAACATTAGTTTGGGGTCTGTAGAGCAATGACTTATGAAGCTCGATCTTGAATTCATCAAGAAATTACAATACTTTTCATTGAAAGTGTCAGCCATTATCTGTAATTATGGCGTGAGGGACTCCGTACCTAGCAATGATACTAGTGCAGATGAATTTTGCCACATGAAATGATTTAAATCTTTTAAAGGATGCAGATTCAACTCATTTGGTGAAGTAGTCAATGACTACGAGTATAAACTTGTATCCGTTTGAAGTATGGGGATATATTTTCCCAATGACATCAATACCCCTGTAGAAAAGGCCAAAGGGAGGTCATGTTATAGAGAATTGATGTCAGGGTATGCTTTAAGTTAGCATAGATTTGGCATTGAAGACAACTCTTTACCTAGTTCACACATTCTTGTCCCATGTTTTTCTAATAATATCCTAAACGAAGTATTTTCTTGTCTTAATTGATTCCATTCATGTGTGGGACACATGCTCTTTCATGCACTTCTTCTACAATCATTTTCGATTATAGACCATCTATGTGGAGCATGTTTTGACTATCGAAAGATTGTCTATAGAGTTGGATTGTTATCCAAGCATAATTAGTGGAATATTGGAGCAACACTAGTCGTTGATATTCTTCATATTCTAAATATTTTTTGGAAAGTATCACACCACTGTTTGATAGAACTTTCACAAGAAGTTACTATTTCCTTTTCAAAAGCATGTTTTAGCTTTTGTCGGATCTTGAGTTGCATGACTTTAATTATGTCGGAAATTTGAGTTATGGCTTCAAAAGTAGTCAAGACATCCATAAAGTTGTTTTGTCTTCTCGGGGCATGAATAAATGATACTTGATCAAATTTGTTCATAAGTTTAGTTAGATGGGCATGATAGGGTTTCAAATTTTCCTCTTTTACTTGCCATGCAACGTTGGTTTAGGATATAACTAAATTAGAATCACCAATTACTTTCAATTTGGTTGCCCATTTTTCATATAACAATTTGAGGTTAAGGCGACACGCCTTGTATTCGACCTTAGTATTGGTAAGGGGGTACTCACACTTTATGGATTTTGGATTGTATGTACATTTTTGGTCGACTAATATAATTCGCACTCCATAACCTTGTTTACTTAAAGCTCTGTCAAACATTAATTTCCATGTGTTTGACGTGACGCTCATGATTCCATCATTAGGGAATTCCAGTTCGTCTTCTTCCTCAACCGTGATGGCTTGGTAAGCTAGGATGTCTGCAACAACACTTCACATTAAGGATTTCTACATCGTATATGTTATGTCATCATAAACCATTTGGCTAGCCTTGGTGATAAGAGTGTCCATTGGAGCAAGAAGTGAAGATGATCCAATCTACATACCAACTTAATGGGATGAGCTTGCATGTAATGTCTTAATCTTTTTATGACCCATGTTAATGCCCAACATACTTTCTCATCTAGAGTGTAGTTAAGTTTACATCAAACCATTCTCTTACTGATTTAGTAAACAATTGTTTCAAGTTTATCCTCGTTTTCTTAAGCTAAAAGACTTTCCATCGTTGTTTCTGTTATAGTGAGATATAATATGAGAGGGATGTCAGGTTTAAATGTTATAAGTATTGGAGTGATTTTGATAATGTTTATTTTTTCAAATACTTGTTGATAATTTTCATCTCATACGAATTGTTGGTCTTTTCAAAAGCTTAAATAGTGGATCACATGTCATAGTAAGCCTTCTGATAAATTGGCTAATGTATTGGATTTTTGTTTCGAGGTACTAGCATAGCCGTTATTGCTTCTATTTTAGAGAGATCGATTTCGATTCCTCTTTGGGTGATTAAGAAACCCAGCATTTACTAATGGTGACTACGAACATGCAAACTAATCGTTAAGGCCCGATTAATGACTTTTGTCTATTATTCATCTAATTAATCGTTATAGGGCCTGATTGCTCATGTAAACGTAGGTGAAATGATCACCATGCTAGGTCGAGTTTTACTTTTGAATCAACGAATTTGTTTGAGTATTAGTCGAGTTTTACTTTTGAAAATCAAAAGTTACGGTCGATCATCATTGTTGTTCGTCGTGAGGAAGAAGAGAAACTAGAGGACGAAACATAGTCGTTGTGGGATGAAATGTGAACGCTTGGGCATTTTGTTCGTGTTCCATCAGTGTTCCATTGTATTTGACGTTCTATTAGAGTTTGGGTTAAACGCATTGAGACACGCGTTAGTTGATTCGTGTCTTTGCGAACACGCATCTCTTCCGTTACAGAGGGCCACATGACTCACTATTAGGCATTGGATGAGGCATGAGAACTCATCTGATGGTTATGCGATCTATTGCACTGAATTCTCTCGATTTCGGCTGAATCTGATCACGATCCCTTTTAAGTTTTAGGGATTGTTTGAAATTTATTTTTATTTCATCATTTGTCTTTGTTGACAACCTAAAAAATATACAATATGTGGAATTGTGTTTAAATCATGAACTCAACTGGTTTACGTACACTGTTATTCAAATTTACGTGTGTTGTACTACATTGTACTACCATGATCTGAAGAATATATTTTTGTTGTACTATCGAGTACATCCAACGGAAAGAGGACACGTGTCCATAAAGAATATTTGTCCGTTGCTACAATTCAGTATAAGAAACAATTACAACTGAAGCGCTCTCTCTCTTTTGGAATCACCAAATTTATACAAGCTTGATTTTTTTGAATCAACTTACTCTCTCTAGCTATTTTATTCTCAAGTGTATTCTATAATTCACTAAGTGAAGCTGAGAGATAAGTTACTAGACTACTTGATAGTCATTAACATTGTGTTGTAAGTTGAAAAAAGGGTATTCTATTCAACAGAGAGTTATCTAGAAGTTCAAAAGAACATTTGTCCGTTGCTACAATTCAGTATAAGAAACAATTACAACTGAAGCGCTCTCTCTCTTTTGGAATCACCAGATTTATACAAGCTTGATTTTCTTGAATCAACTTACTCTCTCTAGCTATTTTATTCTCAAGTGTATTCTGTAATTCATTAAGTGAAGCTGAGAGATAAGTTACTGGACTACTTGATAGTCATTAACATTGTGTTGTAAGTTGAACAAAGGGTGTTCTGTTCAACAGAGAGTTAGCTAGAAGTTCAAAAGCAGGCAGTTGTTAAGTCCTATGGTTTCTGAAGATGAGCATCTAAGATGAGCAGACGTCTAGTCCAAGTAGATGACATCTAGATAGTTGACAGCAAATGATTCGACGTTACCTGTATCTTAACAAATGAACGACTACCACGTACGCTGTTATTCAAAATTACGTGTGTTGTACTACATTGTACTACCACGATCTGAAGAATATATTTTTGTTGTACTATCCAGTACATCCAACGGAAAGAGGCCACATGTCCATAAAGAAGATTTGTTTGTTGCTATAATTCAGTATAAGAAACAATTACAACTGAAGCGCTCTCTCTTTTGGAATCACCAGATTTATACAAGCTTGATTTTCTTGAATCAACTTACTTTCTCCCTAGCTATTTTATTCTCAAGTGTATTTTGTAATTTACTAAGTGAAGCTGAGAGATAAGTTATTGGACTACTTGATATTCATTAACATTGTGTTGTAAGTTGAACAGAGGGTGTTCTGTTCAATAGAGAGTTAGCTAGAAGTTCAAAAGCAGACAATTGTTAAGTCCAATGGTTTCTGACTATGTTTGTATAGTGTGTTCTATACAAATCAAAGTCTTCTAGTGAATATCCTTCCTATTGAGGAAGAATGGGTGACGTAGGAGTTTTATCTCCGAACATCCATAAATCTCCTCGTGTTCTTTGTATTATGTTGCTTGCATTCATTTATTTGACATTTCAAATCCAACAAACTATTCTGCACTTGAACTTGTTCAAGAGTTTGTGAAGAATTGCAAAGAATAGAAACAGATTTTAATTTCTAATAGAGTTAAAATCGAATCAAAAGTCATAAGTTGTTCACAATAGTCAGACCCCCATCTCTATTATCAACACCGATCCTAACACAATAGATTTTCAATAAACATAATATACAAACCAGAGGACAAAACGTCGTCGTTGTGGGCTGAAATGTGAATGCTTGGGCATTTTGTTCGCGTTGCATTTGACGTTCGGTTGGAGTTTGAGTTAAAGGCATTGAGGTGTGCGTTAGTTTATTTGTTGCTTCGTGAACGTGCATCTCTTTCATTAAAGTGGACGACGCAGCTCGCTGTTAGGCGTTGGATGAGGCATGTGCACTCATCTGATGGTTATGCGGTCTGCTACACTAAATTCTCCTAATTTCAGCTATAGCAGATCACACTCCTTTTTCAGTCTTAGAGCTTGTTTGAAATTAATTTTCTTTTCGTCTCTTTTATTTTGTTTATAACCTAAAAATTATACAAAATTATTTTAAATAGACAAAATAATTTATTTTGTCTATTTATTTATTTATTTTTTATATTTTTGGGGCTGTATAAATAACTAATTTAAGATAAAATATATACAATATTTATCATAAATTATTTATTTTAATTTCTTTTGACCTCTAAAAATTAATTTGAGATAAAATGAATATAACATTTATCTCAAATTATTTTATTTATTTTTCTTGGCATTTATTTTAATTAATTAGTATTTAATTACTACAATATTTATTTTAATTATTTATTTAATTATGATTTGGCCTTAATTTTAATTATCTTGAATTTATATAATTAAAATAATTAATTTAAAATTTTAAATTGGATAGGTAAAATGTTAGTATTTACAATATATAATAAAATGTTAATTGATGAATGTGTTACAATTTTTTTTGGATCCTCTCTCCTTAAATATTGTAGAGCCTATTTATATGATATATATTTCAAAACCTGAGAGAGAGAGAAAAAAAATAGAAGACGGGAGAATACACAGAAAGATAACACAATTACTTTATGAAGTAATAGGAGAACAATACTTTAATTACTTGAAATTATTGTGAGGTATGATGCCAACCAACTTTCTAATCAAGCAATGTTTGATTGCTTCTTCTTCGTCCATTTGTCTTAACAGTCAAAGGCAAGATGATCTAATTGGACTTGTGTGGATTAACTAGAAGAGCAATACATGAGACTCTCATCTTCATCGATACCACCAATTCTGACATGGTTTACGCATATTATTCTTTGAACAATACAATAATGATTCTATCAATTATGTATAGAGATTTAAGATTAGGTGTTAAGATATTTTATCTAAAATTACCTCTTAAACACCTAATATCAAAACAGATTGTCATCTAGAAAAAATTAAAATTGATGTAAATTAGGTTGATTCAAATAACAAAATAAACATGTGGAAGTTCAACATAATGATAAAATTAATCACAAATTATATTTCTTGTAGGAGGTCAAAGAGCATCACATTCTTATTGAATTACTATAATGAAATTATGAGAATTTGAAAAAAAAATCTTATAATCCATCAAATTCACTACTTGAGTTGGTCATACTACATATATAAAATATATAAAATTGAATGGGAATGTAATCACAATTTGGTCCTAAAATTTATGTAGTTATAATAATTCATGAAATTATTATAATTTTTATATGAAAGTTGAAAGAACAATTCATGTGTTTGTAATTACTTGAAATTTATTTTTTTGGAAAACGGTTAAAACCATTTCATTAAAATTCTAAAAGTGGGAGGGTCAGAAATCAAAGCTAGACAAACCCTAGCTATGATTAAGGATAACAATCAAAAGACCCTAAAAAAACTGATTAGTGACATTCATACATTCTAAAAAAACAAAGATTACAAATAGAAAAGACTACGTTCAAACCTAATTATCCCAGCCTTGGATTTTCGCATGCCATCTATCTTCATTGAGAGGTCTTCTTCCCCTTCCTCTTCCTCTACCTCTTCCTCTTCTTCTAACGATAAAAGGAGATTGTATTCAAGAGGATGATGAGTATTGTTGTTTCTCATTTTGAATGCTCTCTTTGTACGAGCCCGTTCTGATTTGATAAGAAAAATTGTTTCTGAGATTTTCAGGACTTTTACCTTTATTATCTTCAACTTGAATTTCTATATATTCTTGTCTTCCTTATCTTCAGCTTTAACTTTAGACTCCACATCGGTTTAGGAATCTTCTTTATCAGCTTTAGAATTCTCTATTTCAGCTTTGAAATTCTTGGTGTTTTCATCTTGAGTTTCCTCAACAACAACTTGAGGTTCATCTTCCATTTTAGGCCTAATCCTTTGCATTACAGAAAATTTTATTTTCCTCTTCACCTTGATTTCCTTTACTTTCTTTCTTTCGCTGCTTTCCATTTTCTCAGAATCCTTCTTGCTTTCTTTAACAAATGTTTGATCTTTGAGTTTAGCCTCCTCTGTTTCCTTCTTTTTCTTTTCTATTTCAAGGCTTTTCTGCTCTTCTTCTTTAGCTTTATCACATTTATTGTGCAGAAAAGTGTTACAGAAAGCACACATTTTTGGTTTCAATTCATAAGAGATCTCCATGACACTGTGCTTTCCTTTTCTGTCAACAACTGCCATTTTCATTGGCAAGACACTCTTAGGATGCACTTCAATGCTAATTCTAGCAAAGGATAAGTGCTCTCGTCCTTCAGTTATTGGGGTCCATATATAATGGTTTCCCAATTGTACCTGCAAAATGACTAATTGTTTCAGCATTGTACATGTGGGCTGGAATGTTCCAAAGTTTGAATCAAATCTAAGTTGTTTCTTTTAGTTTGCTTTGTAGATTCATCTCTTCTGACCACTCTTCCAACTTCATACAATTTGATCCTAATTACTTGAAATTTTATGTGAGTAGATGGGTATGAAGAATTTGTGCATCTCAATTAATTCGCATATTAACTTTTTAACTACAAAGTATATATTCATGAACAAAATTATAAATGTAATCGAAAAAATGATAATAATAATTTTAAAAAATGGAACTTATAAATATTTAAATAGAAAATGATGATGGTAAACAAAATTTATGAAGTCTAATGACTATATTTTAAATCTATTACACTAGCCAATCTTTTAATTTCTGATCACAATAATGTTTTTTGTGAAGTTAGTTTTTATTGAAATATTTTAATTTTGAATACATGTTTATCATTACAATAATTTCCGATATTAATTTTTTAATTAGGTTGACACATAAATACATTTTTATTTGTTGGGTTTCTTTATTTTTGTTTTAAAATATTTTAAATGGCTCTAGACAATCTGTTTGATGTATAATTACGACATTTTGTAAAACGGTATGGTATTAATTTGTTTTAACCATAGAACTTTGTAAGGATTATAATTATTCAAAATAATTTAGATAATCATCACGTTTAACCATAAAAATAAAAAAGTAAACCCTAGATAGTATCACAAGTCCTAATAAATCATTTAATACTTCAAAATTTTAATCAAAATTGTTTATCAATTAAGTAGATTAATTAGGAATAGCAAAAAAAATTGTTTTATCATTCCATTAGTTCAGGTATATATTCAAATATTAAGATACTTATCATGTTTAACCATAAAAATAAAAGAGTAAACCCTATAAAGTGTCACAAGTCCAAATAAGCCTAATAAATCATTCAATGCTTCAGAATTTAAATAAAATTGCTTTGGTCTATTAACTTATCATTAATTAGGAATTGAAAAAAAATTATTATCATTACATTGGTTTATGTGTATATTCAGAATAATTAATATACTTATCATGTTTAACCATAAAAATAAAAGAGCGGACCCTACAAATATCACTTATCCTAATAAGTCTTAATAAATCATTCAATGCATAAGAAAATTAATCAAAGTGGTTTTGCTCAATTAAGTAGTCATTAATTAGGAATAGCAAAAAACTATTGTTATTCCCTACATTGGTTAAATCACATTAAAAAACTTCAAATCTAGATTTTTCTTTTTTCAATAATTCTCATTTAATTTAAATAAATAATATTTACATATAGAAAAAATATTTAAAAATAATATCTATAAAATCTAAAAACCAAAGAATAATTCATTATTAACACCATTTTTAACTCTTCAAAACAAATTCTACAACTAGAAATATGCAACACATTTTAATACATTTGTTCCATACTCCAATTTCTGATTTCTATCCGATAATTAGGTTTTTATATTTTTGTATTAGGTTAGACATTTCTCTTATACGATGATTCAAGTTTGACTTTTATTTTTAGAAGGCTGGGTTCCGCGTTTATTTTGAATGAGACAAATCCCCTTAAATTAAGCACATTGTCGATTACAAACAGATTAAATCAATTTAATAAGACTTATCGCTTGAAAATATTAAACTCAGGACCTCGGGGAGGTTAAAGATATTCCCGCTAAACTAGAAAAGGGATCTAATTATAGGCTTTGAGCTAGACATGAATGGGAAACAAAGGTCTTGATAAGTAAAATTGTTTCTAAGCTTCTATTTTAATTGTCTCATCCTTTTTTATTGAAATGTTAAAAGTGTTTATTTTAACTCTATGTAAGACAAGTAACTCATGGATACTCTTAGTCATTGACAATGCCAGAGCTACATTGTGGGACTGGCTTTAACTCAAATTGGCTTTGCATTGTTAAATTGTTTGTAAATTTCTATTTATTAAAGAGCCTCGCTTCTTCTTTAGACCACAAAGTTGAGAACATATTAATTATATAATTTCTTTTTTATTACACAACCCTCCCTCTCTACTCTCTTGTATTTGTTATCTTAGATAAGTTTAGTATTTGTATCAAAGTTGATGAAAGAAAGAGAAACAGATTGGGCATGAAATTACATTTTCTTTTACAATGAAGATTATTCTAATATTTTTAAAGAAATAATGTCATCTCACTAAATTAAATAGAATTTTTTCTTTAATGCAAACTAAATTTTAATTAATAGTCAGATATTTTGGTCAACTCAAATAAATTTTAAGGGCGGAGGCACAATGGTTCTATAGTCTAGGCCAAATTTTATATAGCTTAACTCAAATAAATTAAAACTAGTCTAGGTAATATTTGATCCAATCTTGTTTTTAATTTAGTAGCCCAGTCCAATATTATTAAACTAGTGAGTCAATTTGTCAACTCGTCCAAGTTTACTATTCGACTCAAAGAAAATGAGTCACGAGTGACAAAACTCTTTAGAATTTTAAACCGACTTGATTAATTTGGCTACCAAAATCGAAAAAGATGTACTGTTGATAAAAGAACATGATATATTGTTTTTTATAGTTGTAAATTTCTATTTTTAGCTCATGAATAGTAAAGAGTGGGTTGTTCATGATATAACTTATTTAAATAACTTGAATTATTTGAAAAATAGTTATTGGTGGTGATTTTAAAAATATGTAAAAAACATTTTTATTAATAAGACTTAAAGAGTATTAATATATAATTGTAACTTATAAATATTTAAATAGAAAATGATGGTAGTAATTTTAAAAAATGGAACTTATAAATATTTAAATAGAAAATGCAAATTTATGAAGTCTAACTACTATATTTTGACTCTATTACTCTAGCCAATCTTTTTAATTTCTGATCACAATAATTTTCTTTTTGTGAAGTTAGTTTTTATTGACATATTTTAATTTTGAACGCACTTTTATCATTATAATAATTTACGATATTAATTTTTTAATTAGGTTGACACATAAATACATTTTTATTTGTTGGGTTTCTTTATTTTTGTTTTAAAATATTTTAAACAGATGTATAATTACGACATTTTATAAAACATGTATGGTATTAATTTGTTTTAACCATAGAACTTTGTAAGGATTATAATAATTCAAAATAATTTAGATACTCATCATGTTTAACCATAAAAATAAAAGAGTAAACCCTAGATAGTATCACAAGTCCTAATAAATCATTTAATACTTCAAAATTTTAATAAAAAATTTAATCAAAATTGTTTCGATCAACTAAGTAAATTAATTAGGAATAGCAAAAAAAAATTGTTTATCATTCCATTAGTTTAGGTATATGTTCAAATATTAAGATACTTATCATGTTTAACCATAAAAATAAAAGAGTAAACCCTATAAAGTGTCACAAGTCCAAATAAGCCTAATAAATCATTCAATGCTTCAGAATCTATATATATATAATGATGCTTAATTTTTAAAGTGTCCGGATTGCCGGGTCGAGAGCTGTGGTTAATTTGGATACTTGGGTCGGATTGTGGGTTTACCCGTTTTTAAATTTAAAACGGTTAAAAATAAAATTAAAAATGCTAGAGGTATGTTTCGAACTTGCAACCTAACAAAACAAGTACAACTCTTTAACCAACTAGGCTATAAAGACTTTATATTTTAAATTCAACACCAAATTTGATAAACGCGGGACGTTTTAACATTAATATAAGTTCAACTTTTTAACTAACTAATCTATATATATATAATGATGCTTAATTTTTAAAGTGTCCGGATTGCCGGGTCGAGAGCTGTGGTTAATTTGGATACTTGGGTCGGATTGTGGGTTTACCCGTTTTTAAATTTAAAACGGTTAAAAATAAAATTAAAAATGCTAGAGGTATGTTTCGAACTTGCAACCTAACAAAACAAGTACAACACTTTAACCAACTAGGCTACAAAGACTTTATATTTTAAATTCAACACCAAATTTGATAAACGCGGGACGTTTTAACATTAATATAAGTTCAACTTTTTAACTAACTAATCTATATATATATATAATGATGCTTAATTTTTAAAGTGTCCGGATTGCCGGGTCGAGAGCTGTGGTTAATTTGGATACTTGGGTCGGATTGTGGGTTTACCCGTTTTTAAATTTAAAACGGTTAAAAATAAAATTAAAAATGCTAAAGGTATGTTTCGAACTTGCAACCTAACAAAACAAGTACAACTCTTTAACCAAATAGGGTACAAAGACTTTATATATTAAATTCAAACACCAAATTTGATAAATGCGGGACGTTTTAATATTAATATAAGTTCAACTTTTTAACTAACTAATATATAATAATGTTGAGTAAATGGATACTTGGGTCGGATTATGTGTTGACTCACCCATAAATTTAAAACGGTTAAAAATAAAATTAAAAATGTTATCCGTAATTTTTTTCACGGTTTTTATATTATTACTCGTGCAAATGCACGGGCTAAATGCTAGTTTAAATAAAATTGCTTTGGTCTATTAACTAATCATTTATTAGGAATAGAAAAAAAAATTATTATCATTACATTGATTTATGTGTATATTCAGAATAATTAATATACTTATCATGTTTAACCATAAAAATAAAAGAGCGGACCCTACAAATATTACTTTTCCTAATAAGTCTTAATAAATCATTTAATGCATAAGAAAATTAATCAATGTTGTTTTGCTCAATTAAGTAGTCATTAATTAGGAATAGCAAAAAACTATTGTTTATCCCTACATTGGTTAAATCACATTAAAAAACTTCAAATCTAGATTTTTCTTTTTTCAATAATTCTCATTTAATTTAAATAAATAATATTTACATATAGAAAAAAAATTAAAAATAATATCTATAAAATCTAAAATTCTAAAAACCAAAGAATAATTAACTATTTACACAATTTTCAACTCTTCAAAACAAATTCTACAACTAGAAATGCAACACATTTTAATACATTTGTTCCATACTCTAATTTCTGATTTCTATCCGGTAATTAGGTTTTTATATTTTTGTATTAGGTTAGACATTTCTCTTATAAGTTCAAGTTTGACTTTTATTTTTAGAAGGCTCGGTTCCGCATCGACTTTGGAATTGGAAATAGACAAATTCCCGTAAATTAAGCACATTGCAGCTTGTAAACACATTAAATCAATTTAATAAGACTTGTCGCTTGAAAATATTAAACTCAGGACCTCGGGGAGGTTAAAGATATTCTACGGTTTTCCCGCTAGACTATAAAAGGGATCTGATTATAAGCTTTGAGCTAGACATGAATGGGAAACAAAGGTCTTGATAAGTAAAATTGTTTCTAAGCATCTATTTTAATTATCTCATACTTTTTTATTGAAATGTTAAAAGTGTTTATTTTAACTTTATGTAAGACAAGTAACTCATGGATACTCTTAGCCATTGACAATGCCAGAGCTACATTGTGGGACTGGCTTTAACTCAAATTGGCTTTGCATTGTTAAACTGTTTGTAAATTTCTATTTATTAAAGAGCATTGCTTCTTCTTCAGACCACAAAGTTGAGAACATATTAACTATATAATTTCTTTTTTATTACACAACCTTCCCTCTCTACTCTCTTGTATTTGTTATCTTAGATAAGTTTAATATTTGTATCAAAGTTGATGAAAGAAAGAGAAACAGATTGGGCATGAAATTACATTTTCTCTTACAATGAAGATTATTCTATTATTTTTAAAGAAATAATGTCATCTCACTAAATTAAATAGAATTTTTTCTTTAATGCAGACTAAATTTTAATTATTAGTCGATATTTTGGTCAACTCAAATAAATTTTAAGGGCGGAGGCACAATGGTGCTATAGTCTAGGCCAAATTTTATATAGCTTAACTCAAATAAATTAGAACTAGTCTAGGTAATATTTGATCCAATCTTCTTTTTAATTTAGTAGCCCAGTCCAATATTATTAAACTAGTGAGTCAATTTGTGAACTCTTCCAAGTTTACGATTCGACTCAAAGAAAATGAGTCGCGAGTGACAAAACTCTTTAGAATTTAAAACCAACTTGATTAATTTGGCTACCGAAATCGAAAAAGATGTACTTTTGATAAAAGGATATGATACATTGTTTTTTATAGTTGTAAGTTTCAATTTTTAGCTCATGAATAGTAAAGAGTAGGTTTGTTAAGATATAAGTTATTTAAATAACTTGGATTATTTGAAAAATAGTTATTGGTGGTGATTTTGAGAATGTGTAAAAAAAATTTGTTAATAAGAGCATCAACAGCGCACAAGACGTCTGGCCTCTTATTTTGTCAAATCTATATTCCACCTCAGCAGAAAGCGGGCACACATTGTACTTGGGCAAAACACTCAAATGCTTACGCCGCCCTCTTATCTAAATAATTTAAAAGTGAATTTTATTTATACTATTTTAAATAAATAACTAATTTTGAAAATTTGAGAATTTAAACCCTTAAAACTTAAAACGTGTTAATATAATTAATAAAAAAATATATTAATTGATATAAAATATATATTTATTAATTAAATATATAAGTAATATTCCTATGTTATATATATTATTGGAAAATTTGAGAATTTTATCCTTAAAACATGTTAATATAATTAATAGAAAAATATATTAATTTATTTGAAATATATATTTATTAATTAAATATATATATAACTAATATTAAATAAATTGAAATATAAAATATTTTTATAATTTAAAATATATTATAATATTAAAATAAATTTGAGAATATATAACTAATATTTCTATATTATAATAAAATATAAAATATTTTTATAATTTAAAATATATTATAATATTATTATAATTTAATATATAATTAATATTCCTATATTATAGTAAAATTTTAAAATATATATTTATTTAATGTTATTATAATGTTACTTAAAATAGTAGGAAAAAATATTATAATTAAATATATAACTAATATTCTTATATTATAGAGTATAATTATGAAAATGTCAGGGCATGACCGGCATAGAGGGCACTGCCCTCTTTTTGCTTTTATTTACAATGCAAAAAATGAAAAAAAGCAATGATCTGTCATTTTCCACGCTGTACGATGCGGGCACAGGTCAAGCGCTGAATATGCTCTAAGACTTAAAGAGTATTAATATATAATTGTAACTCTGGAAAAATCCTTTCTCGGTTTCCGTATAAAGTTTAAAGTTCAAGAAATTTTCAACATCAGTTTGCGTGTTAGGAATCTTTTTTTTAAATAAAATATTTTATTAAAAACATTTTAAATGATCCTTGACAGTTTTAAAATTAATTAAAAATAATTAATTTGGTGTTCAATTTTAAATAATTCAGAGATTTACGGTAATAAAATTACAATTTTTAGAAATATGTAGTTTAAATTAATTTAAGATAATTAATTTAAAAATTTATTTATTTTGAAACAAAGTCGCCAAATTTATCTTTGAAAATAAATAAAAGTGACAAACGTATACAAACATATTGGCCAATATTTCTTTTAGTTCGTAGTTTGGTGATACTTGGGAAAAGGCTTTCGCGCTAATCCTCCGTACCCGTTTTAAAAACGTTCTCTACTTATAAATTTGAATTTTGAATATCGGTTACATAAAGTTTATTTTAACCGATTATTATTCCAGTCCTAATCATGATAAGGTTTCTACGTTATTTAAAGAATTATAAAAACAATTATTTAAATGTTGTTACCTATTGTTATTGATAGCTTAAGAAGGAAAGTACCCGAAGAACATATTCATTTAAAGGCATTAGGGTTGAAATATAAATCATAGATGATCCTTTATCAAAATATTTTTTGAGGAAATATTCCAAAAGTATTTTGAAAGTATTTTCTATTATTTCAGGAATTTTAAAAAATGGATTGAGGTTCCAAAAATTACAAAAATAATTTTGGATTTAGAAAATATGAACCAAATAGGCCTTAGGACTGGTGTCCTAGACCTTGAGTTCGTTTTCATCGGTTGGAGTCCGGGACCCTTGGTTGAACCCATCGGTCTAGGCTAAGAAGCCTCGATTGAGGTGCTAAGGACTCTCGCTCCTTTGTTGAAATCTATCGATCAAGGTGTAAAAATCACATGTTCTATGTTGGCATTGGGCTAAATTCACCAGTCTAAGGCTCGGGAATTCTCGATTAAGGTCAAGATTCATCGGTACTATGTTTGTTCTCTCGGTTGGAGCCCTCAGTCCTAGATGGAATCCATCAGTCATAGGTTTTACCCCTCGGTCGGATGTAAAAAGCATTAGTCGGACCTCTCGGTCCTAGCTGAAGAGCATCGGTTAGACCTCTCGGTCATCGATGAAGAACATCAGCCAGACCTCTCGGTCCTAGCTAACAAACCTCGGTCGGGCTTGTTGGTCCTAGGTTAAGATTCTCAATCGGACCTTTCGGTCCGAGACCAAAGATCCTATGTTGGAACTTTAGTCCTCGGTCGGACCTACTAGTCCTCAAGAACATCAAAATTGCAAGTTTTGAACTTTAGATGGAGGCTTGGATTCTTTGATTTAAGGTCCTAAATAACTTCACAAAGCTCCCTAGAACATTTAAAACATCATTCCAAGGTATCAATCGACATGGGTGATGATCGGTTTGTAGAAAAAAATTAGTTTTTAGTTTTAAAGTTGTGTTGAAGTGTAAGGAGCTAGCCAATAACTTCCTTATACTCTATATACTTGATTGATATCAAAACATAAACACCATATGTTCGTATGGACAATTCAAAACTAAAAAATTCAATTATTTTAAAACTTTTGATTTTGATCAAACATGATTGGGATGGTTCAAATATAATCCAAATAGTTGCCCAACATCATTACAATCATGTTGGGAAACTTTCTGGTTTTTGATCTTCAAAGATCAGTCCAAGAACAACAAACTCGTTTTTTTTTTTTTTTTTTTAAATTCAAATTTAGGTTTTTCTTTTTAAGACCGGTTGATCAATTCTAACTTTTACAAAAAAAACTCATAAATGATTATAAGATCAATTTCAATCATCAAATTTAAGAACCAGACAACATACAATCTTATGAAAACTTAAATATAAAAATTTAAATTTCAAACTGAAAGTATGAATTAAAGGATGATTAGAAGTTTACCAAGAATTGGAGAGCACTCCTTAGACCTTAGGAAAGCTTCTAAGATTCATAGATCCAAGTTATAGATCCTTATATGGTAAATTCGAAAAATCTGAAGTTTTGAGCTTCAATGACAGATTTTTTATTTCTTTTGATTTAGGGCTTGAGATGTTATTTCTTGGTTTCAGAAATGTTGAGGTAAGCTATTTACAGCAGTCCGAGGTTAGTTGATTCATCCAAGTGGATTGAATCATCCAAAAGTCATTAATGGTGTTTTTGCTGTTCTTGAATCAACTTAGTGATATAGGCAATAATTGTTCCTATAAATGTAGGGAAATGATTATTGTGGTGGGGTGATCATTTTGCCTTTTGAATGGAGTCAATCCGTTCAGAAACAACTAAATTCCATCTTTAAAAAATCAAAGATGGTTGTAGATGGTTATCCATTCGGCCTCACGATGGAGGAGATGATCGACAAGAGAATGACGTTGTTTCGAGGAAAAACGCGAATGTAGAGCGTTTTGTCCACATTCTATCTACACGTCATTGTGTTTCATCATTTTCGGCTAACGACGTTGAGGCGCGCGTTAGTCGATCCTTTGAGTCTCGCACGCGTGCATTTCTGGATAAAATGGGCTACGCGTGCGCATCCCAGATGTTGAATGAAAATCCACCATCCATATTCATACGCTCTAGTTTCAGCTGTAACGAAATTTATTTAATTCGGCTACACCCGATTACGTGTTTAATTTTTATTTAAAACTTTAAGTGATTTTTTGAAATTGATGTTTCTTTCACCTTTTGGCTTTAGTTTTGATCTTTTTAAATACAAAAAATATTAAAAAAAATATGACAAATATTTTGTCAATTTTTGTGTGAGTATATTTTAGGGTTAAATAAATAATTTTGTAGATGAAATGGGTACCTCATTTCATCCTAAATTATTTATTTCAATCCCATGATTTTTTTCTAAAATTATTTTAAGAATAAATGAATACAACATTTATCACAAAATTTTTTTTGGTAAGTTTCCTTAATTAATTAACTTTTAATTATCACAATAATTAATCCAATTAATTGTGTCAATTGGTTGTTGGGTCAAATTATTTTGACTAAGTGTTGAAATAATTTAACCATTGGAATTTTGATGATGAAATGAATTATGTGTTTTGATGCAGGTGTATCGAAATCATATTTCATAAGACTTGGTTCTAATGAGGCTCATTAGACCGATTTTGGCGTTAGATGCATAGAATTAGACGTGCAATCTAACTCAACGGAGTTAGACGTGCAGTCTAATGAATGCATAGAATTAGACGTGTAGTCTAACTCAACGGAGTTAGATGTGAAGTCTAATGAATGCATAGAATTAGACGTGCAGTCTAACTCAACGGAGTTAGACGTGTAGTCTAATGAATGCACAGAATTAGACGTGCAGTCTAACTCAACGGAGTTAGACGTGCAGTCTAATGAATTCCCGAATTATACGTGTGGTCTAATAGATCTACGGAATTAGACGTGCAGTCTAACTCAGTGGAGTTAGACGTGCAGTCTAATATATTTGCAATTAGACGGATAGTCTAATGTATATGGAATTAGACGGATAGTCTAATATATTCGGAATTAGACGGATAGTCTAATATTTTCGGAATTAGACGTGCAGTCTAACTCAACGGAGTTAGACGCGCAGTCTAATATATTTGCGGAATTAGACGTGCAGTCTAACTAAGTGGAGTTAGACGTGCAATCTAATGGATTGTGAAAGTTTAACGTATGTCTAACTCCTTCAGACAAGTCTAAGGTAGAACTGGAATTAGACGTGCAGTCTAACTTAGTGGAGTTAGACGTGCAATCTAATGGTTATTAAATAATTAGACGTGCAGTCTAAGTAAGTGAAAGTTAGACGTAAGTCTAACTCCTTCAGACAAGTCTGAGGTAGAACCGGAATTAGACATGCAGTCTAACTCAATGGAGTTAGACGTGCAGTCTAATGGTTATTGGATAATTAAACGTGTAGTCTAATTAAGTGAAAGTTAGACGTATGTCTAACTCCTTCAGACAAGTCTAAGGTAGAACCGGAATTAGACGTGCAGTATAATTCAGTGGAGTTAGATGTGTAGTCTAATGGTTATTAGATAATTAGACGTGTAGTATAATTAAGTGGAAGTTAGACGTAAGTCTAACTCCTTCAGACAAGTATGAGGTAAAACCGGAATTAGACGTGCAGTTTAACTCAATGGAGTTAGACGTGCAGTCTAATGGTTATTGGATAATTAGACGTGTAGTCTAATTAAGTGAAAGTTAGACATAAGTCTAACTCCTTCAGATTAGTCTAAAGTGACTGAAACTGTAATTAGATGTAAGTCTAATTCTATTAGACTAGGCGGTCTAATAGACTTTATTATTAGACGGTGATGTTTAAATTTCATTAGACTGATTTTCACAATCCGTCTAACTGAAATACGTCTAATGCTCAGCTTAAGCAGTATGCTTGAAGCTAGCACCCGCCTACCCACGTGTTATAGTTGTACCCTACTCTTGCTCCACTTTCTAGTGAAGATCAGTACAACAACTATATGCAACCAACCAACGAATGCCACGTAAGAGAATTTCCCTCATATTACTTGTTTTGCAGGTATATCCCTGATGGAATATTCGGCGCACTACCAGTAGCTGTACGGCCTTGGTCCTTGTGCTCAGGACCTGTTGTGTACAATGGAGGCTTTTCAATGGAAGAGTTCCATGTATCATTCTAAAAGATTCGACCGTTAGCTTCTGCCCAGTATTTATCAAATCCTAAGGACAACAGACAATCTTCCAATTGACAATCTTGCTTTCTGATATTTTCAGAGAGAGAAATCAAGCCTTTGAATATTCATACTATGAAGTTGCTTTCCTGATTGTACTGTGTGTGAATCAAGAGAGGGCTAGAATCAAAAACACCTTTAGCTGAGTGATATTCTTCATCTTGTAATTGAACAGAGTGTGTTCTGTTCAATAGTGAGCTAAGTGTGTGCAAACTGTATTTGATTCTAATCATATTATAGTGAATCCTTTCGGTGGTTGGAAGAAGGGGTGACGTAGGAAAGTTTCTCCGAACATCCATAAACAAACTACTGTGTTCTTTTATTTCTATCATCTTTTCATTTTTCATCTTGAGCTTCAAACCCAAGTAAATAATTCCATCTTGAATCTGTTTCAAGTGTTTACAAGTGTTTGCGTAGAATAGAAAGTGAACTAAATCCCTAACATGATTTCCTTCAAACCGTTTTTCATAAGTCTTCATCAATAACCAGACCCCCGTCTCTATCGATAAAGTCGATCCTATCAATTGGTATCAAAGCCTTGTTTCTATTCTCAAGCCTTTCCTGAAATATGTTGACCATAACCAAAGATGTCAATGATACAGCCATTCCAACTTTCTCTCGAGAAAACTACATTGTTTGGAAGAAAAGAGTTCGTGCTCATCTCTCTTCTCTTCATGACGACATGTGGAGTGTTTTCACAGAAGGTCCTATCAAGATTGATAAGGAGAAGGCTGACTGGAACGCTGATGAAAAGAGGCAAAACAACCTCAACAACATGGCTCTTGATGTTCTGTACATATCTCTCGATGACAGCATGTTCAACAACATTATCGAATGCGATACTGCCAAAGAGGTCTGGGACAGACTCACCCAACTGTGTGAGGGAACGAGCAAACTAAGGAAAACAAGATCATGGTTGCCACTCAACAGTTTGACAACTTCAAGATGCGTCCTGGTGAAACAATGAATGATTTCGACACCAGATTCAACAAGATCGTCTCATCTTTGTCTATTCTAAGCAAGACCTATAGCAACCGGGAGCTTGTTATCAAGGTCATGCGTGCTCTTCCAAGGGAATGGGACATAAAGATAATGGCGATGAAAGAATCCAAAGACCTTAACAAGATCTCTCTCTTTGATCTCTTTGCTGACCTCAAAGCCTATGAGTTCGAGCTGAACTGTAGGATGGAAGAAGATCAATCCACATCTGTTATCATTGCCCAAGGCGCTGGTGACTGCTGAAGAGCCACCAACCGCTCCGGGTGTGAAGATGGCAGCTCAGCATGTTGGGTTGAAATTTTTAATTGATTTAAAAATACTTAACAATCTTGATTTGATGATTGATGAAATAGTTTTTGGATAAAACTAAGTTCAATAATTGTTAGTAATATCAAATATATAAATATATATTTATATATCAACATCTTAAGTGGTGTAGTGGTAAGCATGCCCACCTGTCATACAGGTGATCTCGGTTCAAATCTCACTAGGTGCATAATTAATAAATTTTTTGTTAATTTGCAGGCACACCTGAAAGTCAACGCGGAGTTAGACCGATTTTATGAAAGAGTCTAATAGATACAAGGAATTAGACGTGAGTCTAATATATTTGAGGAATTAGACGTGAGTCTAATATACTTGAGGAATTAGACATGAGTCTAATATACTTGCAGAATTAGACGTGAGTCTAATATACTTGCGGAATTAGACGTGAGTCTAATATACTTACGGAATTAGACGTGAGTCTAATGAATTGTGAAAGTTAGACGTGAGTCTAATGAATTGTGAAAGTTAGACGTAAGTCTAATATATTTGCGGAATTAGACGTTAGTCTAATATATTTGCAGAATTAGACGTGAGTCTAATGAATTGTGAAAGTTAGACGTGAGTCTAACTCCTTCAGATTAATCTGAGGTAGAACCGGAATTAGACGTGCAATCTAACTCAGTGGAGTTAGACGTGCAGTCTAATGGTTATTGGATAATTAGATGTGTAGTCTAATAATGTGAAAGTTAGACGTGAGTCTAACTCCTTCAGATTAGTCTGAAGTGATTGCAATTAGACGTAAGTCTAATTCTATTAGACCAGGCGGTCTAATAGACTATGTTATTAGACGAGGATGTTTAAATTTCATTAGATTGATTTTTACAATCCGTCTAACTGAAATACGTCTAATGCTCAGCTTAAGCAGTATGTTTGAAGCTAGCACCCGTCTACCCACGTGCTCCAGCTGTACGCTACTCCTGCTCCACTCTCCTTTGAAGATCAGTACGACAGCCAGCTGTAACCAATTGATGAATGCCACGTAAGTAAATATTCTTTCCACTACTTGTTCTGTGCAGGACAAATTCAGAAGAATATTTGGCCACTACCAGATTGGTACGGCCACGTTCCATATGTACAGTGCATGCTGTACTTGTGTACTATGGGAGGCCTTCCAATGGATGCTTGCCACGTATCCAAAAGGAAGATTCGACCGTTGAAGTTTTTCAAGAATATATTGCTGCCTAAGGATGAAGATGAAGAGAAGCAGAAAACAAGACAGAAGCTGAAACTTTCTCTCTCAGTGAATCAAAAGATTTCCAGAAGCTTGATTTCTTGAATCAACTTACTCTCTCTCTAGATATTTTATTCTCAAGTGTATTTTGTAAATCACTACGTGAAGTTGAGAGATAAGTTACTGGACTATTTGATAGTCATTAACAGTGTGTTGTAAGTTGAACAGAGGTTGTTCTGTTCCATAGAGTATTAGCTAGTCAGCTAACTGTATTTGATTGAAAAGTATAGTGAATCGTTCTGGTGGTTGGAAGAAGGGGTGACGTACGAGAGTTTGCTCCGAACATCCATAAACAACTTCTTGTGTTCTTTACTTTTTGTCATTCATCTTTCATTGGTTTAAACCTTCAAATCCGACGAACAATTCCGCACTTAAATCTGTTTCAAGAGTTCGAAGGATTTGCGAAGAATAGAAAGAGATATTAATCCCTAACAGGATTTCTATCAAACTGTTTATCCGAAGTCGTCAACAATAGTCAGACCCCCGTCTCTATTGGTGTCGTCGATCCTAACAATTGGTATCAGAGCCTCGTTTTCTATTCTCAAGCTTCAAAAGAATCTAAATCATGTCTATGGCTGTCATCAACAATGTTCCCATATTCTCAGAGGAAAACTATGTTGTGTGAAAGGAGAGAATCCACGCTCATCTAGCTGCCATTGATGATGACATGTGGTTTGTCATCACCGACGGTCCGATAAAGATTGAGAAGGCTAGATCTGAGTGGACCAATGAAGATAAAAGACAGAACAACCTCGACAACATAGCAAAAGACATCCTCTACAAGACATTGGATGACAACATGGCATTCAAGATCATTACATGTCCCACTGCCAAAGATATTTGGGAGAAGCTGACTAAAATGTGTGAGGGCAACAAGCAAACAAAAGAAAACAGACTCATGGTTGCCACTCAACAGTTCGATAACTTCAAGATGCGTCCTGGAGAGACGATGACTGAGTTCGATAAGAGATTCAGTAAGGTTATCACTTCTCTATCCACTCTGGGCAAAACTTACAGCAACAGAGAGGTTGCGATCAAAGTCATGCGTGCTTTGCCCAAAGAGTGGGATATTAAGACGATGGCGATGAGGGAGTCTAAAGACCTCAATAAGATGGAGCTCTTTGACTTGCTGGCCGATCTAAAGGCCTATGAGTTCGGGTTGAACTATAGAAATGAAGAGAAGCACCCCACATCCACCATCATAACAAAGGCATTGGTGACTGTTGAGGAGCCATCTACTGTCACTGCTGTGAAGGCTGCTGCTATGCAGATTAGCAGCAATGCCATGGCTCTTTTCATGAAGAAAATCTGCAAATTCATGAAGAAGAGACAATTCAAGGAAGGAAACAGCAAGCCGAAGCGTAATGAGAAAAAGAAAGATGACAAAAAGAACAAGAAAGAGCTGAAGACTCTCATGGCAGCTGAAAACAAAGCCAAGTGGGCCGACAGCGACTCAGATGATTCATCATCCAACGTCAGTGATGATGAAGAGGTCACTTGCTTCATGGCAAAAGAAGAAGTTGACTCTGAGGTATTTGATTTATTCTCTGAAAAATTCTCAAGAGATGAGTTAATTACTGCACTCAATTACGTGGTCATTGAGTACAAGAAACTGTCAAACTCTTTTGATGAACTAAATTTGAAAAACAAATCTGACAGCTCTTCTTCATCTCAAAACAATGATTCTGAAGTTTTTGAAAACAAAATGGCTGAGCTCTCATCTGAGAATGAGAAGCTCAAGGAAAATGTTCAAACTCTGTTTTCTGAAAACCAACGTTTGACATATGTGGTCGGTTCCTGGACGAAGTCTGGAGATACAGTCAGACAACAGATAAGTATGCTGAGGCCTGCGGATGCAAATCCGGTTTAGGATTTGATGGCAATGACTCAGACAAGTCTTGTGAAAAGTTAAGCCCAGAAACTGATAAGTTTAAGTCTATAAACTTTGTCAAAGGGAGCTTAACTAAGAATGGAACTGATCCAAACTGTGATGAGTTAACCTTAAAGGATGAGATTACTTATGTTCCGCCAACTGTTAGCTGACTGAAACTTAAGATGGAAGGAGCCAGCAAGTCTGGCATATTAAAACTTGACAGGAAGTCAAGGAGTTTTAGACAAAACCATCCTCTAAGATTAACAGTTCAGCTGCTAGCAGAAAGACGTCTGCTAAGCATAAATCATACGCACCGATCATAACGCAACATTGGAAATCCATAAAAATAATCAAAGTATAGATTCCCAAGGGACTAATAAGTCATGGACCCAAAGAAAAATGGGTACCAGATTCGTTATTGTCTTTGAATGTAGGTAAAACAGGAAAGCAGCTTGGAAGAGCCAAACGATATCTGGACAACCGCTTGCTCGGACATAGCATATGACAATCAGCAGCCTGAAGTGGCTGACATCTTCTCGAAGCCACTTCTCGAGTCTAAGTTTTCTTACCTTAGAAATATTTTTAGGATTGTTAGATTATGATAATGCCTAGATTATGTTTAAATCATGAACTCAACTAGTTTTGATAATTTAATTTAAATCATCAAAAAGGGGGAAAGTGTTGGGTTGAATTTTTTAATGAACTCAACAAGTTTTGATAATTTAATTTAAATCATCAAAAAAGGAGAAATTGTTAGGTTGAAATTTTTAATTGATTTAAAAATACTTAACAATCTTGATTTGATGATTGATGAAATAGTTTTTGGATAAAACTAAGTTCAATAATTGTTAGTAATATCAAATATATAAATATATATTTAGATATCAATATCTTAAGTGGTGTAGTGGTAAGCATGCCCGCCTGTCATACAGGTGACCTGGGTTCGAATCTCACCAGGTGCATAATTAATAAGATATTTGTTAATTTACGGGCACACCTGAAAATCAATGCACGCGAGCAAAGTCAACACGGAGTTAGACCGATTTTATGAAAGAGTCTAATAGATGCAAGGAATTAGACGTGAGTCTAATATACTTGCGGAATTAGACGTGAGTCTAATGAATTATGAAAGTTAGACGTGAGTCTAACTCCTTCAGATTAATCTGAGGTAGAACCGGAATTAGACGTGCAGTCTAATGGTTATTGGATAATTAGACGTATAGTCTAATTAAGTGAAAGTTAGACGTGAGTCTAACTCTTTCAGATTAGTCTGAAGTGATTGCAATTAGACGTAAGTCTAATTTATTAGACTAGGCGGTCTAATAGACTATGTTATTAGACGGGGATGTTTAAATTTCATTAGACTGATTTTTACAATCCGTCTAACTGAAATACGTCTAATGCTCAGCTTAAACAGTATGTTTGAAGCTAGCACCCGTCTACCCACGTGCTCTAGCTGTACGCTATTCCTGCTCCACTCTCCTGTGAAGATTAGTACGACAGCCAGCTGTAACCAATTGATGAATGCCACGTAAGTAAATAATCTTTCCACTACTTGTTTTGTGCAGGACAATTTTAGAAGAATATTTGGCCACTACCAGATTGGTACGGCAACGTTCCATATGCACAGTGCCTGCTGTACTTGTGTACTATGGACGGCCTTCCAATGGATGCTTGCCACGTATCCAAAAGGAAGATTCGACCGTTGAAGTTTTTCAAGAATATATTGCTGCCTAAGGATGAAGATGAAGAGGAGCAGAAAACAAGACAGAAGCTGAAACTCTCTCTCATTGAATCAAAAGATTTCCAGAAGCTTGATTTCTTGAATCAACTTACTCTCTCTCTAGATATTTTATTCTCAAGTGTATTTTGTAAATTACTACGTGAAGTTGAGAGATAAACTACTGGACTATTTGATAGTCATTAACAGTGTGTTGTAAGTTGAACAGAGGTTGTTCTGTTCCACAGAGTATTAGCTAGTCAGCTAACTGTATTTGATTGAAAAGTATAGTGAATCCTTCCAGTGGTTGGAAGAAGGGGTGACGTAGGAGAGTTTGCTCTGAACATCCATAAACAACTTCTTGTGTTCTTTACTTTCTGTCATTCATTTTTCATTGGTTCAAATCTTCAAATCCGACGAACAATTCCGCATTTGAATCTGTTTCAAGAGTTCGATGGATTTGCGAAGAATAGAAAGAGATATTAATCTCTAACAGGATTTCTATCAAACTGTTTATCCGAAGTCGTCAACAATAGTCAGACCCACGTCTCTATTGGTGCCGCCGATCCTAACACAGCAGCTGAGCAGCGATGCCATGTCTCTCTTTGTGAAGAAGTTTGGCGACTTCAGGAAGAAGAGAAACTCTAACTCTAACTCAAACTCTTCAAATTCTAATGACAATAAAAAATCTAAAGCTAATGTTACTTGTTTTAACTATGGTATTAAAGGTCATTATGCATCAGAATGCCAGAAGCCAAAACGTGAAGATGCCAAGGATGATGGAAAAGAGCTGAATGCTCTTATGGCAGGTGACGGGAAGAACAAAGGAAGCAGCCGTGGTTCTTACTTTTCATCTAGTGAAAGTGATGAAGAAGAGATGGCTTGCTTCATGACAAGAGAAGATGGAGAAAGAACTCAGGAGACTGAGGTATTTGATTTCTTTTCCGAAAGGTTTTCAAGGGAACAACTGGTAGCTGCACTAGATGACATGGTCATTGAGTAAATAAAGCTAGAAGAATCCATAAATGAAACTAAATCTTTACCAGATATAAACAAACCAAATATGTTTCAAGCTGAAGAGTCAAATGTTTTTGAAAAGAAGATTGAAGAGATCTCATCTGAAAATGAGATGCTCAAAGAACAGATTCAAACACTTTCATTTGAAAACAAGAGGTTAAATTATGTTGTATGTGTATGGACAAGGTCTAGAGACGCTGTCAAACATCAGATCAGTATGTTGAAACCTGCTAGATCTAGATCTGGATTGGGGTTTGATAGCAATGACCCTAACCTGTCATGTAAAAAGTCCAACTCATCTGACAAGATTAAGCCAATAAGTTTTGTCAAAGGGAGTATGACTAACATTGAATTAGATCCTATTCATGAAGAATTTTCTTTCAAAAATGAAATAGTTTATGTTCCGCCTACTGTTAGCTGGCTTAAGAATAAGCTAGAAGAAGCTAATAAGTCTGGCAATTTAAAATTTGACTCTAAGTCAATGAGTTTTAAAAGAAAATCTTCTTCAAAAGTTAAGGGATCAATGGCTAGCAGAAAGTCATCTGCTAAGTCAAAATCTTATGCATTAATCACAACACAAAATGGGAAATCCATTAGAATAACTCAAATATGGATTCCTAAGGGACTAATTGATCGAGGACCCAATTGAGTATGGGTACCAAAATGTGTAAATAGTTTCTTTTGTAGGTGATGCAGGAGGATTGCAGGAAGGAAGCAAGAAGAATACTCTTTTGAGTACACAACCTGGAAGATCAACAATGGCCTTTTCCATTCTAGTAGATAAATGTTTTTATTTGTTAAAAATGTTTTTGGTCTTTGGACCACAAAAACTGTCTCTTATGTTTTATGTCCATATACAAAATGAGAGGGAAAATTACTTTGGAAATAAGGATACTCTCTAGACGAAAATTCTTAATCGGTTTATTAGACAAGAATGTCTAAAAGAAACAGCTTGTACTTAGACGTATTTTTTCTCAAAATCTATACATCTAAGTCTATATGTTGAGGTTTTAAGCCTACGCGATTAGACGGACACGTCTAAGAGACGTTAGACGTTTTTACGTCATGAGCAAGAGGATGCTCACGTCTAATCAAACACACGTCTAACATGTGGTGTTCATGCGAAATTAGACGTACGCGTCTAATAGACATTAGACGTATTGTTATGTAACACGAAATTAGATGTATGCGTCTAATAGACCCATCCGTTTAATAGACGTTTAGTTATATAGATTTATGTAGTAAGAAAAACGTCTAACTACGTGCCGATTAGACTGCTCAAGGAAAGCTGTCCCACGATGAAAGCTATTCATTTTTTCCCGCTCAAAACATTGAACAGTCATCTCTTATCAACATGAAGACACGTGTCTTTCAAGTTTAGAGAAAATGACTGATATACCCTCATTTTTAATGATGACTCCTTGAAAAATGACGTCTAACATTTATTGATGGGCCATACCCTTAAGAAAAGAGACGGTTATTCTGTGTATCTTTTCTCTGTCTATATAAGGACATTAGTGCATGAGTTTGAAAGTTTTTCATCTCTCGAAATTCTTAAGAACCCTAGTTTTCTCTACATTTCTCTCTCTAAATCTCTCTGAAATCTTGTGTCGGTTCATATTCTTTCGAAAATGGTGAACAAGAAAATCACTTTGGGTCATTGTACTTTGCAGGTGGATTTTCCATCGGTATACACTTTCGATCAACAGGAAGTAGTGGATATGTTCAGAACCTTAGAATATTCTGGATTGAGGAAGTATCTCGGTGGTCCGTTCATATTCTATGAGAAAGAAGTTCGCGAGTTTTTCAAATCTGCAACTATGGTGGGTGAATCCATCGTAGCAACCGTCAACGACGTGGAGTTTTCTTTCGATGAAACCGTATATGCGGAGTTCTTTGAACTTCCAACGGAGGGGCACACTTTCGACCTGATCCTTTCATCATAAGTCATGAAAAAGATGAAGAAAACCTTTTTCTACCGATGGTTCAATGATACATGTTAATGGAAATAAGAAGGTACTTAAACCCCACTTCATTTTGCTGAATGACGTGGTAGAAAAAACACTACAAGGGAAATCTGGCTCCTTCCAACTCTATAGTCAAGACCGTTTTGACTATATGTGCGCTATTTCAAAGGGAATCCAGGTAAACTAGGAATCTACCCTTTTTTAGAACCTCTACTTTTTGATCTGTCAGGCAAACAAGGAAAGAATAACGTATGCGGCTCAATTGAGTCGTTTGATTGAGCATTTGGAGGTTCCTGTTGGTGAACCTGAGCAGATCAACTCTCCGAGAGTATTTTCTGCCCTTACAGTCGCAAGTACACTAATAAGGATGAAGAACAATATGGAATGTGCCTCTGGTGCATCTAATAATCAAACTAGTGGTAAGCCCTTTACCCGATCCAAACAACCGTCCGCTTTTGTTATGTCAATAGGGAAAAAAGATCGAAAATAGTGAATGAATCAGAGGTCAATTCCTCTAGTCTGAAAAGTTCAACCAACAAGGACTCTGAATCAGTCGATTCAAGGTTAAGGCAAGGTCCAGGCGTACTTGTTACAACTCCGATGTCCTCTCTATCTACTCCATCAACTATTTTAAGAAAGCCTTCGAGATCCAGTGTCTCAAAGGAAAAGAAGACGAAGGCGCCCCGCGCGTCTAAATCATTGAAGGTAACCTCTTCTAAATCGTTGTCCGTTGTGCCTAAGTTTGATATTCCTATAGTGGAACAAGATGAATCTATTTTTTCTCCCTTAAGTGAATCTGCTGAAGGGCCCGCTGTTGAGTCAGTTGGTCCAAATGATGAAAATGCTAACAGGATTGTGTCTCTTGTTGTTCAACTCGATCAAGTAGCTGTCGGTGCTACAGAAAGTGCTCAACCAGAACAAGGTATTGTTCTTACCCTTGTTGCTGGTGAATCTACCGAAAAAGACTCTTTAGTAGCCGGAAAGGTTATTCGTGTAGAGCTCCCTGCCGAGTTGTGTAAGGAACCCCAATCAGCATATGAATTGATGTGTTCCGCAAGGCAGTCGTACGGAATTGTGATCAGTGAACCCAGACCTGCTCCAAAACCCGTCGAGGTTGTTGGAAAAGGTAAAGATATTGAAATTCCAGTTCCTGAAGAAGTATCGGAGGCAAAGAGCATTGTTGACCTCGTGTTGGATCAAGTTAAAGCTATTGCTTCTTGAAAAATTGGAAATCTTTGAATCATGGTCCCTGGAAAGATTGTCCTCCAAGTACAATGAAACCCTGTCAAATTCTGCGATAACCTGAGAGTGGAAGAAGCGGGTAGCCAATGAGAAGAAAGTTCTCAAGTGGGCTAAAACTTCAGAGGTTGCTGAGGCTCTGAAGAGAAAGGATCTCGTTGAAGCATGCTTATATGGAAAAACCCTTTTCCCAATTCTTGAAGCCAGAAAGGCTAATTTCAACCCTGTTGAGAAAGGTTCTGAAATTGAAGTGAAAGTATTAAAGAGACTGGATGACATCATGGATAGCTACGTCTTGGTTGCTTCCCGATACGTTCATGGCGCTAATTGCTCTGATGCAAAGCCATTTGATGATGATGAACCGATGGATATTCTTGATGCTGATGACAATGCCGATGAGCTAGATGCTGCTCTATTGATCGAATTCGGGAATCTTTCTGCTGAAGAGAGACATATTCTGGATCAACCAATTCAAGAGAATCCTCATGATGAAGAAGAGGAAGTGATTGTTCAAGAGCCTGAACAAGCTCTTATAACAAATGAAGAAGAAGTTCTTGAAGAAGATGTGATTAAGGAGGCCGCTCAAGCTCCTTTTGAAGAAAATGTTGTGATATCCTCTGTTGTGAGAGCAAAGGAAGCCCAAGTGAAAGTGGTTGAGGTAACTCAGCCAGAGATTATCAGATCTGAGGGGGAATCCACCAAAGATAAGAATGTTGAAGAAGGAAGTTCCTCATCTGAGGAGGAACAGGATCAATACGCAAGTTATGTAAAGCCTCGTTTATTCCCCAACACCATTGTGGGAAATGTTCATGATAATATCAACATTCCTCTTCACTACTCTGGAAATCTATATGAGAGATTTCAGAGAGCTAAAGATGAACTGTTAGAAGAGGAGTAGAATGAAGCTGATAAGGTAGCTGAGAAGGATCAACCGGAGTAATCCATGCAGATTCATACAAACTTTGAGCCAATTCAGAGTATGGCAGCAAAGTCTCAAGAAAATTCATCAAATGAAGAATCCTCTACTGAAGGTAACAAGCTGTTAAAGTCTATGACTTCTGTGCTCTCATCTCTTCAGAAGAGCATTGTAAAGGCCTTGAACACCCAAGAAGAAGAAAGAAAGGACTTTGCCGAAATTATCAAAGTTCTGAATTGGATAACACTCTGAAGAAGAACACGTATGAGACTCACGTCTCAAATTTAAACTTCTCCAAGTTTGAAAAGAAACTCTTCAGCCGTCAATCTGAAATGATGGACATTGAAAGGAAAATCAATGATGACCGTCATAGGGAAACTTTGGATGAATTTAGTCTGGTGAAGAATCAGATGGTGGAAATTCAAGGGTGTTTAAGAAGAAATAATAGTGAACGACAGGAATTTGCTAACTCCATTGCAAGGAAGTTTCAAGCAAAGGAGAACGCAAAGGCTAATGCTGAAAGAGATCAACCTCGAATCACCCAAGGCAAGTCAAGTAGAAGAAGTGACAGTGTGTCAACCGGCACTAGATCCAGACGAGCCCCAAGTAATGATGATATTCGTAGGCCAACCAAGAGAGGTGGAGGTCGAAGCGGTGGTGATCGTTGAGGACGAAGTAGTGGTGGTGGCCATAGTAGGCTGTCTGGTGTTGATCAAGGAGGTTGTGCCACGGGTGGTGATCGTGGTGGTAGATCAAGTGGAAGCGGTCGTGGTGGTCGTAACTTTCCTCCTTTTCTCAACATGTTAACCGGACAAGACATGAGCCCAACCGATCCTCGAGTTAAAAGGGAAGAACAATAATTTCTTTTCTTCTACTCTGTTTAACTCTTTCAAACAATGTTTCTTTGATAGTTTTCTGAATATTGATTTTTGGAAGTTTGATGTAAGTAAACAAGGGTTTCTTTTATTTATATGATGAATGCATATCTTGGTATATATATATATGCAGGTTTTCAATTTCTTCATCAAAAAGGGGGAAATTGTTGGGTCAAATTATTTTGACTAAGTGTTGAAATAATTTAACCATTGGAATTTTGATGATGAAATGAATTATGCGTTTTGATGCAAGTGTATCGGAATCATATTTCATAAGACTTGGTTCTAATGAGGCTCATTAAACCGATTTTGGCATTAGATGCATAGAATTAGACGTGCAGTCTAACTCAACGGAGTTAGACGTGCAAGTCTAATGAATGCGTAGAATTAGACGTGCAGTCTAACTCAACGGAATTAGACGTGCAGTCTAATAAATGCATAGAATTAGATGTGCAGTCTAACTCAACGGAGTTAGACGTGCAGTCTAATGAATGCACAGAATTAGACGTGCAGTCTAACTCAACGGAGTTAGACGTGCAGTCTAATGAATTCCCGAATTAGACGTGTGGTCTAATAGATCTACAGAATTAGACGTGTGGTCTAATATATTTACAATAGACTGATAGTCTAATGTATATGGAATTAGACGGATAGTCTAACATATTCGGAATTAGACGTGCAGTCTAACTTAGCAGAGTTAGAAATGCAGTCTAATATATTTGCAGAATTAGACGTGCAGTCTAACTCAGTGGAGTTAGACATGCAGTCTAATGGATTGTGAAAGTTAGACGTATGTCTAACTCCTTCAGACAAGTCTGAGGTAGAACCAGAATTAGACGTGCAGTCTAACTCCGTGGAGTTAGATGTGTAGTCTAATGGTTATTGGATAATTAGACGTGTAGTCTATTTAAGTGAAAGTTAGACGTAAGTCTAATTCCTTCAGACATGTCTGAGGTAAAACCGGAATTAGACGTGCAGTCTAACTCAGTAGAGTTAGACGTGTAGTCTAATAGTTATTAGATAATTAGACGTGTAGTCTAATTAAGTGAAAGTTAGACGTAAGTCTAACTCCTTCAGACAAGTCTGAGGTAGAACCGGAATTAGACGTGCAGTCTAACTCAGTGGAGTTAGATGTGCAATCTAATGGTTATTGGATAATTAGACGTGTAGTCTAATTAAGTGAAAGTTAGACGTAAGTTTAACTCCTTTAGACAAGTCTGAGGTAGAACCGGAATTAGACGTGCAGTCTAATGGTTATTGGATAATTAGACGTGTAGTCTAATTAAGTGAAAGTTAGACGTAAGTCTAACTCCTTCAGACAAGTCTGATGTAGAACCGGAATTTGACGCGTAGTCTAACTAAGTGGAGTTAGACGTGCAGTCTAATGGTTATTGGATAATTAGACGTGTAGTCTAATTAAGTGAAAGTTAGACATAAATCTAACTCCTTCAGATTAGTCTGAAGTGACTGAAACTGTAATTAGACGTAAGTCTAATTCTATTAGACCAGGCGGTCTAATAGACTCTGTTATTAGACGGGGATGTTTAAATTTTATTAGACTGATTTTCACAATCCGTCTAACTAAAATACGTCTAATGCTCAGCTTAAGCAGTATGCTTGAATCTAGCACCCGTCTACCCACGTGCTATAGCTGTACCCTACTCCTGCTCCACTTTCTAGTGAAGATCAGTACAACAGCTATATGAAACCAACCAACGAATGCCACGCAAGAGAATTTCCCTCATATTACTATTTTTGAAGGTACATCCCTGATGGAATATTCGGCGCACTACCAGTTGTTGTACGGCCACGATCCTTGTGCTCAGAACCTACTGTGTACAATGGAGGCTTTCCAATGGAAGAGTGCCACGTATCATTCTAAAAGATTCGACCGTTAGCTTCTGCCCAGTATTTATCAAATCCTAAGGACAATGGACAATCTGCCAATCGACAATCTTGCTTGCTGATATTTTCAGAGAGAGAAATCAAGCCTTTGAATATTCATATTGTGAAGTTGCTTTCCTGATTGTACTGTGTGTGAAATCAAGAGAGAGATAGAATCAAAAACACCTTTAGCTGAGTGATATTCTTCATCTTGTAATTGAACAGAGTGTGTTCTGTTCAATAGTGAGCTAAGTATGTGCAAACTGTATTTGATTCTAATCATATTATAGTGAATCCTTCCGGTGGTTGGAAGAAGGGGTGACGTAGGAGAGTTTCTCCGAACATCCATAAACAAACTGATGTGTTCTTTCATTTCTGTCATCTTTTCATCTTTCATCTTGAGCTTCAAACCCACGTAAACAATTCCGCCTTGAATTTGTTTTAAGTGTTTACAAGTGTTTGCGTAGAATAGAAAGTGAACTAAATCCCTAATAGGGTTTCCTTCAAACCGTTTTTCATAAACCTTCATCAATAGCCAAACCCCCGTCTCTATCGATAAAGCCGATCCTATCATTGGTTTTGTCCTTCGGGTTAATTATTTTGATTTTATTTATTCAAAAATAATTCAAAATAATTATTTTAATTTTATAAATCGAGTATGTAGATTTTTAGTGCTTATAGAGTGTCTCTCTCGAATCGAGTTTAATACAACAAACTGGTTTTAAAAATGTTGATCCGAGTATGACATCTAACACTAAGTTATCTTGTCTAATTTATAATGAGGGTGTTTAAAAAGATAGAACTTATAGCGTGCTGACATTGGAGTGACATGGTGATGTTGTCTATAATAATTCGTCGAGGTACTAGGGATCTTTCCTCGGTGATTATCCTAACAGGGTTAATTTCATGGGGGAATCCTGTTTTACATGTCTTAACAAAGTACTTGTAAAATCCATGGGATAATGATAAAGAGATCATCATAGGTATTGAAACATCAATTCCAATCTAGCATTAATATGAATAGATTATTAATTTTTAGTCATGTACAAATGGTTAAGATTATTTACCAGGAGATATGAAAGAAACATGAACGTTTTATTAATTCTTATGTAGGTTACTAACAATTAATGCTCAAGGTGATCATATATGTATAGTTAGGGTACTTTCCACATATAGTTTTTTTTATGGAAATTGACGAACTTGCCACGAAGGTCACTCATAGGTGAGGCTGAAGACAATCATATATAAATGATCGTGGTATTATCAACAAATATGATTTCGTGTTTTTGTGAACTAGAAGGGGAATACCTATTGAAAAATAGGATTTTGATTTGAGTACCTATCGAGGGATAGGGTTTTGAATACTTATTCGAGTGATAGGGTTTTTGTTTGGGTACCTACCAAGCGATATGATTTTGTCAGGATCATGTATGAATGATTACTATGCTTGTTAATAAACAAGGCTTAGATACCTATCGAGAAATAGGGTTTTGAATACATATTTGTGAGATTGGGTTTTGTTACATGTTCGAGCCATAAGGTTTGGATACCTATTCGGACGATAGTGTTCTGTTTTTGATATATTTGGTCGCAGTGATGTTACAAGAGGGGATACCTATTGAGATATAGGGATTTAGCGGAATCGTAAATAAACGATGTCTCGACCTATTGATAAATAGGATTTTTCAGACATAATCGTGTATGGATGATTAGTGCACCTATCAGTAGATAGGGTTTCTAACGGAATTGTATACAATCAATATCTCGACCTATCGATAAATAGGGTTTTCAGAGGAATCATATACAAATTATGTTTCAACCTATCAAAATATAGGGTTTTCAGACGAAATCGTGTACGAACGATTAACGCACCTATCAACAAATAGGATTTCTAACGGAATCATATACAAATGATATCTAAACCTATCGATAAATATGGTTTTTAGACAGAATCGTGTATGAACGATTTCTCTTACCTATCGAAATATAGGGTTTCTGATGGAATCATATACAAATGATATCTCGACCTATCAATAGATAGAGTTTACAGATAAAATTGTGTACGATCGATTAGTGCACCTATCAACATATAAGGTTTTAACGGAACAATATAAATGATGTCTCGACATCAATAAATAGGGTTTTCAAACAGAATTGTGTACGGATGATTAGCACACATATCAATTGATAGGATTTCTAACAAAATCATATACAAATAATGTATTGACAAATATGGATTTGACAAGATCATGTATGTATGATCTCAAGTCCTTGTCAACAGACAAGATTGTTAACGGATCATCTTACAAATGATCTCTATGCTTTTTAACAAACAAGACTTATAAAAGAATTGTGTACAAACGATTTCTCGTACCTATGGACAGACAGAGTTTCTAACGGATCATATACAAATGATGTCTCGACACATTTACACATAGGGTTTTGATTGGATCATGTTCGTATGATCTCAGGTACTTGTCAATAGACACGATTGTTAATGGATCATCTTACAAATTATCTATATGCTTGTTAACAAACAAAGCTTACAACGGAATCATGTACGAATGATTTCTTATACATATGGACATATAAGGTTTCTAACGGAATCGTCTATAAATGATGTCTTAACACATCTGTATATAGGGGTTTGATTGGATCATGTACGTAAGATCTCAAGTTCTTGTCGACAAACAAGAATGTTAATGGATTATCTTACAAATGATCTCTGTATGTTTGTTAATAAACAAAGCTTACAACAGAATCGTGTACGAACAATTTCTCATACTTATTGACATATAAGGTTTTTAATATCTAACTACAATTAAGGTTTAAAATGGGATTCTATATGAACGATCTCATGTACCTATCAATGGATAGGGTTTGGGATTCCTAACTACAATTAGGGTTTGGAAACGTGATCGTTTCGCACGATCTCAAGTACATATCAACATATAAGTTTTTGGTACCTAATAACAACTATGGTTTGGAAATGGGATCGTATACGAATAATCTCACGTACCTACCAACAAATAGAGTTTTAGATACATAACTACAATTATGGTTTAAATGGGATTGTGTACGAATGATCTCACGTACCTATCAACATATAGGGTTTAGGATACCTACCCATAATTAGGGTTTTAACGGGATCGTGTACGAACAATCTTACGTATCTATCAACATATAGGTTTTTGATACCTAACTACAATTAGGGTTTTTTTAGCTTAATTGTATATAAACAGTCTATCCCACTTATCAACATATAGGTTTTAGATACCTAACCACAATTAACATTTAAATGGGATCGTGTACGAACAATCTCATGTACCTATCGACAAATAGAATTTTAGTACCTAATAGCAACTATGGTTTAAACGGGATTGTGTACGAACGATCTCACATACCTATTGACATTTAGGGTTTAGGAAACCTAATAAAAACTAGGGTTTAAACGAGATCGTGTATGAACGATCTCACGTACCTATCGAAAAATAGGATTTTGAACACCTAACTACAATTAGGGTTTAAAATGGGATTATTTATGAACGATCACACGTACCTAAAAAATAGATAGGGTTTTGGATACCTAACTACAATTAGGGTTTGGAAACGGGATTGTCTATGAACGATCTCACGTACTTATCAATAGATAGGTTTTTGGTACCTATAACAACTAGGGTTTGGAAAGGGGATCGTGTATGAACGATCTCAAATACCTATCAACATATAGAGTTTGAGATACCTAACTACAATTAGAGTTTAAAAGAGATTGTGTACGAACGATCTCACTTACCTATTGACAGATAGGGTTTAGAATGCCTAATAACAACTAGGATTTAAACTAGATCGTGTACAAATGATCTCATGTACCAATCATCATATATGGTTTTGGAGACTCGATTTTGCTTAATTTGCTTTTGTAGTATCGATTATAGCTCTATGTCTTTTAAGGAAATATTTCAACAGAATCATTGTTTCCCTTTCTTTTTCGAAATGACCTTCACAACTAATTTTAAAATCAGTCGGCGTTTTTAATGTCTTATTTATATGGACAGATGACTCATGTTTTTGGATAAAGAAATATTTTGTGTTCCCCCAATTCCTATCCCTATTTATCTCTTCACTTTTTTTTCTGAGATTGGAATGAACCTTGATCCTTCTAAATGAATCATGACGTTTTTCATATTCGAAACGTATTTGGGGCTAAGCTTTGAATATTTTTTCCGTCTTTTGTGATGATTTATCTTTCATCAAGAAATAAGACTTATTTTCCCCAACTTTCGAGAAATTAGCTATAAATTTGATCTCGTGTATAAATGATTATCCAGAATCATAATGCTCGAAGAAGATAATCAAAAAATAGTGCAACTTATATTTGGTTTCTCTACCCTAATCCACATTTCTTGAAAGTCCATTCATTGCAAAAAATACATTTTTTGGAGATGTTTATCAACTTTCTACTTTGAGTTTTCATATGTAATTTTTTCTCTTTTTTTGTTGACTCGCGGGTATATTTGGTAGAGTTGGTACATCATTTCCCTTACCGTAGTAATCAAGAATAATGTTTTAGTGAGCAAAAGATTATGATTTCAATACCTCAACCACTTGAGTCGTTTTTTTCATTTCGGGGTATATCTGGTAGAATCGGTATATTCTACTCTTGCCATAGCAATCATGATTAGAGTTTTAGTGAGCACAAATGGTGATTTCAATACCTCAAAGAACACAGAAATATTTTTCAATTTTATAGAGATTTTCGGTGTTTATTCCAATTCTCCTTTTGGCATTTTAATTTTTTTGTTTTTCTTTCTAGAGCATCGAGTTTCAAACCTACCTCTTTTATAAAAGTAACGATGAGGTGTCCTTTCTCAATTTGGGACTCTAGGCCTTTCTTTCATGGGGTTTATTCCAGTTCTTTTTTTTCAAACCTTCGATAGAGGGTTACTCTTAGGATAATCACCTAAAAACGAAAAAGTGTTTATGACTGATATCTCTTGAATAGGGTTCATTGTGAAATTCTCGTTTTATTTATGAGAATATCACTCAAATGGAGGTGATGATATTACATTTTTCCCCTACTTGTTTCATAAAATTTGTCACATCGGCTTTAGGATTAGATTAAGGCTTTGTTCCTTTCTAAAAAAAATCACTTTCTTTTGAGGAAGGGACTCGGAGGTTTTATTTATTTATATGAGACCAGGCCCGCAAACATTTAGGTTTCTTATGTATCTTCTCTCCTTTATTTTTTATATTTAAAAGAATCAGGTCCTCGTAGTTCGGACACAAGTACTTTGTCCATGTTGCAAGTTATACAAAAATTGGGATTTGATTCTATTGAAATAATATTTTTTCAAAGTCAAGCTTTAAACCGTTTTGTGCGTAGCTTGATATTATACAAAATATCTTTTAATCGCATCGAGATTTCTTGGCGCAATGAACTCTTCGTCTTCTACATTAGATAGGCAGACAACTCCTTTAAAGAGGATTTTCTTAACTAGGAAGAGTCATTTTTGTTGAGGTTGAAACTTTCCCCTAGGGTTGAGGAGTTCCCGGGTTCGTTTGAAAACTAGATAACCTTCTTTAAGGTTTCTAGGTATTACCTTCCTATTGAAGGTGTCTAACCTTCGTTTTTGGTAGACTTGGGTTTTTACATAAAGCATTTAATCTCTTTTCCTCCATTAACGTTAGTTGGACATATTAGATTTGAGTTAGTCTTCTTCAATAATGTGGCTCTCTAAAATTATTCTTATGGTTGAATCTCAATTTCGATAGGTTGTACGACGTTCATGTCATAAACTAGGGAGTAGGGAGTTTTTTTTATAGAGGTTCGAGTCGTCGTACGATATCCTCATAATGCATATGACAGCTTCTTACATCAGTCCTTATACATGATGATCATCTTCTTAATGATCCTAATCACATTTTTGTTTGTAGCTTCGACTGCACCGTTGGTTTGGTTCTATTGGGCGATGACTGGTGATGCTTGATCTTAAATTCGTCGAGTAATTGCAACACTTTTTCTTGGAAGTGTCCACCATTGTCTAAAATCAGGGCGTGAGAAACTCAATATCTAGCGATGGTGCTAGTTCGGATGAACTTTCACCTTGAGATGATTTCAAAACCTTGTAGCCTCAACCCATTTGGTGAAGTAATATATTGCGATGAGTATGAACTCGTGTCCATTTGACACATGGGAATAGATTTTCCTAATAACATTGATTCCCCATGTAGAAAAGGGTTCGGGGATGTCATATTGTAAAGGAGTGATACTGATGTATGCTTCATATTATCATAGATTCAGCACTAATGTCAGCTTCTTACATAGCTCACACATTTTGTTCGAGGTTTTTCCTATAATATCCTAAACGGAGTATTTTTTTGGCTAAAACCATTCAATTCATGTGTGCGATGAATATCCTTGCATGTACTTTTTCCATCATCCACTTGGATTCATGATAATCTATGTAGAGCATGTTTTTACTATCGAAAGATCAGCGGTAAAGCCTATTAGCGATCCAAGCATAGTTTGTAGAATACTAGCACAACGCCCGTCGTTCCTTAGCTTGGAAGTGGGAAGGATATTCTCCGTTCTCAATGTACTTATGAAGAGTATCGTATTAGAGTTTAGCAGCATTCTCACAAGAAGTTGCTGGTCTGGATTCAAAAGAAGGTCGTTGCTTTTGTTGAATTTTTAACGGTTTGACTTTAATTTTGTCAAGAATTTGAGTCATGGCAGTCAAAGTAGTTAGGGCATCCGCAAAGCGGTTATGGTTTATTGGACCGTGAACAAATGATACTTGATCAAATTTATTCATGAGTTCGGTCAGGTGGGCGTGGTAGGATTTCAAGTTGTCCCCTTTACTTTCCACGTGCAATTGGCTAGGATATAACCAAGTTAGAGTCACCAAGGACTTCTAGCTTAGTTGCCCCTTTTTCATATGCCAATTTGAGACCCGAGAGACATGCCTCGTATTCGGCCTCATTATTGGTGATGGGGTATTCGAGTTTTATAGATATTGGATTGTACGTCTCATTTAGGTCAACTAACAAAATCCTAATTCGGTAGCCCTACTTTCCAGAAGCTCCGTCAAACATAAATTTCCTTGTGTCGATGTTATACTCATAATTACTTTGATGGGAAATACAAGTTCGTCTTTCGACTAAACAATGATGGGTTGGTCAGTAAAGAAGTCTGCAATAATACTTCCTTTGATAGACTTCTATACCGTCTAGGCTATATTGTATTTGTATAACATCATCATCCATTTGGGTAGCCATTGTGACAAAAGAGTTCATTGGAACAAGAATTGGATCAGGTTCAATCTTGATACCATCTTGATGGGGTGGGTTTATATGTAGTGTCTCAAACTTTTGGTGACCCATGCTAATATCCAACATATTTTCTTTACTGTAGTGTAACTAAGTTCACACTCAATCATCCTTTTACTGATGTAGTACACAGTTGTTTCGAGTTTTTCCTCGTTTTCTTGAGCCAACAAGCTTCGCATGGATGTGTCTAATACTTTAAGGTATAGGATGAGAGGAATTTCGGATTTGGAAGGCATGAGTATGAGAGGGGATTTTAAATAATCCTTGATTATGTCAAAGGCTTGTTGACAGTTTTCATCCCAGCCAAATAAAAAAATAAAAATAAAAATTGAGATAAATGTTGTATTCATTTTATCTCAAATTAATTATAAGTATCAAAAGAAATTAAAATAAATAATTTAGGATAAATGTTGTATCCATATCTCAAACAAATTATTTATTAAACATCAAAAATATAAAATAAATAGGCAAAATAAATGTTATGTTTGTTTAAAATATTTTGTATATTTTGTACGTTGAAAACAAAGTCGATGGGATGAAAAAAATCGATTTCAAACAAGCTCTAATGCTGAAAAAGGATTGTGATCTATTGTCGTCGGAATTAAAAGAAACTAGTGTAGCAAACTCATCGACCATCGGATAAGCGCTAGAATCTCATCTGACACATAGGAGCCAGCCGCATCGCCCGCAGTAACGGAAAAGATGCACGTTTGTGAAGCGGCAGAACAACTAAGGCACACCTCAGTGTCGTTCGCTTAGACGCAATGGAATGCTCAGGCGCAATGGAACGTTGACAGAATGCGAACAAAATGCCCAAGCGTTCGCATTTCAGCCTAAAACAACGTTTTGTCTTTGGTTTGTCTTCTTCCTTGCAACGAACAATCATCATCATTAGCCTAAACTTTTGATTTTTCAAAATTAAAACTCAGTCGATACTCAACCAAAACGACTAATTCAAAAACTAAAGTGATCAACCTAACACTGTGATAGTGATTATTTCACCTACAACCCTAGGCTTCATCATTGCTTATGTCGATCAATTGGATGAAGAATAAACAAAACGTCATTAATGAATTTTGTTTTAAATTCAATCCACTTGGTCAATCAACCGACATTTTTAGGCTATAAATAGACTCTGGGCAAACCGAAGGCAATGATCACAATCCCAAGCCCTCAGTCAATCCCAAATGAAATTCGTCATTAAATTTTTCAAGCTTTTCTTGAAAATTTTGAATCTTTGTATAAGGATGTAAAGCTCGGATCTGGGCGTTTAATAAAGCTTCTAAAAGAGTTCAGGAGTATTCTCTAACTCACAGTAAGCTTCCAATCATATTGTAATTCTATTTACAAGTTTAAATTAAAAAAAAATTACATTTAAGTTCGATTATATAATGCTTGATTGCTCAATTTTTTAATTAAGAAAAATTCCAGAGATCATTTAAAAACTTTCTGTCAAAACTAATATGAATTAATCGATCTAAATCGAAGATAATCAAATTTGATTTTTGAAAATTTTTAAGATCGGGTATTTGTTTTTGAGTTATAGCTCAAGAACAAAAAATTCCAAACAATCCCAATCATGTTTGATCAAAAACTAATTTTTTTATAAAGTTAAAAGTTTTTCAGTCCTTGAAATCGTTCAAATGAACGGTTAGTGTTCATGTTTTGGTTTCATTCGATCTTATGAGGTACAAAGATGTTGTTGGCAAACTCTTTACACTTCATTATGATTTAAAATTAAAAACACATTTTTTATCTTAAAATTGTTTAACTTGAATGAAACATCATCCCGATGGAATGATACATCAGAATGATGTTATGAATGATCATTGGGACTAGACAAATCTCTCCATGCCTTTGGATCGAAGGATTAGGGCCCCAATCAAAATTATCAAACATGTAGTTTGATGTCCTTGACGTCCGATCGATGGTTCAACTTGTGTTCACCGAGAAAATCGAACCCTCTCCTACACCCAACCGAGGAACATCACACCCAACCAAGAAAAATTTAACCCGAACCGAGGATTCCTGTGTGCTTGCAAATTTAGTTGCGATGTTCGTAAATAATTCTAAGAAAATTGTTAAAGTCCGTTTTTAATGTAAATAAGGTTGTTGAGTCACTTGTTACAAATCAACTTTTTTTTGTAATGATTTTAGTATTTTGATTAATTAATCGAATGATTTGATGAAAGAGTGAAAGTGTAATAATATTTTTTTAAATTTGAGTTATTAAAACATAAGCCAAACCGAAGGCCTTAAATATATATGTTAAGATATGGAAATTACTCAAATACGAAGATAGAGAATTATCTATTAACAATTAGTAGTTGGATTTTATTTTTATTAATATAAATATATAATATTATTATATATTATTAAAATGTCTTAATAAATATTTAACATGTTTTTTATAATTAATATAATAATTAAATTTACTTATATATATAAATAATTTAATAATAAATTAATAATTAAAATCTTTTTAAAGAGTAAAATTTCAATTTTGAGTTAAGAATATACACATTTTTAACGATTTTAGGTAAAATAATGATTTAACCGCCTTGGCCTAGTTTGATGAAAGCACTTGACCGGGATTATATCTTTTGGAATTCACTGTCAAAGTAATATCGGACAAGCTAGCCACTTAAGACCCCTACCAAAATCTAGTGGGTATTAGTACAAAGACTTAATAATGCTTGGAATCTGAAGGATAAGAATTCATCTGATGATTCTACTTCAAATACATTGTTCTTCAGGGAGATTAAGTTTATTCTAAATTAGTTTGTTCTACATTATATATGGGTATTTGATACATAAAGTGACACATTAATGTGTCAAAAACAATGAATAAAAACCAGTAGGCTGTAAGTTGTTTTTTAAACACAAAGACTAACCAGGCAAGAGTAGTGATCAACAAAAGTCAACCAAGTAAGTGTGAGGAGAGCGAAAACCCTAGGGAAGAATCACATCAGAATCATGATCATCGGCACGTCTAACACGTTCGGCACAATTAGCATGATCAGCACGGTTGACACGTTTGGCACGTTCAGCACAATCAGAACGGTCGCGCGAAATTCGGTTATTTGATGTGGTCGTAGGTTACGAAAAACATGGTCGGAGTCACGATCGTCGGCACATTCGGCACGTCTAGTACGTTTGTCTAAAAATTGTACACTTGTGTCACGAATATTGGGACGGGAAATCATAAATACACTCGCTAGGGTTGTTTGAGAACAAGTCTGGGGTTGTGATTGCTCTAGGTCATCGATTGCTTTCAGTTCTTAGGTCTTTGGGTTGTGAAACAGGGTCACTAGTTGGTTAGTCTATGGTCATTCCTGGTCGTAGATTTTTCTTGGTTGTAAGTAAATTGAGTTTGATTGAGTTGTCTGTATTCGTAATTTCCTGCATTCCAATTCTTTTGCTAAGATGGGGAGAAAGAATAGGATAAGGCAAAAGAAGTGTATGACTTCGTGGAAATCGATTCAAGTAAGAAAACGATAGATGAAACTGGAAAAAATATATTTTTGAGAAACCAGAAATGCAGAAACAGAGCTCTCAGAAGATTGAGGAAAAAATGCAGAATAAAACTGAAAATTTGAAGCTTAAAATCTAAAATGATGAAATATGGAAGGTTTGATACAACGAAAGGACAAATCTCTACGGACTCAAGAATCAAATTGCGACATTGTTGTTCCAAGCAAAGAAAGGAGAGATTCTGCTCAGTAAGGAAAAAATACAGTAAACCACTATCCAACTCAATATTCACTATCTTCAGGATTGGAACTTACTAAAACAAGAGGAATACAAGAAGATAGTTAGATGGTCTGTGGAAACAATGAGGGAGTTTATAAAGTGCCCAAAAACTAAGACCTATACTATCAAAAGTAATTCCAGTTGGAAAGTTAATGAAGTCTGGAAGAAAAATACAGGACAGAAATATGAAAATTGGGAGAAATATAAAGACAAAACTTACTTGGGAGATTTTAAACCAAAAGTTGAGATTCTTAAATCCCCTTTTGAGTTTAAATTACCTATTGAAGTGGAGGGAAAATGCATTAAAGAATGAGAAAATGTAGTTGTTGGGAACTACATAGGTATGAATCATGTATTTTTCCCAATCACTAAGGATGTTTTGCTAAAACAATGGAAACATATGGGACTGGAAAAGGTATAAGTAAATATCCATGATCTCTATTTCTTGAAATTCAAGCAGAGAACAAATCAAAAAAATATTCAGAAGTTGGGACACACATATGTTGGTCAAACTATATGAAGTTGGAAAATGGTCCGAAGGTATGAACCTACTCAACAAACCGAAGGAAATAGATCGAATTTGGTTCAAACTAAGGAACATTTCAGCTCATATGTATAACGCAGAAGCACTTATCCATTTCGCTAGTATCTTGGAAAAACTATTATATATGGACCCAATAACGGAGAAAAACAAACACATTACATATGCTAGGATAAGCATTGAAGTGCATCCTAGAAGCACTTTAACAGCAAAGATGACAGTAGTTGATAGAAGAGACAAACCCACAGACATGGATATTACGTATGAATGGAGGTCAAACAGATGTACGTTCTGCAGTACTTTTGAACATCCCAATAATAAATGTGCAAAAGAAATTGAAAAATAGAAGGAAAAGCTAAAATTTATGAGCAAAATGAGGAAACTGAAACTGAAGAATTAAACAATCAAAATGAGGAAGCTAAAGATGTAGATGCAGATGATGGGAGTGATGAAGAATCAAAGGAAATGAAAGATGAAAAATTATAGAAAGAAGAAGATGAAGAGTCAGAGGAAGGAAAAAAGGAGGAATTAGAGGAAGGAAGTGATAACAATGAAGTGGATTATAGTGGAGAGAAAACTTTGAAAGTAGACCGAAGCAAGTTAGACAAAAATGAAACAAATAAATGTGAATGTAAATATGAAATTCCTAAAATACTGAAACATAATTCATTTTATCAGATTAGTACTGGCTCCTCTAAAAAAAAATTGATCCAAGGGAATGAAGTAAATGCTCACAAACAGTCATCATCAAATTCAACAGTTCAATCACCAATAAAGAAGCATAGAGACAAACAAGTGATTAGAAAAAGTAGGTGGGCTGTGAGAGTAGCAAATTGAGATCCGAAAGTAGCGAAAATGATATTGGCTACATTGAACAAGAATGTTAAGTAGTATGATTGGTATACTTTAGTTGTCTGTAATATCTATTTTTTTTTATTTCTAATAAGATACTCTAGGGTCGTTTGATTATTTTAATCAAATCTAGGATTTGTCTAACTTTGTTAATTGACTATTTCTCCCACTTTTGGATTCTTAATTAAATGGCGTTAAACTATTTTCCCAAAAAATGAAAAAAAAAAAGAGTAATGATCAAGGATTATCATAAAAAGAGGGTATAGATTATGTAAGGTGGAGTGTTTATACCTATACATATAAACATGCTTAAATTCATGCAGATAGTCTTAATTATATACAAGTTAGTATGACTAATTGATGTAAAAATATCTTTACTATATGTGAATCTAATTGAGGAAGAATACATGAAACAATTTCAGAGGTAATTTAAAAAGGAACATCTATAAAACATATCGCCACGTGTGGTTTTCAAAATTGACATTAGAAAAGTTTTTGACTCGATCAGATGGGATCAATCAACGAATTCCTCCTTGCTGCAGGTTTTCCAATCATTTTCATTGATTGGATTATGCAATGTGTTTCCACTCCTCAATTTGTTGTGAGCGTGAATGGTATTCATGGAGGCTTTTTCAAGGGTGAAAGGGGAGTAAGGCAAGGAGACCCTATATCTCCTTACTGATTCGTCTTAATAATGGAAATTCTTGAATGTATTTAAAAAATGCTTCTAAGAAGTCGTTATTTCAAATTTCACCTGTACTGCAAAGAAGAAGCAATAACTCATATATGTTTTGCAGATGATCTATTTTTTATGGCTTGTGCGGATGTTGAATATGTTAGTATAATGAAAGAAGCTCTAACAATCTTTTTGAGTATTACAGGTTTATACATTAATGAGGACAAAAGTCAGGCTTTCTATGGAGGGGTTAATGAAGAAAGGAATGAAAACATATTCAATAATATGGAAATCAGTGAAGGTAAAGTAGCAGTGAAATACCTTGGAGTACCCCTGTCATCAAAACAACTCCGATATAATCACTTCAGACAACTAGTAGAAAATGTAAGAAATTATGTCTTGGGTTGGGTTACGAAAAAATTGTCTTATGCACGTAGAATCGAGCTCGTTAAAAGAGTCATCTTTGGAATTATTGGCTACTGGGCACAACAGATAGTCATCCCAAAGAAAGTAATGGTTGAACTCGATAGAATCATGATAGATTATATCTGGGGAACACAAGGCAGAGGATGCAAAAAAGTCAAATGGGAGGATGTTTGCACTCCCATAGAAGAAGGCGGACTAAGAATAAAAAGTTGTGTTGAATGGAACAAAGCCCTCACCATCAGGAGTTTATGGGAGTTGGAGAAGAAAGCAGACTCTCTGTAGGTCAAATGGGTGCATACAAGATTTATGAAAGAAGAGCAGAGTATCTGGACATGAAGCATCAATGAAAGAATGAATGGTCATTGAACAAGATCCTAAAAATAAGAAAATATGTTTTTTAAATGGTGCAAACCACAATTGGAAATGGAAGAGGGGTACTATTCTGGCATGATCCTTGGCTGGATAATATTCTCATTATATTCAAAGAATAAATGCAAGGAAGCAAAGTTAGAAGAGAATACATCAAGTACACATTTAGAGACGTCTATGAAGGTAAATGTGATTCACTTCTGAGTCGTATTCCAGAAGATGATAGAATCCTAAACCTAATGAGGCAGAAGCAACTAATGAAAGAAATGATGAAATATGCTAGAAAACAGAAAGCAACGAGAAGTTCATTACAAGAAAGGCATGGGAAATGGTTAGAACAAGAGGATAAGAGGTGGATTGGCATAATGTGGTATGGTCTCCAAAGATTATTACTCGTCACCAATTTATTCTCTGTATGATATACAGGAAAAGGTTGACAACAAAAGACAGAATTCGAAAATATATAAACATTCATGATATCAATTGTGTTCTATGTTCAGGAGTTGAGGGAAACATAAACCATTTATTTGGGGAATGCTCTTTTGTAATACAAATATGGAGAAGCTATGTTGCAAACATGAACATCATCAACTTTCCAGGAACATGGGAAGAAATTCAAGAATGAATGAAGAATAAAGCAAAAGGAAGATCCTTTTATTTAAGTATGTTGAAATACTATTTTGAAACAATAATCTACAATATCTGGAAAGAAAGAAATTCAAAAACTCATAATAGAAGAAGTAAAACTGCTGAAAATATTTGGAGAGATATAAATTCAGATGGAAATGCACTCATTCAATCCTTGAGAGGAATCGAAAAGAACGAAGAGAATAGAAATCTCTGTCAGATATGGGATATTTCATTTGAGAAAGTCACAAGTAAAATCAAAGTAAAAATGTTATAGACGTTAATTGATTGTTGTCTGTAATTCAATTATTGTTTCATTGTCAAATCTAGAAATTGTCTAAATCTGATCTTAAACTTTTGTATTTTTTTCCCTATTTTGGGTTTTTTCAATGAAATGACACTAATTTGTTTTCCAAAAAAAACATCTATAGAGAAGCATGCAAGAAAAAAATGAAAAATATAAATATATATATATAACTAATGTAAAATATGAAATAAAAGATTGAAATACTTTAGAAAAGAGAAAGTATGAAATAAAAAAAATGGGTAAAAAGAGTTTACCTAAGTGACATCCAAAGTCTTACAAAAAAAATTAAAAAGCTTATTTCAAAACGATACATACTTTAAGTGGAGATTTACAAGATCCACGGATAGTTTAATAATGGATCAATGTATTAGCCCTTTTTAAATATTAAAATTGGATTATTAAAATTAGGGCGCCCTTAAAATTATCATAACCACGAATTCTAATAATACAAACACTGAACATACAAAGTTAAACTCGAGATTCATCAAACATAACTTGATGAACTAGTCAAAATTCATCTTGAAAAGGTGCAAGGTAAATATTTGAGAGCATTACTGAGCTGAAGCTGATAGAGCAGACACATTTATACTTTTACTTGCTTTGTGAAAGCTCCTGAAACTTCCCTAATCTGTGAAATTAGACAGGAAAACTATCAAACCCATGTATAAAATCTTATCATAGTCATTATTGGTAGATTATTTTTTCTTAATCAATAACCATAATCATGTAACAAGGTGAAATCAATGATATGGAAATTCCAAAATATGAATTCTCAGGCTCAAAAGGAGGAAGAAGAGACATCTGACAAAAGATGTATAACAAATCTGTAGAAAATATGTGGCAAATGACATGGAAACCTTCTAAAATCTACATTTCTACCCCCTGTTTTCATTGTCAATTTATAAAAAAATCAATGATACAAGTGGTGACCAAATAGAATGATGGCATGAATAGCATATATGCCAATCTGGATCAACACTTGTACTGTCAAACAAACTTGAACTAGTAAATGATGTAAATAACATTACATGCAAAGTTATTGTTTAATAAATTTGATTCAACCAAAAATTTCAATCTTAATGATATATCAATCAGCTATCATATAGAAGAATTAGATGATGTCTATTCAACAATATTTACTCAGTCAGCAGAGAACATATAAAAACTTCTGGGGATTCATCTTGTATTGAATTATAGAAAGTTACTATTGAGAAAAAGGTCGCTATAGGCCAAAATTAGTAAAATTCCTCATTGTAACCACAATGGCTAAAAAAACGGGTAGAAGATTCTTCGAATACATGCAGACTACTGTATCATTTTCTTTCATTTAATCAAGGTACAGAATTTTGTTATTCACGTGAACAAGAGAATTCCTTCCCAAATAGGAGATGACCCCAAGCCTATGATGAGAAACATGGTTCTTCATTATCACATTTTTTTTCCGTCTCTCGAGCTTCTCTCTGACTGCACCTTTCTTTTGCTATGGATATGCCTATGGAAATTAGTAAAATTCCTCATTCTAACCACAGTGGCTACAAAAATGGGTAGAAGATTCTTCAAATACAAGAAGACTACTGTATCATTTTCTTTCATTTGAACAAGGTACAGTATTTTGTTATTCACGTGAACAAGAGAATTCATTCCCAAATAGGAGATGACCCCAAGCCTATGATCAGAAACATGGTTCTTCTCTCATGCTTCTCTCTTATTGTACCTTTCTTTTGCTATGGATATGCCTATGGAGAAAGAATCAATAATGGTTTTATGAGATTCAAGCTCCAGAGAGTTTCTCTCTGGCAATGACTAGCTTATTTGGAAACTTGATTTTGTCAAAATCTCAGTTGCAACTATAATCACATTTTTTGTTTGTTTTCTACATCATGATCTAAGCTATTTTCTACATCATAATCCAGATTCTAGTGATATTTATTACTTCATTTGGTATACAAATAATATTCTGATCATGATCCACATTATTGTCAGATTTTTTGCTTCATTTGAGATCAAGACTATTTTTTAGATCATGATATAGATTATCTTTTGCATCAAAATCCAGATTATTTCTAGATAATTTTAATTATTTGCTAACATAACAAATGTATTTTTTTTTTTTTTTGGATCATGATCCGGATCATAAAATGATATAACAAAACGGCTCATTAGAGAGCAGCAAATGAGAGTTCTTTCAAAGAAGAAGAGAGCATAAAACAAGAGTTATTTGTGTTTCAAGGAAGACTATTGTTGTCTTCGGATGCTTCTAGTTTGGGCATGAATGTTCATGAATATGGATGGAGGAAGAGCAAATCCATGTTTATTGACAAGTTTAAAATAAGATGAACTGAAGAGAAGATTGTTATAGGTTTTTGTGGTTGTCTTCAACTTCAAAACAATGCCGTTTTCAAGGTTAGAACATGCTCGGGGCCTCTTTTTAGGAGACAACTTGAAACGTTGAACAACAAAGTTGACCGTTGGTTATGCAGAGCCTTTGGAGGGTTCAGAATGACTCATCGCAATGGAGGAGTTTATGTGATGCCTTAGTGTTACAAGATTTTATAATCATTTGGTACCGTCAAATCCATCCTAAGGAACTTTCCATAGAAAACGTTGCGAAATCCACTCATTCCTACTAAAATATATATTCACTCTCGGTTGATCTCTAGTAAAGCAATCAATGAAGAGGATAATCTCAAAAGAAAACGGGTTCAACTCGCAAGTATCTTGCACCTTTGTTTGTGGTTCCCTTTCTCATTGCAAATTTGGAAGCTAGATTCATCATTTGGTGTATAGTTGGAAGGAGATGAGAAAATTTGCAATGACAAATCTTGTCCTTCTCAAGGTTGAAAGGAAGTTAAAAGTAATAGTTGGACATCACACTCATCTACTAAAAGGATGAATATTTTTGAACTTTCAATTTGGTAATTTTTTGCTTCCCTTGGGATTATTACTTGTTTCATGATATTTTTAGAAGTCTCTACCTTGTATTTAAACTTGCTTGTATCCTTGATTTGGCATTCTTTGCAATCATTAATTGTATATAAGCTTTATTTATTTTAAATAATTTTAGCAATGTATATATTCTCATTAACCAATGAATTGGAATTCTAGTTAACACAAGATTCTACCTCTTGTGTGTATCGATGTTATAGTTCCTAGTGAAATTAGGAGTGCTATTTGGGCCTAGATAACGTTATGTTGAGAGGTATCCTTACAAACAAACTATTCCTTATCCCATGATATCGAATAAATCATACATCTTTCTTGTGGTTCAAACAAATATTTTTATTCCTAATATGTTAGGTATCAGCTTAGAGATCACGAAGAATGACCTAAGCTTTTAGAGGACATATACCTGATTCAATACTATTTAATTCATTCCTCCAAATAATACATGCTTACTATATATGAGATACTAACACACTAACCTACTAACTTATTTACTAACTACCATATACTACCCTTATACTATTCCTAATTACCATAGTACCCTACTTTACTAATATATTCTACTACTACCATTCAAGTATACAAGATCACATGTTTCAAATTACACCAGTTCTAGCGTTTAATAGTTTTACATGAATTATTCTTCTTATAGAAAAGACAATAAACATATTTTGTGTTTGATTCTCCTTAAGAACACCCTACTTAAGTTGAGGGGTCATGATTGTGGGTTGTCGTGCTAACCACCTCCAAATAATAAACCCTTATTGCTAGAAGGAAAAAATAAATACAAATTCCAACTTCTATCACCAAGAAGTGTGCCACACAAAAAGTATAATGGTATCCAAAGTTACAGCTAGAATAAAGGAGAAATCTATGAAGACGTATGAAAGGAGAGAAAACGCACCGCCGCAAAAGTGATTCTGGGTTATACGGGAACAAATTCTTTTTCTGTAGTTTCTCCAAAGATGTTTTCAGTAAAAGCAAGCAATCCTTAGCATGCTCAAACTGTTGGCTCTGAGAATTGACGAACACTTCCCCAAATGAACCTGGAAACCTGTTTTTCTTCATAGGCTCAGATGTCGGGTGTTCCTGGGGACTAAAGCCGCCACTAAGAACTTTCCTTTTCTTTCCAGATAATTTGAATACACTGTCGCTACAAAGAACATTCTTCTCTACTGAAAACTCCGTAAACTCATCCCACGAATTACATACTAAGCGCAAGGACCTAAGAAAAAGAATTATCAGTGAGAAATACATCAGAAGCCAAATTCTAACATAAGGGTGATGAAAGAATTCAGAAACTGCAAGGGAAAAACGATATTTTAAATAGAAATGGAAACAAATGGAATTATCAAAAAGATTTATGATTCCCTCAGACTGAAAAGGAAATAGAACTGTTCAGATTTTTGTTAGCACAATCCTGAAAATACTGTAGTCCAGCACTTCAAAAATAATCACAAGGTTTTGAGGTAGTCAACTACCTCAGAAGATATTCAGCCGATCTGACACCATCATCTTTTGAGATAAGGTAATCAAGAAGTAGTTGATGATCATAGTGAAGCTGTAGAGAATAAAGCCACATTACTTCTCCTTGAAGCCACTTAAATGATAAAAATATGAACAAAAGAAAGGATATTTTTTAACTTATCATCTATCTTAGATAAATTGAACTTGCCTCAGCAAGAAAGAGATGAAACATATGTATGGGATTGAAGATAAGTGAAAATAAAAGCAAAATATCATCCTTCACCACAAGAGGCCATTTATCTTTGGAAACCCTGTATAAGGAGAGAGTGAATTAACTACTTGTCAATCATCAATAATAAAGGAGAATAGAATGCATCATTTCAATACTTTTTGGGGGAAAATGGATTCCCTTTTTTTAAATACTTACGGCTGCATTGCGGAGAAAGGTGTACAGATCACTAGCAAAAGCACTTCAAATAGGATATCATCCTGCACTTCATGGGCATAATATTTTAGTGCACAAGATGTACGAGGAGAAATACTGACAGATGAATACATAAGGCACTTCTGTAATAATCCACTTATTCAACTCCTAGACTTTTTAAGAAAATTATTTTGAAGATGACTGAATACCTTTTTTCGGGGGAATTGTACAGTAAATCGAAGTAAAATATAAGCCTCCCTCCTATAACTATCTCACAAATGGAGAATAGTGCAACTACACCTTTGTCCATGTTTACCAAAGGATGAGAAGAGAACCTTTTTCAAAACTCAAAATATTTATTTTGTCAAAAATCACAATAAAACATCAATATAGTAAAAGATCATTATCAAAAAATCCCCTTTTTCACACTTTTATGTAAAACATATTCATCTAATTCAATCTAACATTTCATATCAAATGCAAGCAAAATCACTTTTGTGATGTAACGTAAATGGGTGAAATAGACCATTTATTGACGTTCTCATCAATAAAGTGAAGATTAATTTCGATGTGTTTAGTTATGTCATGGTGAATCGGTTTTCTTTACAATACTAATTGTGGTTTGGTTTTCACACATCATTTGAATGAGTCCATAAGGAGTAATCTTAACTCTTCAAAGATACGGCGTATCCAAATTCTTTCACAATGAGTGCAAGAGAACAGTACTCGGCTTCGGCACTATTCCGATCAATAACAAATATATCTTTTCGGCAACTCCATTTTGTTGGAGTGTATCAACACAAGAGTATAGATGAATGATACCCTTTATCAGTTTTGAAGACTTGGATGGAGATTTAGAATTAGTTTTGGAATAAAACGCAGAAATTTTTGAAGATTTTTCAAATTTAATATTTTTCTTTCATTAGGAAGAGCCAAATGAGGGAGTGTGGTCATCAATAAAAATCACTAACCCATCATTTACCATTTAGAGAGTTAGTGAGAGCCAAATTTCATATTTTTCTTTCAAAATGTGGATCATACAGAACACTTATCAAACAAATGTTAGGTGTTAAACAAGTCAATATGGTTCCTATAACTCTTGCAGATGCTCCGTTTGCTATGTGAATGCTGGACAAATGATTACGCGTTCCCGGTCATGTGCTGAAATGCCCCTAAATCGGCAATACAATTTTTAGAGTTAAATGTACCTCAGTTAGTATTAAATTATTTGGTGCAGTCATGATAATATGTGTCGCTGAAAACCATCGCGGCAAATAGGCCCTAGAACCCATGTCCTTTGAAGGCTAAGGTGGGTTTTTGATTATGGACAGAGTGCCCATACTGGCTAAAGATCTGTTAGGAATCATGGAATACAAGTTGAACACAGGTGGAGGAATCCGATACCTAGGAGCGGCGTTTGCTTGAGACGGTGGTAAATGGATGTCAACATCTTGCCTGAATGGTCCAGCAACAGAGGGTTGGAGGGTTATTCGTTGATACGCTTTTGCTTCACATAGTGAAGACGGAGAGACGTATGAGTTTCTTTGGCTGCTTGTCAATGAAAGCACTTTGTTTTTATGACTTTTGTCAATGAAAGCACTTTGTTTTTATGCTTCAGCGAGACACACATATTTTTGGATGAATGTCGTCGCAGGAAATGTAGATGGGAGAATAATCCACGGATAAGATATTGGTGGAGGAAGAACCTTGGGTGGCCATGAGTTGTCGTGGAGGGTTCTGCTGCAAAATGTTTTTGCAATTTTAGATGCTGCTGAGAGGGATGAAGGAGGACGAATTTCTGCTGGAAAACGCAAATTGAAAATGAAAAACGTGAGAGCTCATGGGTGCTGTGATGTAATGTAAAAACTTTACTTTTGAGAGTGAGAAAGTGATAATATTATTCAAAATATGAACTTGTGATTTACGGCGAATATAAACAAAGAAAGACATTAAATTCAGTTAAGGTGCATCAATTCCAAGGACCATGGATTTAGTTCATGCTTGTTTCTTGACACACACTTCATGGATTTAGTTCATGCTTGTTTCTTGATGGTCAGTTCATGGATATGTAATACCGTCTATGCATTTTATATGTCGTTCCAATCACGTCCATGCACAGAAAGCACAAGTAAAAAATAATTTGGTCACGTATTCATCACATGGTACAACAATGCTTGTATTTATGGGATTTAGTGATTTTTGAGACGGATTAAATACATTTTCTTTGTGTATTGAATTGTGTAAAATTATCTATTTTTCTTGAAATTAGTGCACTTGTACTCGACATATTATTTTATATACTCAATTTGGTTTGATGTCAATACTTTACTTTTATTATACTCAATTTAATTTATATACCACACATTTCTCGTATAAACAAATGTTTATATCATTCAATTATCAATACTTCTACTCTTAAAAACTCAAAAGAATAGTAGTTCTTAAGAGAGCAAAGATCACGAATTCGATTCCCACCTCATGATATGATAGCATCCTACCTTCAAAACAAAAACAAACAAAAACAAACAAAAACAAACAAAAAAAGCTCAAAAGAAGAAACATAGTATCAAGAGCTTTTGAGCTCTTCCTCACCAGTTTCGTCATATGCAGGCAGAATCTGTCCGTCTCCGTCTCTCGGCAGAATCTATATGTCTCCGTCTCTCGGCAGAATCTATACGTCTCCGTGCCTTGGAAAAGTTTTCCGGAAATCATCAATTTCACTTCTGACCAACAACAATCCAGTGAAGGGATGTCATTAACATTTCAACATCTCGGCAGCAGCCTCTCCACCCTCATGTCTGCCTAACACTATTCTCCTTCTTCTGCTGCTGTCATCATTGCATCTGCGACCGTCATTGCATCTTCCTTTGTTTGGGCTTCATATACCACTTCTTGAATGTTAGGAAGAGGTTTGATACCCATAAACCTTTCTTTTACCATATTGAATGTTGTTGCATCTTTAGCATGCTTTAACACAATTCTTATCACATTGTTGCAAATATTTATAGACCGATGAAATAATTGTGACAAACATATCTCTTTGTCTTTAGCTAATGGAGAGATTGTTCAATCTGAAATACTTCAAATATGCTAATAATCTTGAAGTGGGCTTCCATGGCAACCTCCAATATTTCCTTTGTAGTTCCATTGAGCAAGATGTTTTTCCCTATCTAATTTTTCATGGAGTTGATTATCCAAAATTATGGTTATCATTCTTCCATTTCTTGTACGTTAGGTCTCAGTTTGTGGCGTTGGTCATCTGTTCTATGTGATACTCATCTTTTCCACTCAATTTTACCCTATTCAGACACAAACATCACATCTGACTAGACCATTAAAGATATTTGCTCTCATTTTGTGATTGGATTAGAGAATGGATCGACATACATGAGAAGAATGGTGAGAAAACATTAGAGGATGAAGTTTGTAACGCAACCCCCATATTCAGCCATAAGTTGAATTTCGGCAGAAAAATTAGGATTAGGGTTTGTAAAGATATTGGGGTAGAATTCCAAGATCTTTTAGGGTTTCTCAAATTTGAGGCTCTAAAACCATGCAGAAATAATAGTGACTTAAACTGTTCGGGTAGAATTTCCATGATCTTTTAGAGTCTCACATTTGTGGTAAGTATTATTCATGGGTCATTCCCTTTAAATACATAACAATTCTAGGATATATACACTTTGCTAGAATAATGAGATAATTATTTCTAAGATAATTTATCATTGAATCTATAGATAATGATTAAAAATATAATTATCCTCGACATTTATCTACCTAGGGTATATAAGAATAATCCCATTATTCTAATTGATCATGATATACTTCAATATTTCCCAATATTCTCCTTTTATTTCTTCTTGATAATAATTTATCTTAACGGATACAAAATACGTTTTATAAATTAAAAATGGTGAAAAGGTTGAGTATCACAAAAGGGATTCATGAAAAAGTAGATCCTATAAAATGAAAGTACCTCATTGATGAATAGCCGAATGAAAGACAAGGTGAACTTTGTGCAATCTTTGGGAAACACCTTTGGAGGAAGGTGCTCCTGCATCCACCAGTAAAGTTCATTTAAACCTTTTACTCCACAGCAGTTCAGATTTGAAGTTAACTTTGATTCCAAACAGTTCAAGTTTGTACAGTCACAACTTTTGGTGGATGGTTCCTTCAAGTCAGCCAAAGAGAATGAACACCTTATGACAAGGAAAACAACCAGCCTTTGCAAATGAAGAGATGTATTAAATCTTCTCATATCAACCGGACTTGAATGAAATGGAGATCCATCTAAACAGTCCCAAACAGAGTTTTCCTGAGTCATGGGCTGGAACAAGAGATCTTCGAAATTCTTATGGATAAGTTGCAACCAAAGAGCAAGAACACGGCTTTCCATGCGAATGTTGGAACTCACTCGAATCATTAGCATCTGGGGAGAAATTTTTACAAGTGAAAACAGCAGTAATGATACAGAGACTAAGCAATATAAATAACAGGTTTTGATAGCTTATAAAAGAATATGCAGTTGTTTAAAAATGAGACATAAAGATTATTCATCATGACAGTTCTCTAGTAAGATGCCTACTTAACGTATCAGAGAGGTTAAGAACATATCTGCATAAATTTGAAAGAGTGATAATATTATTTATATGAGTTATGGTTTACATAATAAATTTAGATATTTAAAGGAATTTGAGTGTAATAAAAGTAAAACTGACAACAAGAAAAATGTTGAGTGTAAACAAAATAACATGTTGAGTACAACTAAATTGCACCTGTTCCAAGGAAGATGAAGAGATAATTTTACACCCCCTCAAGTTGGGTAATAGATATTGCGAGTGACCAACTTGCCACATAATTTCTTGAAATCCGACTTGGGAAGAGCTTTGATGAGTATGTCATCCAAAACAGCGACGCCAGCATAAGAGGAAGAGCCTTGGGAAGCTATGAGAGCGGAGAGAATGCGGACAAGGGGAGGAAATGTTGATGATAGCGAGCTGGCTTTGAATCGCCGGAATATCATTGAATGTTGATGACAGCGAGTTGGCTTTGAATCGTCGAAATGTCACTGGATGTTGATAACAGCGATTTGGCTTTGAATCGCCAAGTGTCGCTGAATGTTGATGACAGCGAGTTGGCTTTAAATCGCCATAGTGTCGCTGGATGTTGGTGACAGCGAGTTGGCTTTGAATCGCCGGAGTGTCCTGGATGTTGATGACAACGAGTTAGCTTTGAATCGCCGGAATGTCGTTGGATGTTGATGACAACGAATTGGCTTTGAATCACTAGAATGTCGCTGAATGTTGATAAAACCAAGTTGGCTTTGAATCGCCGGAATGTCGTAGGATTGTTTTTTTTTTGGCAGACTATACCATTTAGCTGAACGGTGATAATGTTTGAACAGATTATGTCCGAGGAAAATCTGTCAAGACACGAAGATGGACAGATCGGTCGAAATATAAAGTACAGATTTTGAAATGACAAAACTGCCAAGAAAGAGCTCAAGAACGCTCTGGATTTTGTGATAAATAATTTCGGAAAATATGAGATAATAGAATTATTTTAGTTCTCCTCCAATGGCTATTTACACCATTGGAGGAGGAAGTGGAAAAATGTGAATCGGTTTCTTATGGAAAAACACGCTCTGATACCATGTAGAAAATTGAAAGATAGATAAATTATTCATATGAGTTATGGTTTACATGAGAAATTCAGATATTTAAAGTACACTGATTGTAATAAAAGTAAGGACCGACAATAATCAACATGTTGAGTGTAAACAAAATAACATGTTGAGTGCAAGTAAATTGTACATATTTCAAGGAAGATGAAGAGATAAATCTACAATATCTTTACAATTTATTCCCCGACATTTGGGACCTTAGCGGAAAATCAAGAAAAAACAGATAAGAAAAAGAATTTTGTAGGCTAGCAAGATGAAAGGTATAGAAATAAGAGGATTATATAGGTCAAAATCATCTAGAAGATAAGATAATGAGAAAGAAAATCAAAGATAAACAACAACATAATTCCTATTTCTTGCAGCAAAACCATCTCCAGAAGGGATCTTGTATGCTTTAGCATACTGCTAATAACTGTATGACTTTGTACTCACTCATGTCTTAAATTAAGAAGAAATCAATAAAAATGGGACATACCAATATCTTGTGCCTGAGGTAGCCAAACATAAAATTTCCGCTTTGTTTTTCACCAAGGCAGATGTTGAAAAGCATAGGAATAAGGTCCAGGATTTTAACAATAATAGGGTGCTCATTTGAACAACTTTCTGCTTCTTTGGATGATCTACATTCTTCTACTAAGGAACAGAATAACTGAATAAGATTTCCGCAGAACATAATTCTCGACTGAAGTTGCCCATCTAGATGCAATCGGACATCCCTTGAACAGCTTTTGGAACTATCATTCAACAACTGCCAGGGGATTTCTTCAAGAGAACATACTATATTCATGTACACTTCTAAATAACTGTTATCGTCCTGCTTTAGGAACTTCAATATATCACGTAATACATGAAGAATGCATGCTGCCATAGACCAATTTGCATTTTTTAATTTTGATTTGAAGGTTAAAATGACACCTGATGGTTCATAACAAGATATCAGGGCTTTGACAGTTTTTGGTTTCCCAGAATAGTGAACCAAATCATTAACCGTCATCTCAAGACAAAGGCAAGATAACTGAAGAAATCTCTCCACACTGCTTCCCTGTACAGAGAAGTTTTATAAAATAAATCAAAAGATTTTTAGAAATGAAACACAATAACTAAAAAAACAGAAGATACCATATGGTATGAAAAGTAAAGGAAAACTGTTTGACTTACCAATTCAACCAGGTATCTGCAGATGGCCACAAGAACATTGCTGGCCAGATGCTGAACATATATGCTCCCAATAGGCAGAAAACTAATCTAGAAATAGAAGTCATCTTCAAACGAAGCATAGAGGAGTAGTGTAATAGCGCTGTACAGTAATGTTGGCAAGAATCAAACACTGAATGACTACTTCTATCCGAAACTAAAGGTTTTCCCAAGGAATTGAAGATAATTCAATGAAAACCTAATCAAGAGAAGTTACTTCATGAAACAAAACATAATAGTAAATGATTGTCATAAAAGGCCAGAAACTTTCAACTACCCCTCTACTATTTAGAAAACAAGAAGGATCGTATTGCACTTAAAGTCACCAAATAAACCTACTAGTTAGTAATATTTAAAATAAGTTAGTAATATAAAACCATGACTAACCTATTGTAATATGAATCATAAGTTGACATCAAGATCTTTCCCAAAAATTAAAAATTGTTATCAATACTGCAGCTAGAATTCTCTATTCAAATAAGAATAAAAAAAGACCACAATGAGAACAAAGCATACATAGTTACATACTATCTAAAAAATGTGGATCCTGATGAAGTAACTCAAATGTTTTCCTAAAATACCATTACATTGTAAATACTGTCCTTACAACTTTACTTTGATTTGGATCTACTAACTCAAGTATTCTTTTAATGATCCAAACTGTTCTACTATTTGTGATTTGATATAAAGCTGACAAGCTCAATTTCATATAAAATAATCAGTTGCGATTTACTTTCAACTTTTTAGTTAATAATTTTATATGATAAATTGATACCAAATAAAATCAAAAATGTTGATCATAGTATGCAAAACTGTTTTGTTGCTAGATTCTAATTTTTATGTTAAGAATTAGTAAGGAATCATTCTTAGACATAGGCGAGGAAGGTAATAAAAATGGAAAGAAGATGAGTTATGATATAGTAGAAAAGATGAATCGTAGACTCTATAAGTGCAGAACATTGCATTGAGAAACATTTGGTTCTTCAAAATTCCACGAGACTTACTATGTGAAGAAAAATCTTACTGAGGCACTCATGATCTTTGCAACACGAGTTCAAGCCACTTGAAGACAGGCTGTGGCATGTAGATGCTTTCACTTCCATATACTGATCAAAAGTTGACAATAACGTTGTTAACTTATGTTCGCCACCATAAATTCAATGATGTTCATAAAATATCACTACTATATAATATTTACAAGCAATTACTTTTTGTATGCACTTTGGTCACATTGACCAGAAACTAGTAAAATCCTTTTGAAAACAAAAGTTCTGTTTTGATGTTGATGGTTTACAATTGTACAATTGAGTAGTATAAATACAGTAAATACAATAAAAGAATAAATGGATGGTGTATGCTGATGTGGAGATAATCATCATTTCTAAGAATAGTGGTTGATTCCCAAAGCCAATAGTGATACACTTTATAACATGTGTGATCATTTCCAAGAGGAAATGTGTCAAGGGTTATTTGGGGTCTTTAAGAATTAAAGTATATATTTATTATTCAGCCTTTTTATATTCCAAGGCCATGTGACCGGTTGTAATAGGTTAGCAGTCCCTTTTCTTTTGGGTTGTCAATGTGAACCGTTAGGGCCTGCTAGGGTTTCATTTATTATTTATGGGTGAGGTAGGTAGGAGAGGATTATGATGAATATTGTAGCTGCAAGGCACACTATGTTTATCACCTCTTTCTATCTTATCTCACCTTACTCTACTGTTATCTCATCTCCTTTCTATCATGTTGTCTCATCCCCTTCCTAATTCTTCCATTATCATATAACAATTACAAGTTGTCATTTCCAAGGAGCATGTATCTTGGAAGACTAGATAATGAAGATGACATCCGGCTGGAGAGAGAAAGACATAAATCTACACACATCTTGTTCTTTTTTTGAAACGCACCATGTAGGGCCAAACCAGCAATCTTCCACTTAAGAAGCAGGCACACTAACCAATAAGCTACACTACATTGGCTACACTTATCTTATTCTAAGAACATAGTATAATGAATCTTCTAAGAACAGAGTATAATGAATCTTGAAACGTGCAACTAGGGTCAGAGATCCCATCTCTTATCCCTTGTCACTTATAGTGGAAGACCCTAACCCACTAAGGTAGCTCAAGTGGTAAGAGTGGTTCCTAAGAGACCAAAGGTCACGGACTCACGGGTTCGATTCCCACTTAGAACGTCTTAAGTTGAAGTGAGTGTCATGGATGTTGGGGGCATGCTAGCATCAGAATTAAGGATTAACTTTGTGGGTTCATGCATACTTCGCGACGAGGTCACAAAAACCATACTCCAAGAGGAATGATCCAAAAAAGAGCCTAGGACATAGTAGTAGAATGGTAAGGTAGGAATTTCAGGGGGCAGGTGGGGAGAATTGAGAGAGTACATCATCAGGATCAAAAGTAGAGCAAGGCAATAAACAACATGAGATGATACTACAGGAGGCGCTAGATCAAACCACGCACATATAGAAGAGGTAGGTACAGAAGGGTAAACATAACTGATGACTCCAAAAAGGATCATCATTTATTGACTTCCCAAGTGAATAACCTAGGCTAGCTACATGGGTGAACATCCCTTTTCTCCCCACGGTATAATTTCAAGAGACCTGATGATCAACCAGAATATACCATGTAGAAGCTTCACAATTCATACTGAAAATTACCCATTAACATACAAGCAGCTAATGGCTGGAACAATCCATTTTCCAGAAGCCACTGGCAGGACAGTAGATTCTCCAAATCTGATTTAACCTTGATTTTCTGTCCAATTCTCTGTAAAACCAGTTGCAGTCAATCTTGAACACTCATGTGCTCGTGATATCTGGTTTTAAAATTTTAGATTCTGGTGCAATAAATTTGAGTGTGATTCTTCAAGGATAATGATAGCACTAGATTGGGAATTTGGTTTGACAAGACGAGAAGAATTCAAGAATTAGATGAGAAGAATTTCATTAAGATAAGTGAGAGAATTAATGTTCAATCAAACAACACAGATCATGAAATCAAGATTTCAATTTCATTTTTTTGGAAAAGGGGTAAACTTTTTACTAGAGTAGAATAGGATCGTGAACGTAAGGGGCACTCATTGTACATGGTTATCAGAAAGGAAACAAATATATCAGAATTTTAAATTCCTGTCAATTCGAAACAATCCCTTCCATTTGCAAATCCCCCTTTTTCTTGATTGAGGCAAACATGTGGAGAATGAAGCCCTTAGATCTTTGCTAACCCGAACCTAATCCCTTGGAAAGATTTTCTGTTGCACATATCGTCCACTGCAGGATTGGAGGGATTGGCTTCTCGCCGCTGCCGATGTTTCTCTCCGCACACCACCCATTCCATTGTTCCCAACAATCAGCAACTGAGAATAGCATAACCCATTGGAAATCCATGATTCTCTGAAGAAGCGGCCAAAAGTGCTTGGTCGCTGGGCAATGGAGGAGGAGATGGTTAGCCGTTTCCTCATTACATTTGCATTAGTGTAATCCAGATTTTGTACAACCCACTTAATCTACATTTTCCTCTTCATTCTAGATCATTGATGTCTTATTTGCAGAGCATTTTACATGAGATGTCTCTTTTTAGATTTCAATAGTTGGTTCTAGAGCATATAAGTAGTATCCCACCTCAACCTCCGCTTTCAACCAACAACAAATACAAGCATGACAGTATGTATGTGATGCTCCAACTGTTGGTAAGACCATGGAAAGAAAGTGTTGTGATTGTTAGGGTTTCTCTTTTATTTGGTTTTCTGAACAGTCGCAATGAAGCTGAGCAAGAATGTTTGTGATATTAAAAATGGTACATGGAAACAAGAATGTCTATGATATTACTCACTGGAGGGAGGTCCTTTCTCTGTTCATCCAATGTTTGTGATGCACAAAACATATTAAAAACGCTAAGAGAATTTGAGAGAGAAGTTTCAAATATGCAGTCATTAAGAAAACTAATCCTCATTTTATTTGTGTATGCAATGCAAAGGATGGACATTACCATTATTATCAAAGGCATGTAATTGTTCTCCCTCAATGATTTATAAGAGAACATGGATAAAGCTAAAGATACTACACTTCATTTGTCATAAAATCAGGGAGAAACAATATACTCGAACGCAAGAATGTTAAAAATAAAACTCACATTGTCAGAGTCGAAGTCAAGTTCTTGAGTCAGTAACTGAATTTGTCTCTGCACCTGAAAAGAAAACTGATATAAGTATTAATAAAATACTACACAGAATCCGGACTTGAAGAAATGAAAACTCTTGGGAAAATAATGAACGAACCCGAGAGAGAGCGATTAAGATATCGTTCTCGATTTCTTTGGTGAGTGAGATGGTAGACTGTTCGATCTGCAAGCAGTACATGTTCATTAGTTACTGAAACTGAAAGGGGAACTGACAGAGATGAAGAGATATTGAACCAAAACAAGAACTTTGGATGCGTGAATCAGAAGAATGTACTAACGGTGAAACGACTGAGAGGCTCAGTGATTAATCGACAGAGACGGGAGAGTTGCTCCTCATTCATCTTCTTCCAGGTTTCAGTTTTTTCCCAGATTTTCCTCTAAAGCACCAAATTTTGATTTTTCTTCCAACAATACTATACCCACAGAAGAAAAGAGAGTACACTTATGATGTAGGTTAAATAAACTAACTTTTTTTTTCTAAGAATTAATTCTTCTTAAATTAGAATTATATATTGAAAATTAATAAATAGTATCTAAAAAAATCAAAATAAAAAATTTATGATATAGATGTGAAATTGCATAAATAATTTGTAAGAATGAAATTTACCATAGAAAATATTCAACGAAAATACAATTATTTTAGAGTCACTCTAAATACGAACTCGAATTCGTAATCGATAAGTGTTCAAGTAGAGAAAGTCCATCAAATCAATATAATGGTGTTGAAATAATCTTTACTAAATGTTAGATAAAATAAGACCGGTTCAAATAAACCTAACTTAAATAAACTTTCCATGCAGGAACAAGGAACCGGACCAGATGAACAAGAGAACCGACTAAAGAAACCTAACCGGTCAAGCTACCAAACCGATCAAGAGTATTCGGAACGTGACCGCACAAAGAAAGGATCGGCCAAAGCTCAAAACCGGAATCATCAAACAGCCGATCATCCACAAGACAAGAATAACCGGAAGAAGCTCGGTCACATCACTACCAAAAGACATTCGGCCAAGTCAAATGACCGACCAGTACAAGAAGACATTTCGGGTATCTGTTGAGAATGATACCAAAGGAACAGACTGAATACTTCCATATCCATGCAAGTCTGAGGAAAGACTGCAAGCTGCAGAATACAGTACTACCAGATCCTTCTACTTCGGGATAAGCCAGAAAGGAAATCTTCCAAGTACAGACAACTGTCCAACAGACAGTGCCTACATCAAGTAAAAGACAAATCCGGCAGGTTTGTCTTACACACCGGAAGAATAGATCGCCAGGTCTGAGACATAATACCAGGTCTGAGGTTGACCATCATGTCTGAGGAAACGACCGTAGGTCTGAACCTCTGAAACACTGAATCACTGCACCTCTGATCAGCCAATCAGATTCAAGGCAGTGAAATATGACCGTTGGCATATTTCACCTATAAAAGGGGTAGCTGAAGAAGAGTAAATGCAGTGACTTAAGCGGGATATTAAGAGACAACTGTGATATTGAGATATTAAGAGCATTTACTACAAGTGATAGATTGTGCTGTTCTAGAAAGCCAAGTGTTGAAAGTTAAAGTGTGTTTTACAATTTCGGTGTAAATTGTAAGAGTGTTATCGAGCAGGAAATAAGTCTCGATCGGTCTGTACTTGTATTCCTTAGTGAATATCCTTCTCGCGGTTTCGAGAGGAAGGGGTGACGTAGGAGTTTTATCTCCGAACATCCATAAAATCTGTCTTGTCATTTACTTTCTGCCGGCTTCATTATCTAACCGATTAACTTAACCACACCGCCCCAAACCGACTCTATACTAACCATACCGAATATCCAGATTACCGAAACCGACCCATCATTTCCAAATCTTCATCATCCGAAACCGATCGTGCCTATCATACAAGCGTGTCGCTTCAACCTGAAAGCAAACCTCTTCCGCGCTTGAACCTAGTTCAAGGGTTTGTGACATGTTGTGTAGTATTGAAACCCCGGTGTTAATCTCTAACCGGATTAACCACCACCCTACGAGTGAGAACCGCTAACCGGTCCAACCCCCGGTCCACCAGCGGCGACCTAGATCCTAACACTAAATATTATGAGTGACATTTAAAGTTATTATTTGATCAAGAGGCAATAAATAATGCGAAAAAATATCATACTAAATAAGAATAGATAATTTACATATATAATCAAAATTAGGGATAGCAATAGGTATTCGTAAACTCGATACTCGATGATCGGATTCGAGTATTTTAAATCGGTTCGGGTCGGGCATGGAGAGGGGAAGAAGGTACCTAATTATATTAATCTTAAAAATAATTTTTTTTATTAGTTTAATGTGTAACTTTTCAAATTCGTCGTCATTACAAATATATTAAATATACATTCATTAATTTGATCTTATCCACGCTTTATTCTAAACATCATATTAAAGTTTTTATATTCCCAAAAAAATTAATTTTAAAGTATATAAATTTTCAACTTTAGCTTTAATTTTAATAACAAAATATTTGTTTATTTCTTATCATTCTTTATATTCATTATCTAACTTCTTTTTTTATTTTATTCTATTTTTTTGTAATCTAATTTATTTTTTTCAAGGTCTACAAAATAAGTATGTGGGTAAATAATTATTTTATTTGTATTTTTTACATTTATATATTACTAATTTTAAAATTATTAAAGTTAGGTTTTTCTTTTCAATCTTTATAAGTTTATAGATACTCATCGGGTTTGGGGTCGGTGTCGAATAGTATAATAAAAATTGGGGATAGGTACTTCACTATCCGACAGGTAGAGTACCCCGTTGTCATCCCTAATCAAAATAGTGATAAACTCGTACAAATTATAAGGGTGGGTCATCCAAAATAAAATATATATATATATATAATAATGCTTAAATTTAAAGTGTTCGGATCGTCGGGTCGAGTCATGTGATTAATTTAAATACTCATATGAGACAAAATATATATATACTTGGATCGAATTTTTATCATAAATCCGGTTGTAATATGGATATAAGTTATATCAACTTTCTTTAATTATTATTTTTTATTTATCAAACTTAACAAATATATATATATATATATATGAAAAGTCATTTAATTTTTTAACTCTATTATATATATTTTTTTAATAAATTGTTATATATAATTATATTTATATTAAATATTTTATAATCTATAATATATATATATATATATATATACATATATATATATATATATATCAACCAATTTAAATAAATATTTTTTTTTATTATTATTTTTCATATTTTTATATTAATGAATGCGTAATTAAAAAGGAATTGGGACAATATGAACGTGTATTTAATTATCCAATTTTTTATAAAAAAAATCATTTATCTTTTTAACTCTATTTTATATTTTTTAATAAACAGTTGTATATATAATTATATTTGTATTAATTATTTTATAATTTATATAATTATTATATATATAACAACCTATTTAAATAAAAATATATATTATAATTTCCGAAAAAACCCCTTTGTATTGGGTTCTCATAAAAAAAGTTCGAGATTCGAGAAATTCAACATCGGTTTGCATGTCAGGATTTTTTTAAAATAAAATATTATTTTTAAAAGATGTCATTGATTCCTAACCGTTTTTGAAATTAATTAAAAATAATTAATTTCGAGATTCAATTATAAATAATCTGGAAATTTACGGTAATAAAATCACAATTTGAATTTTAGAAATCTTTCAATTTAATCTAATTAAACATAATTAATTTAAAAGATTATTTATTTTGAAATAGGGTCGTCAATTGATTTTTGAAAATCAATAAAAATATGCATACGTATACAAACGTATTGACTTGAGTTTCTTTTAGTTCGTAGTTTGGTGATACTCGGAAAAATGTTTTCGCGCTTTATCCTCCGTACCCGTTAAAAACCGTCTCTACTTATAATGTTGACTTTTGAAAATCGGTTGTATAACGTTTGAGTTTTAACCAATTATTTTTTCAGTCATAGTCATACTTCTAGGTTTTAGCGTTATTTAAAATATTGAAACAAATTATTTAAAATGCTGGTACTTATTGTTGATGATAACTAGGGAGGAAATACCTAAAGAATATCAGTCATTTTTAAAGGCATTAAGGTTTAGAAATAAACACCAAACAATCCTTTATTGAAATATTTTTACGGAAATATCCCAAAAATATTTAAAATGCATTTTCTATTTTTTCGAGATGTTTAGAAAATGACTTAGAGTCCCAAAATTACAATAACCAAACAAGCCTTTAAACCGGATTCCTAAGCCTAGGGTTCGTCTTTATCGGTCGAGGTCAAAAGACCCTCGGTCCGGGTCGAGGTCAAAAGACCCTCGGTCCAGGTCGAGGCTCGGGATCTTCGGTCGGAGCGTCGAATTCCCTCGGTTGAGGTGCTAAGGACTCTTGGTCCTTGGCTGATCTTACCAGTCTAGGTGTAAAAAACTATCAGTCATGTGTTAGCCTAGAGCTAAGGTTCTCGGTCAATGTGTATAAACCTATCGGTCATGGGCTAACGCTGGGCTAAGGATACGATCGGCACAATCGACACGATCGGCACAACCAGAACGAATGACATGGTATCGACTCTAATAACTAGGTCGTTCATTCATCTGCAAAGCTTGGTTGGAAGGTTAGAGTTTCTAGTTTACTCTATTCTATAATAGTTAGGGTTTCTAGTGTACCTATTATGTTATTGCTCTGTTTTGTTGTTGTGTTCTGATATTCATCAAAATGGGAAGAAAGAAAAGCAATAAGAATAAAAAAGTTAGAGAATTTGTGATGGAAGGAGTAAGGGAGGTAAATGAAAAAGAAATCGATAGGATTGCTGAAGAAATTATCCATAAAAGCAAGAATGTAGCAAAGGTAAATAACTAATTACTGATATAAATTCGGAAGAAAGTGCAATAGGAAAACAGGGAAAAAATGAAGGAACATGGAAGGTTGGGTATAATGAAAGAGCAAACCTCTTTGGATTTAAAAATCAAATCATAAAACTACTAATGCATGCAAAGAAATGAGATATTGTTCTCAACAAAGAGAAAATACAGCAAACAATCGTCTAATTGAATATACATTATCTTCAAGATTAGAACCTACTGAAGAAGGAAGAATACGAAAAGATAGTAAACTAGTCAGTGGAAACAATGAGGGAGCTAATGAAGTCCCCCAAATCAAAGAGCTATACTATCAGGAGCAAGTCCAACTGGAAGGTAAATGATGTTTGGAAAAAGAATGCAGAAAAGAATGCAGAAAAGAATGCAGAAGATCATGCATACAAAGGTCAAATCTACTTGGGTGAGTTTAAAACAAAAGTTGAGATTCTCAATTCTCCTTTTGAATTTAAATTGCCCACTGAAGTGGAGGAGAAATGCGTCAAATAATGGGAAAATGTAGTTGTTAGGAACTACATAAGAAAGAACTGTGTATCTTTCCCAGACACTAATGAAACAATGGGAGCATAAAGGACTGGAGAAGGTTTCTGCAAAGATCCATGATCTCTATTTTCTATAATTCAAAAATGGAACGAACTTGGATGATATTACAATATAATAATAGAGAGTTTATGCATGTATAATAATAGATCATGGATAATAATAGAGATGCTCATATTTCGGGGGTGCCCGTGAGAGAGGTGACTATATGCCTTTTTAGTAGGATCAAATATAATAATAGAGAGTTTGTGCTAGGCATGTTTAGTCGCTCATACAAATCTTGGGAGCAGCTAAAGAGAGAGTTTATCAAATGATAATGGATAATCTCTATATTTTAGTTCAACTAGGTAGAACCCATGCATTGCATGACTGTACGAAAAAAATGTATAAAAAATATTAGTTTGTATGAATTATTATATTTAACTTTAGGCGGTTAATTTTCCCTTTACTAAGACATTGAGATGTGATCCAAGTACCACAATATTGACCGTCTTTGGGGCATTCTCTTTCTTGGACAAAAAATCCATATTGGTTGTTTGACTCGTTCTTCTTGTAATAAAGTGCTTCCTATCGTTTGTATGCTTTCCTCCTGGCATTGTGAATGACACTGGGAATACTTTTGTTTAACTCAAATATAATTTTTTGTCATTTTAGTTATAACATACCCATGCTCTTGGATTAAAGGATCCGAACATCAAACAAAACTACAAAACATGTAGTTTTATGTTCTTGAGGATCGGGAAACTTAGCCTTGGTATATCTAGGACCTATAACAGTTAACCCCAAGCTAACCTACGACCGAGAATCCTTAACGCCCATGACCGAGGAAAATTAGCCCAAGGCTAGCCCAAGACCGAATGTTCTTCACGTTTATGACCGAAAAAGCTAATCCTAGGCTAACCTAGGACCGAGAATTCTTGCAACCGACCGAGAATTCCCGAACCTCAACTAAGGACTTCAACACCACGACCGTAGATTTCAGCACCTCGACCGAGAGATATCTGCACTCGACCAAGGATTTTAACACCTCGACCGAGGGGGTTTAGTACCCCGACCGAGAAATCCTGAACCCCGACCGAGGGAGTTCTGACTTAGGACCAAGGGTTTTAGCTTCGACCGAGAAAAATCGCACCTATGATCGAGGACACCGGTCCTAGGGTCTATTTAGTTGCAATTTTAATATTCCAAAATTATTTTTGTAATTTTGGGATATTAAACCATTTTTTTAAAATCCCAAAAAATAGAAAATGATTTCAAAATATTTTTAGAGTATTTTCATAAAAAAAATATTTTGATAAGGGCTTGTTTGGAATTTATTTTTAAAACCCTGGATGTTCTTCAAGTATATTCCTCCATAGTCACCATCATCATCTACAGGTACCAGCATTTAAATATTGTTGTTACAATTTTAAACACACAAAACATATGTGCATGTCTAGGAATGGAAGAATAAGTGGTAAAAATAAAACATTATACAATCAATTTTTAAAAGTATGTTCTATATAGTAGAGACCATTTTAAAAATGGTTACGAAGAATGAAGCGCGAAAGTATTTCCCGAGTGTCGCCAAACTACGAACCAAAATGAAACTCTTGTTAAAAGTTTGTATATGTATATTTTTTATTTATTTTAAACTAAAAATTAATTAGCGACACTTTATCAAATAAATAATCTTTTTAAATTAATTTAAGTAAAATTTTGTTAATCAATTTTTCATATAATTATTTCAAATCTAAAAGATTATTATTAATTTGATAAAAAAATTAATTATTAATATAATTAATTTCATAAGTCAGGACATATTTTATAAATCTTTCAAAATAATATTTTATTTTAAGAAATTCCTAACACGCAAACCAATGATTAAATTTCTCTAACCTCAAAATATTTTCGAAAAAATATTTTATGGGATTACAAGTATTAACATATTTAATCTTTATTTAATTTTATAAATATAATATATATATATATATATAATTAAACATACTAAATTAAATTATTTAAATAAATATTATAAACTAAAATAAAATACATTATATCAAAGTTATAATAAAATATATTAAATAAAAATTCAAAAAAATGTTTGTAATTTAATTTTATTATATATAACTTTTGTCTTATTATTTTGATTGACTTGACACAATGTAAAATTGACAAATTTAAGTTTGATTGACAATTCATAAGACAAAAGTGGTATAGAATAAAATTTAATTATAAAGATAAAATATGCCTTTTATTTTAATTTAATATATTTTATTTTAATTTTGTTTTAATGTATTTTTATTTTAGATTATAATATTTATTTAAATTATTTAATTTAGTAGGTTTAATTTTAATTATATATTTTATTTATAAAATTAAGTAAAAATATGTTAATATTTATGTAATATATTTTATTTTAAAATTTATATTTTATTTTATTATTTTAATTAATTATTATCAAGAAAACTAATATCTAGGGTTTGAGATGAAGTGTAAGAGAAAATAAGAAGAAATAATTATCAGAAAAAGTAATGACGCATAAGTCCTCTCCCGTTTTATTGATTGATGAATAAAGTCAATAATAGTCCATATTCTTTATCTATCTATCAATCTAAGTATCTTAATAATACTTGTATATTAAGTTTAGACTAAAGTTATGTCTAAACCTATTTTAATACATTTGTGAATATAATTTATAAATTACAACTCTATATATATATGGGTATTCCCATATTTACAGACTCTATCATCATGGGCATTCCCATGTTTACATAAACTATATACTTATTTTAACATTCCCTCCTCAAGGTGAACATCCTTGACGTTCAACTTGGATAACAAGTTCTTAAATTGATTTATCTCCAAAGTTTTTGTAAAAAAATCTATAATTTGTAAGTTAGTATAAATGTGCTTCGGGACAATGAAGACTTCTTTGAACTTGTCCCTGACAATATAAAAATATATTTCTAGATGTTTCGTCCTCTCGTGAAAAACTGAAAATTTTCGGTTATATGTATTTCTGCTTGATAATCACACCATAAAGTAATAGGCAACTACACAATTCTTTTAAATCAGTTAAAATATATGAAATCCAAAGAAGTTCGCATAACGAGGATGCATGACTAAGATATTCTACTTTAGCACTTGATCTTAAAACAATTGTTTGTATCTTTGTTTTCCAAGATATAATTGAATCTCCCAATTTAATACAAAACCTGTTAAAGACCTACCACTATCTAAGCAATTTGCCCAATCTGAATATGTATAACACTAGATGATTTTGTTAGTTTTGTAGGGATAAAAAAGACCAAGTGATAAATTACCTTTTAAGGTATCGCAGAACTCTTAGAGTTGATTGCCAATGAGTACATTTGGTTAATGCATGTATTGGTTAAGATGTTGAACATAAAAAACAATATTGGTCTTGTGAAATTTAGATAAATAAGTCTACCAATAAATCTTCTGTATTTTTCAAGATCTTTTAAAAGATCATCTTCTAATCCGAGTCCTTTAGACATATGAGTTTTTACTAGATTGGAACGAAGTAACTTATCTCAATTAAAATATCAATAATATATTTACGTTGATTAACACAAATACCCTGTTTTATTTTTACTAATTTCTAGGCCATGAAAATATTTTGCTTCATCTAAGTCCTTAATAGAAAAACAGTCATCCAAAAACTTTTTAATTCTAGAAATTTCAATAAGATATTTTCTTGAAATGAGTATATCATCAACATATACAACTAAAACAATGATTTTATCTTCTTTATGATAAACAAACATACAATTATCATGTGAAGACTATTTAAAACCAAAAAAAATTAATTTGTTTATAAATTCAGTATTCCATTATCTAGATGATTGTTTAAGACAATACAAACTTTTTAAAAGTTTACAAACTTTTCCATTTCCGAGTTAGAGTAACCATCAAGTATTGTTATATAAATATTTTCATCAATTGTACCATGAAGAAATGCATTATTGACATCTACTTGATGTAGATGCCAAATATTTGTAGTAGTAAGAGATAAAATAAGTCTGATAGTAATCGTTTTTGCTATAGGAGCAAAACTATCTGTATAATATATTCTATCCCTTTGATTATCCCTTTACAATAAGTCTTGTTTTTAATTTTTCAACTGTACCATCAGAATTAATTTTAGTCTTGAATATCCATCTACAACCTATAGTTTTTTTCTCCTTTTAGAAGATCAAACCATTTTCCATGTTTGATTATCTTCAAAGGCTTTTAATTCTTGTTCCATGGCATTTTTTCAATCATCATTCATACAAGCTTCTTTGTATGAACAAGGTTCATTTATTTTTGTAAAATTCATTAAGAATGACTCCTTATTTGAATCATTTAAGTGATTTTGAAAGGAAAAGTTTAGGAACATAATGACTTTTATTAATGTTCATATACTAGTAAAAAAACAGGCATCAGTAAGGGCTAACGTCGTTACAGAAAGCACCATAAACCGTTACTATTGATCTTCAGTAAGGGCATATAACGCCGTTACGACTCGTTACAGACACGTACGTTACAGATACTTATGAACTATTAGTAACGGCTATTCAACACCGTTACTGTTATCAGTATCTGTAACGACACTAAAACCGTTACTGTTATCAGTTATCTGTAATGGCACTTTAATAGGATAACCGTTACTATTATTAGCATTTGTAACGGCACTTGAATTAAAGAACCGTTACTGTTATTAGCATCTGTAATGGTACTTGAATTAAAGAACCGTTACTGTTATTAGCATTTGTAACGGCACTTGAATTAAAAAACCGTTACTGTTATTAGCATCTGTAACGACACTTGAATTAAAGAACCGTTACTGTTATGAGGAATCTGTAACGACATTCTTAATTATAAAACTGTTACAGAAATTTTTAATATTTCATTTTTTATTTTAATTATTAATTCAAAATAACCAAATACACAAATTTTGCCTATAATCCGAAAATAGACAAATTTTATAATCCAAAATACCCAAAAATCTTATTAATTCAAAATACCAAAATATCATAATTCTAAATACTCAAATATCATAATTCAAAATACCCCAATATCATAATTCAAATATACAAATATCATAATTCAAAACACCCAAAATACACAAAATACCATCAAGTAGGAGGTGGAGGACGGGGAGGAAGACCACTGGGAAACATAGATAACATTATTGCCATCTGATTCTTCATCTGAAGCATTTCTTCCCTATATTGGTCACGTTCAGCCTCAGAACGCAGTCTCTCAACCTCGCAACGCTGTCTCCATGTTTTGGATCAGTACGAAGTACAGTCATCCATGTTTTGTTAGGAACTTCCATTGGACTAGACAAAATATAACTAAGTCAAATAAAATATATCTTTCTTAAATCATTCATATACATAGCTAGTACAATAATCTTAAACACAATCCAAAAATATAACATACAAATAATCTAACATATCTAACATATATACAATCCAACAATCTATCATAATCTAACATGTCTAACTTCCAATCTAATTATATAACATAATCTAACATGTCTAACCTCCAATCTAATTATCTAACATACAATTTAATAATCTAACATATCTAACATACAATTCAATAATCTAATTAACCTAAAATCTAATAATCTAACAACATACAATCATATTATGTATCGTAATCTAACATCATATAATCTAACATATTATGAAGTTAGTTTAAGAACTAACCTGATGCACGGAATAAGAATCGAAGAAGAATGGAAGAAGAATTGGACGACAACGGAAGAACCTAAAAAAAAGATAAATCTTTGTTGAATTGAAAAATTGGCTTATACATAAATATAAAAATTGCAACCTTTAAATGCTTTCCTTATAATTTTGAACCAATCCACCAAAAATAGACAAAAATTCAGACCACAAAAAGAATACCAATAACCACGCAAAATATGTTATCAGATTTATTTAATCTCAAGTCAAATATACATATCCTATTTTACCACAAAAAGTATACATAAATCACTAGTGATTTATTCATCTGTTTGTCCTATTTTACAAAATGACAGAAAAGAAAAAGGCAAAGGCTTTTTGGAAGGGTATGGGTGTGGCAAAGGCTTTTTGGAAGGGTATGGGTGTGAAGGTGGAAGAGATAGGATGACTTTAATCACACGTAAGCAATGATTTTGTCTTCTTTGGGTAATAAATCATTGTTAAATCAAATCTTAACTAATTAAATAATTCAGTATTCTAATAATAATAATTTGAATATACAACCCACCCACCTATTCCCAATTCCCAATTCCCATCCTACAACAATGTCCACCCACCTATTCCCAATTCCCATCCTACAACAATGTGCCTTAACAAATCAGATAGCTATCTTAGCTTAACAAATCAGATAGCTATCAAAGACAAGCTTAACAATTTGCCTAAACACCAAACCCTAGATAGCTATTCAATTAGAACACCCAAGAGCATACCAGGCTAATAATTTTAGAGAAAAGATTGAATAATACGATAAAGAAGCTGATTTTGATTTTAATTTTGATTAAGTTGAAAGAACATACCTAGCGGCGACGAAGAACTGTCGGCGAAGAACTACCGGCGAAGAAACCTAAATAACAAATATGAAGAGAATAACAATCATTCGTCAATCTCAAATCTATATTTACAGGGGCGATGAACTTACTCTTTGATGCTGTAAACGGAGAAGGAAAGAAGATGAACGGCGATTGATCAACGGAGGCGCGGCGAATGACGGAGGAGATCTGATTGAACCCGGCGGAAGATAGAGAAGAAGAAAACTTACTTGATTGACGGCGAATGATCGACGGCGGCGACTTCAACTGATGCTTGCGGAGAAGAAGAAACGGACCGCGAAGAAGAGAGAAGAAAGAGAGAAGGAAAAAAGAAAGCGACCTGGATGATTTTATTTCTAAGCTTTTGTAACGGCACTAATGATACTGTTACAGATATACCTAAGTTTTTGTAACGGTGATATGACAAAACTGTTACAGATAAGAACCCTTCGAATCGTTTCTTTAAATGCGTTTTCTGTAACGGTTATATATTGATGCCGTTATGATAGGATCGACTTTATCGTTAGAGACGGGGGTCTGGCTAAGGATGAAGGCTTATGAAAAACGGTTTGATAGAAATCCTGTTAGGGATTAATATCTCTTTCTATTCTATGCAAACTTGTGTAAACACTTGAAACAGATTCAAGGCGGAATTGTTTACTTGGGTTTGAAACACAAGATGATATATGAAAAAATGACAGAAATGAAGAACACAACAGTTTGTTTATGGATATTCGGAGAAACTCTCCTACGTCACCCCTTCTTCCAACCACGAGAAGGATTCAGTATAAGATGATAAGAATCAAATACAGTTTAAACACACTTAGCTCACTATTGAACAGAACACTTTCTGTTCAATTACAAGATGAAGAATATCATTCAGCTAATGGTGTTTTGATTCTAGCTCTCTCTCTCGATTCACACATAGTACAATCAGAAAGAAGCTTCACAGAATAAGTTCAGTAAGCAAGATGATTGAGTAGTTTCTCTCTCTGCAAAATCAGAATGCTTGTTCGTTCGGCTAATTCGTAAGGCTTGTTTAGACATATTGTCCGTTGTCCTTAGGATTTGTTAAATACTAAGCAGGAGATAACGGTCGAATCTTCAAGAATGATACGTGGCACTCTTCCATTGGAAAGCCTCCATTGTACACAGCAGGTTCTGAGCACAAGGATCGTGGCCGTATCGAACTGGTAGTGCGCCGAATATTCCATACGGGATGTACCTGCAAAACGGGTAATGTGAGGAAAATTCTCTTACGTGGCATTCCTTGATTGGATGCATATAGCTGTTGTACTAATCTTCACTGGAAAGTGGAGCAGAAGTAGGGTACAGCTATAGCACGTGGGTAGGAGAAATGCTAGATTCAAGCGTACTGCTTAAACAGAACATTAGACGTATTTCAGTTAGACGGATTTGAGAAAATCAGTCTAATGAAATAAGTAAACTCCTTCTAATGAGAAACATCTATTAGACCGCCTGGTCTAATAGAATTAGACTCACGTCTAATAAAAATAACCATTAGACCGACACGTCTAACTCTCACTGAGTTAAATTGACGCGTCTAATTCCGGTTCTACCTCAGACTAATCTGAAGGAGTTAGACTCACGTCTAATTTTCACTAATTAGACTACCCATCTAATTATTAAATAACCATTAGACCGACACGTCTAACTCTCACTGAGTTAGACTGACGCGTCTAATTCCGGTTCTACCTCAGACTAATCTGAAGGAGTTAGACTCACGTCTAACTTTCACTAATTAGACTACCCGTCTAATTATTAAATAACCATTAGACCAACACGTCTAACTCTCACTGAGTTAGACTGACGCGTCTAATTCCGGTTCTACCTCAGACTAATCTGAAGGAGTTAGACTCACGTCTAACTTTCACTAATTAGACTACCCGTCTAATTATTAAATAACCATTAGACCGACACGTGTAACTCTCACTGAGTTAGACTGACGCGTCTAATTCCGTGTATTCATTAGACCATCCGTCTAATTCTTTACATCTATTAGACTTACACGTCTAACTCCGATGAGTTAGACTGTACGTCTAATTCCGTGTATTCATTAGACTATCCGTCTAATTCTTTACACATCTATTAGACTTACACGTCTAACTCCGATGAGTTAGACTGTACATCTAATTCTATTATACTCACGTTTAATTTACACATCTAATAGACTGCACATCTAACTCCACTGAGTTAGACTGTGCGTCTAATTTTATGCGAATGAAGAACAAGATCGGTCTAATGACCCTTATTAGATCCAAGTCTAATATCGTATTGTCTCAACACACCTGTATCGAAACTCATAAGTTATTTCATCATCAAAATATCAGAGGGTAAATTATTTTAACACTTAGTCAAAATGATTTATCACAACAATTTCCCCCTTTTTGATGAAGAAATTGCAAATCTGCAGACATATATAACATCATGCATTCATCAAATAAACAAACAAACATGCAAGTAATAATCCAAGAACATCCAGATTAATCATATGTGAGTGTTTTCAGAAGAAACACTCAAACCGTTGTTCAATGTAGCCAAAATAGATTTACCAAAAACATCATTAAGACATTCAAAATAACTACAAAGAGACATTTAATCACTAGTCTTCTTCTTCTTCCTGGTCATGACTTCTGGACAAGGTAGACTTTAACCTAAGAGGTCTCTAAGACTACAGTTAGAGGAGAGTTGGAGTCTTCACTTGTTTGTTTCTTAGACTTGAGCGTTTCCACCCTTTGAATGTAATCTACCACTTTCTGGTAGTTCAGGATCTTAGAAGGGAGGGGAAAACTTTTACCAGGTTCATTTAGACGATGACAGAGAAAAGAACTGAGAGGACCCTCAAAGCCGAAGATCTTCTTCCTAGCCACAACCATTCTGACAAGATTCCCGAAGAAGAAGCTTGTCCAGTTCACCGGAACATCCCTAGTGATAGCCACCATGATCTGAAAGACCTTCGTACAGTACTTGTAAGAAGTTTCATTAGCCAAAAGGGATTTCGAAATGATATCGCTTAAGAGCGCATATTCAACCTTTAGGAGGTTTTTCTTTCCATGAATATCTACTTCAGGGGAATCAGAAAAGACTTTTATCATCGTAATCATTAGATTAGGATGAGTGGTTGAGAAATCATCAATACCTTCGGTTGGGAGATGGAAGAACTCACCAAAGGATTCTTCTGTGATCCATACCATCTGGCCCATTACTGCACCAGCAATAATATTATCTTGATAGAAGCTAGCGGTTTGAAAGAATTCGTTGACCAGTTGTTCATGATAGGTTTCATGAGGGGTGAGGAACATTCTCAGCCTAGAAGCTTTTAGCGATTCGAACATCCTATGCATGCCCGAAGATTCAAGAGTGGATACGGATTGAAAGTCCACTTGAATTGATTTTGGTCGGAAGGGCAGCATTTTGATTTGATGAACAAGGGTTTGAGAGGTTCGACTTCTAAAGAGAGAAAGAGGAATTTCAAGGATCTTCTAACCTTTTAGAGTGAATGAACCTATTAAAACCGGGGTTTTAATCATGAAGAAGAAGACTAATGATTACTCCTACCGTCAAGAATTTCAAAAGACAGTTCCCAATACACATCATTTAATGTTAGCATGAAATAGAACGTCTAATACTAAGTGTACAAGAAAAAAATGTCAGAAATATTAGTCATTTCTTGCATATTGAGAGACACGTGTCTTCAATTCTTTTGAGGAATGACTGATTTATTTTTCGGCGGGAAAGAAAACTTAAACAGAAATCATTAAAAGTCAGCTGTCCGAAACCCCGGAAGATGAAGAGTCTAATTACACAAGTAGTTAGACGTTTTATTCTTCTTTTCACATTTTCATCTTCTTTTTGAAAATCAGTCTATTAGACGCGTACGTCTAATTATGCTATAACAGCACGTGAGACACACGTGTCTGATTAGACGTGAGCATCCTTTTGCTCATGACGTAAAAACGTCTAACGTCTATTAGACGTGTCCGTCTATTAGACGCATCCGTCTAACCGAGCAGGATAAAATAACCAAGACAATGATTTCATATAAAGATGAAACTGCTAAGGTAGATGTTCGTCTAAGTAGCTATGTTTCTCAAACTCTAAATCCTTAGGGCAAGTTAAGACCTCCGTCTTTCATATCTGCTCAGTTTTGTTTTGAACAATACGTTCCCCCTCAATTTATGCACATAATTACGTCAATCAAGATCAACAAGACCTAGCATGTTTCTAAAGTGAGAAAACTTAGCTTCCGGAAGAGGTTTCGTGAAGATGTCAACAGTTTGTTGATCTGTAGGAACATGTTCAAGACGGATTTGCTTCTGATTAACGTGTTCTCGGATGAAATGATGCCTGATTTCAATATGCTTTGTCCGAGAATGCAGAACTGGATTATAGGAGATTGCAATAGCACTAGTGTTGTCGCAGAAAATTAGAGATTCATCAGCCTCAATCCCATAGTCTCTGAGTTATTGTTGAATCCACAAAACTTGAGAACAACAACTACCAGCTGCAAGATACTCAGCTTATGCTGTAGACGTGGCGATTGACGTCTATTTCTTGCTGAACCATGTGATTAGACGATCTCCAAGGAACTGGCAAGTTCCACTTGTGCTTTTTCTATCAATTTTGCATCCTGCATAATCTGCATCTGAGAAACTAATTAAATTGAAACTGGAATCCTTCGGATACCACAGTCCCACATTTTAAGTTCCCTTCAAGTATTTAAGAATACGTTTAGCAGCAGTAAAATAAGAGAGTTTAGGATCAGCCTGAAATCTGCCACAGACACCAACAACAAATTGAATATCTGGCCTACTAGCAGTTACATACAACAGAGAACCGATGAGTTCTCTATATGCTGTTACATCGACACTTTGGCCTCCTTCATCTTTATCCAATTTGACTGAAGAACTCATTGGAGTAGCTGCTGCAGAGCAATTCTCCAAACCAAATTTCTTTAACAGTTCTTTGGTGTATTTGTCCTGGTTGATAAGAGTTTCGTTATCTAGCTGAAGGATTTGAAGCCCAAGGAAGAATGTAAGTTCTCCCATCATGCTCATTTCAAACCTATCCTGCATCAGCTTGGCAAATTTCTCACACAGTTTGGGGTTAGTTGACCCAAAGATAATTCATCAAAATATATCTGAACAAGTAATATGTGAGAATCTTTAGCAAATCTGAACAGGGTTTTATGTACTGTTCCAACAATAAAATCATGATAAAATAAGAACTTGGTTAGAGTGTCATACCAAGCTCTAGGAGTTTGTTTTAGACCATACAATGCTTTGTTAAGCCTATAAACATGATTAGGCAAAACATGATCTACGAAACCAGGGGGTTGCTCAACATATACTTCCTCACTTAATTTTCCATTTAAGAATGCACTTTTCACATCCATTTGAAAAACTTTAAAATTCTTAAACGATGCATAAGCTAGGAAGATTCTGATTGCCTCTAGTCTTGCAACCGGTGCAAAAGACTCATCAAAATCAATACCTTCCTCTTGTCTGTATCCTTGAGCAACTAAACGAGCTTTGTTTCTAATGACTAATCCATCTTCACTAAGCTTGTTTCTAAAGACCCATCTTGTTCCTATGACTGACTTGTCAGTTGGTCTAGGAGTAAGATACCACACTTTATTTCTATCAAATTGGTTTAACTCCTCTTGCATAGCGTTGATCCAATCTGGATCAACTATAGCTTCACCAATTTTCTTTGGTTCAATTTGAGAAATAAATGCAGAATTGGCCATTTCATCCATCAATTGACGTCTTGTCCTTCGAGGAGAAAAATGATTTCCGATTATCAGTTCTGGTGGATGATTTCTGTTCCATCTGAAGTTGGAACCAAGGGGATTGGTCATCTGAACCGGTGACACCGCGACATCCAAACTCTCAACTTCTTGTTGAACAGGAGTTTGTACATCTGGTTGAGCTTCAACCGGATCAGCCACAGGATCAGATAGAGCCATCCGCTTGTCCAAGATATCTTCTTCTTCACTTACAGACTCAAGACTGGCAGCTTGCAGTCTGTCAGCAAGATCAATGGGTTCATTGGATTTTCTCTCAACAGGCTCATCAAAAACTACATGAAGGGATTCTTCAACAGTCTGTGTTCTTTTGTTGTATACTCTGTAAGCTTTACTTACTGATGAGTATCCCAACATGAATCCCTCATCTACTTTAGCATCAAAAGCAGTCAAATAAACCTTTCCATTGTTATGGATAAAACATTTACACCCAAAAATCTTAAAGTAAGAGACTGTGGGAATTCTCCCATAATACAATTCATAAGGAGTTTTATCAAAACATTTGTTAATTATTGATCGGTTTTGAGTATAGCAAGCAGTACTAATGGCCTCTGCCCAGAACCTCTGAGGAACATCTGATTCAGCAAGCATAGACCTCGCTGCTTCTTTCAGAGTTCTCACTCTTCTTTCAGCAATACCGTTTTGCTGTTCAGTTCTGGCACTAGACAACTCGTGCCTAATTCTAGTCTCCTCAAGATAAGATGATAAGTATTTGTTAGTGAATTCAGTTCCCTGATCACTTCTAATACATGTGATATTTAGGGATTTCTGATTCTGAATTCCTCTAAATATCCTACCTAATCAAATTTTCAGCAGTTTTATCCTTTGATGGTAAAAATGCAACCCATGTAAAACGTGAAAAATCATCAATAACAATTAAGGCAAATCTCATTCCTCCTACACTTTTACAGGAATTGGACCAAAAAGATCCATATGTAGAAGTTTTAGGATACGGCTAGATTGTGATTGTAAATCACAGAATAAGTTCAGTAAGCAAGATGATTGAGTAGTTTCTCTCTCTGCAAAATCAGAATGCTTGTTCGTTCGGCTAATTCGTAAAGCTTGTTTAGACAGATTGTCTGTTGTCCTTAGGATTTGTTAAATATTGAGCAGGAGCTAACGGTCGAATCTTCAAGAATGATATGTGGTACTCTTCCATTGGAAAGCCTCCATTGTACACAGCAGGTTCTGAGCACAAGGATCGTGGCCGTACCGAACTGGTAGTGTGCCGAGTATTCCATCAGGGATGTACCTGCAAAACGGGTAATGTGAGGAAAATTCTCTTACGTGGCATTCCTTGATTGGATGCATATAGATGTTGTACTAATATTCACTAGAAAGTGGAGCAGAAGTAGGGTACAGTTATAGCACGTGGGTAGGAGAAATGCTAGATTCAAGCGTACTGCTTAAACAGAGCATTAGACGTATTTCAGTTAAACGGATTTGAGAAAATCAGTCTAATGAAATAAGTAAACTCCTTCTAATGAGAAACGTCTATTAGATCGCCTGGTCTAATAGAATTAGACTCGCGTCTAATAAACCCTAAACCATTAGACCGACACGTCTAACTCTCACTGAGTTAGACTGACGGGTCTAATTCCGGTTCTACCCCAGACTAATTTGAAGGAGTTAGACTCATGTGTAACATTCACTAATTAGACTACCCGTCTAATTATTAAATAACCATTAGACCGACACGTCTAACTCTCACTGAGTTAGACTGACGCGTCTAATTCCGGTTCTACCTCAGACTAATTTGAAGGAGTTAGACTCACGTCTAACTTTCACTAATTAGACTACCCGTCTTATTATTAAATAACCATTAGACCGACACGTCTAACTCTCACTGAGTTAGACTGACGCGTCTAATTCCGGTTCTACCTCAGACTAATCTGAAGGAGTTAGACTCACGTCTAACTTTCACTAATTAGACTACCCGTCTAATTATTAAATAACCATTAGACCGACACGTCTAACTCTCACTGAGTTACACTGACGCGTCTAATTCTGTGTATTCATTAGACCATCCGTCTAATTCTTTACATCTATTAGACTTACACGTCTAACTCCGATGAGTTAGACTGTACGTCTAATTCTATTAGACTTGCATCTAATTCTGTGTATTCATTAGACTATCCGTCTAATTCTTTACACATCTATTAGACTTACACGTCTAACTCCGATGAGTTAGACTGTACATCTAATTCTATTAGACTTACGTCTAATTTACACGTCTAATAGACTGCACGTCTAACTCCACTGAGTTAGACTGTGCGTCTAATTTTATGCGAATGAAGAACAAGATCGGTCTAATGACCCTTATTAGATCCAAGTCTAATATCGTATTGTCTCAACACACCTGTATCGAAACTCATAAGTTATTTCATCATCAAAATATAAGAGGGTAAATTATTTCAACACTTAGTCAAAATAATTTAACCCAACAATTTCCCCCTTTTTAATGAAGAAATTGCAAACCTGCAGACATATATAACATCATGCCTTCATCAAATAAACAAACAAACATGCAAGTAATAATCCAAGAATATCCAGATTAATCATATGTGTGTGTTTTCAGAAGAAACACTCAAAACGTTGTTCAATGTAGCCAAAATAGATTTACCAAAATCATCATTAAGACATTCAAAATAACTACAAAGAGACATTTAATCACTAGTCTTCTTCTTCTTCCTGGTCATGACTTCTGGACAAGGTAGACTTCAACCTAAGTATTTTGTAAAAATAATTTCAGTTAAAACTTTATTTTGTAGACTGTTTTGATTAGGACAACATCCTTCAAAATCATCACAAAAATTATTTAAACTTCAACAGAAACATTATGTTGAATATCTTTCAATTGATATTTCTTTTCATCAAATGGAAAGATATTTTCATAAAATTTTACATCTCTAGATGTAAAAAAATTATTATTTTCAAGGTCATACAATTTATATGCCTTTTGACCAATTTGATATGCTAAGAAAATTAATTTTATTCCCCTAATATCTCAAACTTGGTTTTGTTTATTTGTTATTGGAGCTATAACAAAGGCATTCAAATGTCTTTATGTCTTCTAAAACTGTTGTTTTGTCTTTTAAAATTTCAAATAGACATTTTCAATCTAAATTTTGAGATGACATACTATTATTAAGATGTGTTGCCATAAGAATAAAAAATATCCAAAATTTTATTGGTAAAAAGAATTGAAACATTAAAGACCTTGTAACTTGTAGCAAATGTCTATATTTTCTTTCAAAAACGTCATTTTGTTGTGGGGTGTAGACACATGTCGTTTTGTTGGGTCAAATTATTTTGACTAAAATAATTAAGAGAATATGCGTATTTTATGTCAACCTTATTTTGATGATTTATGATTAAAACTTAGTTGAGAATAAAATTAAGTTGTCTATTTGGTTTTGTACAAGTGTATTAGACTATGCCAACTTAGATGTAGTCTAAGCAGGCTAATTCGACGAAGTTAAACATTGAAGTCTAACTCCATTAGACATGATAATCTAATGGGATGCGAAGTTAGACGTTGAAGTCTAACTCCATTAGACGTGATAGTCTAATGGGATGCGAAGATAGAGGTTGAAGTCTAACTCCATTAGACGTGGTAGTCTAATGGGATATGAAGTTAGACGTTGAAGTCTAACTCCATTTGACGTGGTAGTCTATTGGGATGCAAAGTTAGACGTTGAAGTCTAACTCCATTAGACGTGGTAGTCTAATGGGATGCGAAGTTAAACTTTAAAGTCTAACTCCATTAGACGTGGTAGTCTAATGGGATGTGAAGTTAGACGTTGAAGTCTAACTCCATTAGACGTTGAAGTCTAACTCCATTAGACGTGGTAGTCTAATGGGATGCAAATTTAGACGTTGTAGTCTAACTCCATTAGATGTGGTAGTCTAATGAGATGTGAAGTTAGACGTTGTAGTCTAACTCCATTAGATGTGGTAGTCTAATGGGAAATGTAATTAGACATTGACGTCTAACTCCATTAGACTAGGTCTAATGGAACGCGCAGTTAGACGAGGACGTCTAACTCCCTTAGACTTGGTAGTCTAATGAAATACGTAGTTAAACGAGGACGTCTAACTCCATTATACTTAGTGGTCTAATGGAACACGTAGTTAGATGTTGACATCTAACTCCATTAGACCTGGTGGTCTAATGGAACGCGCAGTTAAATGAGGACGTCTAACTCCCTTAGACTTGGTAGTCTAATGGAGCACGTCTAATGTCTCGCTTCAGTAGTCGTATGAAGTTTGCATACATTTAAACACGATCAACTAGTTGTCTACTACTCCTACTCCACTCATTTTTATGCAGTCTCACAAGTTAGCTAATTGTATCCAATGAACGAACGCCACGTACGCAAATGTCCTTCCAACGGTTTGTCCAGTACAAGACAATTTCATAAGGATATTCGGCGCACTACCAGTTTGTTACGACCACGATCCCTTTGCTCAAAGTCTTCAGATTTATGATCTTATGGGAGGCCTTCCAATGGATACTTGCCACTTGTCCATGAAGAAGATTCGACCGTTGGTGTCCTTCTACTACAAATAGATGCTCAAAGACAACGGACGAATCACCTTGCCAATTTACTGAATTCATTTGCTTACACTCTTGCACTTACTGATTTCTTACATTCTTAAAGTTCAAGATAGAAAGAATCAATTACTATCTAGATGTGAGAATATTGTAAGTTGAAGAGAGGTTGTTCTGTTCAACAGAGAGTTAGCTAGTTCAGTAAGTTGTATTTGATTCAAAGTATTTAGTGGATATTCTTCCGGTTGTGGAAGAAGGGGTGACGTAGAAGGGTTTGCTCTGAACATCCATAAACAACTTCCTGTGTTCTTTACTTTATGTTATTCATCTTTCATTAGTTCAAAGCTTCAAATCCGACGAACACTTCCGCACTTGAAACCGCTTCCAGAGTTCGAAGGATTTGTGAAGAATAGAAACAGATTTTAACTTCTAACAGAGTTAAAATCGAACTAAAGTGTATTAGCTGTTAATAATAGTTAGAGCCTAGTCTATATTGGTAGCACCGATCCTAACCAGTTTGATGAAAAATTCTTTTTGATTTGAAAAAAAATTTATACTTTGAATTAACAAATTATGTACCATTATTTGTTCGAATTATTTTGATATTAACATCATATTAAGTTTTAACAATTTTATAAAAAACAACCTTTTTACATTCAATTAGAAATGTACAAGTGCATTTACTAAAATTATCAACTATAGTAAGCATAAACGGACAATTAATGAAAGATTTTTCTCTATAAGGACCCCAAACATCAACATGAATCAATTTAAAGCATTTTGAGCTATTTGTTTTACTAATTGAAAAAAGGCAATCTATTCATTTTAGCTTTGTTACACACTTCACCGTGTTTTGTTTTTGAAATGTAATTATGATAAATTTGTTTCAATACACAATTAGAAGAATGTCCAAATTTAAAATGCAAAATATCATAATCAAGAACATTTGTAAATAAAATAGAGAGGGAGAGCTAGGAGCTCAATATTGGAAGAGAGCCCTCTCTTTTATTTGGGAAATCGAGTTAGTTAGGCTCGTCTTATTCAAAACAGTATTGTTCTTACTATAATGAGATGAATTTATAGTATCCAAAACATATAGTGAATTCAAAATATAATTAATAACTAAGATATCACCAGAATCATGGTCCTGTATTTTGCAATATGAAGAATCAAAACAACGAAGAATCAAAACAACATTTTATTTTGTTTGGTTTTAACAATTTTGAAACAAAAATCAAATTATACTCAAATTCAGGAATTAGAAAATATTTTCAAGAATAATTTTTTTTGTCAACTTCACTTTACCCATGAAATTAACATATACTTTTGTTTTGCTTGGAAGGTATACGCAGACTGGTTCAACTAATGCTTTAACCTTAAACATGTTTGTTTTTCAAAACACACGTGATTATTAGAACTAGTATCAATAATCTATAATTGTTCTTTTAATTTTAAATCATTGTATTTGTTTGATTTTGAACAATTATAGATTTCACAAAAAAATATTAGAACAAAACTGACCTGTAACATTTTTACTAGAATTGATGCTTTAGAATAAAATGAATTATTCTACTCTATTTGTTATAGTATAGCACTCAACATAAAGATGGCTTCTTGAGTATTTTTCCGCTGAGAGTTGTTATACTCCTGATCATCATCGAAATAGCATGTTAATATAGTTTTTCATATTCTTTCCATCTTTGTTCCTTTTCACAAGTCAGGGTACCCAATAATTTTGAAACATCCTTCTTATAGATTTTCATTTACCGATAAAATTTGCAGTAAATGTTTCCTTTTGAGCTTCCCCCTTTAGTGATTTTATTTTCTATCCCGATATTTCTTCGACTATTTCCTCTTCCTAAATTGAACGCCATTGCAAAATGTTCTAAAATCTCCTCTCCAGCATGACTGGTTTTCTTTGCTTTTGGACTGATAGAATAAATGCATATGCTCTATCAAGATTTGCCTCTAATTCAGACACAAGAATCTGACTCCTTACAAAATCAAAAGAATCATTTAAACTTTTTAAAAGTTAAATCAATCTCCTCTTAACATCAGCTTCTTCTAAAATTTTGCAGCACTTATTAACCCTAATCTTACAGTCACATCTTGGTAGTGGGTTTAATGCTCTGAACTCATCCCATAATCAATTAATCTTGGAATAATAAGGTTCAATTATTCCTGGCTTTACTTTATTAAACTAATCTCTTTCTGAATTTGGAAGGATGATTGCTCATTCTTGACATGATAACATTTCTAGATTCCTTCCCATAGATCTATTGTAGTTTCAGTGTGTATAATTTTTTTCCTCTTAAGCAATCAAAGAATTCAAGACCCAAGATCTAACGAGTGAATCTGTTTTAACCCAACGAACTTGAGCATCAATATTTTCCGGGTAAGGAATTGATTCGTCTATAAACTCTTGTTTGGACTTAGTCGTGAGTGCGATATGCACACTTCGACTCCAATTAATATGGTCATTTGTATTGAATAAATTAGTAACAATGGACATACATGGATTGTCATGTGCATATACATATATACATATAGAGGATCGTCCACCAGTTGTGTCATTCTTTCTTTGTCTTCAATTAGCAGCTTCTCTGCAGAAAAATTTCCAAACTTCGTTTCGATATCTTTTGAATTACTTATTCGTCTCTAATATAGATAGTGTTAATTCCATCAAGGAAGGAGATAAATTACGCGATATGAATGAGCATATGTAACAATCATTTGAGAAGCAGCTTAAGGAGACAACTCGACAGGTTCTTAGTAATTATTTTTCTTTAATTTACTGTTATACTTATTTATTTGTTGCAGTTGTGTTTAGTAGTAGTTCTAATATTTGTTGATAAGTGACCAAAAAAACAAAAAACATTTGTGATCTAAACTTACTTTATTTAATTACAGCTTGAATTAAATGTTATGGAGAAAAAAAAGCAAGTTGGAAAAAGAGAAGAAGGCCCGATTGGAAGTTGAATAGAAAGCAAGAGTAAATCGAATTCAATTAGAGAAAAAAATTGAATTTGAGAAAAATTTGATGCTTAAAAGCAAGTTTGAAAAAGAGAAAAAAGTCCGATTGAAAATTGAAGAGAAATCAATAATAGATCAAATTCAAATGGAGAGAGATGCATGTCCATTGAGAGAGAATTTGGCTAGGACTAGGGTTCATCGTGTGGAACATGAGAATTTGGCTAGGGTACATCGCGAGGTACATCAGAATTTGGCTAAGGTACATCGTGAGGCACGTGACCGCGCCCTTGGTGGATGCACCATCTTTTAACGTTTTGTTTTTTGAGTATAATCTATGGATGAACTATTATGTTTACTTAAGATGTATTTTTGTAGAATTTGTGCACACTTTCTTAAGTGATTTTGAAGCTGTAATGATATATTCTTAATATAAGACACATTTATTAGAAATTGGATTATATATAAGCAGCTCATTGATAATTCAACATATTGACTAACATAATTAAATTTATCATTAAAATAATATTATCTTTCACCTTTCGAAAAACATGTTGCAATTCACAAACTTTTAATATGTATCAATAATATAACTTTTAATTATTCTTCCTTTTCATTATTTTTTCCAACATGATACTCTTCTTTGGAAAATCGGTGGAGGCGATCGATACACTCATTAATCTTTTTAAAAATCTCCGAACTCATTAAAATTTTATTTTATGTTATATGTGTTCATTGTTGATCATTTTTGGCTTTTGTTTCTATTGTTGCTCCAAAATAATTGATTTGTTATGTTTGGTGACAAGATGAACACTAGTGTATTGAATTATACGACTATCATTAATATCATATTACATTAACCTTTTAAAAAAATTAAAAATACTTTTGTGACCCTCTCTTTCATTTATAGAGTTTTATGTTGTCCATGAACTTTTTACGGTTGTACATCAAAAAAAGAAAAAATGAAACTATTTGTGTCGTTAAATTGTTCATGATTATATGATTTGTATTCTTTGTCCACTTCTCAATACAAGAAAGAGAGATTAAAGAAGTGTTACACTGTTTAATTGATTCCTTCGACTTACTCTATTACAACAATCATCGTTCAATTAAATAAATTCTTCTTTGGAGGATCTTAACAAATCGCATAAACGTGGATCATTTCTAATAAAAGTTTTTATTTTGTAAATTGTTATGAAATTTAATATCTAGCTATCTATTATTGATTTTGATTTTGTAAACGTTATTTTGTATTATTTACTAATTATTACGTAACTCCTATTTTAATTTAATAAAATTAATTCATTATAAAAATAATAAAAGAAGAAGAGGTGATATTTGTCTACATTGTTAGGGAAATGTATTTATTAGAGTAGAACACTTTCCTAATAAATTGTTTATAAAAAACCAACAAAACAGAATAAAATCAAAACGACAATATAGAACATGTTTTATTGTGGAAAACCTTTCTTCAAAACGAGAGTAAAAAACTACGGGTCCGAATAGGGAATTTAACAATCCACTATCATCACCAATATTACAAGTAAGAGTTCACTCTAGATATAACAAAATTTGAGTCTAATAAATTGTATTAAGACACAATAATCTTGACAAATAATAACAAAAAATAAGAAAGAGGAATATCAACCAACCAGACAAATTCTACAATTATGGTTGTTCGTCGGACTAACTTAGAGCCTCATAAAACTAATCTTCACCATTCAAACGTATCCCCATAAATAACCAACAAGTTATCAAAGTTTGAAGTAGATCAAATATAACCCCCATGAATCCCACAATAGATAGGCGTGTTAGGCATGTGCGCATGCGGGCCCAAAGTGGCTTGAAGTTCGACGATTTCAAACTCGGTTTGTGTGCTAAGTATTTGTTTAAAATCAAATATTATTTTAACAGATTTGATAACACCAAACAACTTTTAAAATTAATTATGTAAAAATAATTAATTTTGTTCAAATTTTAATCATATGGGGATTTGTTTATAATCAAATGACGATTATGAAATCCGGTATAAATTAATAAAATATTATAATTTAAGAAAGATTATTTATTTGAAAAACATAGTCTCTAATTGATTTTAAACATATCAATAAAAGGGGTGTACGTGTACAAACGTATTTTATACTAGTATTTCGTTTGATTTGAAGTTTGGTGATACTCGGGAAAGGACTTTAGCACTATGTCCTCCATACCCATTGAAGAATGGTCTCAACTTTATAAACTTGGATTTTTGAAAATCAGTTATATAATGTTTGAGTTTTTAAACGATTATTATTCTAATCCTAATCATGCTTCTAAGTTTTAGCATTATTTGAAATATTGAAATAACTATATTAAAATGTTGGTACATGTTGCAAATGATAGTTAGGGAGGATTATACCTGAAGAATATCAGTCATTTTTAGAAATAAACGCCAAATGAACCTCGGATAAAATATTGTTTGGGAAACATTCCGTAAATATTTTAAAATCATTTTCCAACCTATCGAGATTTTTAGAAAATAGTTTGGGATCCCAAAATTACAAAAATAATTTTGGATTTTGTACCGGAGTCCTAAGGCTTAGGTTCGATTTTACCGGTCGGGGTCCAAAGACCCTCGGTCTGGCTCGAAAGCTCTCGACTTGAGTGTCGGAGTCCCTCGGTCAGGATGCTAAGGATCTTGATCCTTGGTTAGGATTATCGATCTAGGTGTAAAAACCCATCGGTCATGGAATAGCGTGGGGCTAGGTTTCTCGATCTTGGGCTTGAGTGCTCTCGGTCCTGACCTTAGGATTCTCGGTCCTAAGGTTAGACCTCTTGGTCCTAGGTCTCGGGAGTCTCGGTCCCAAACTCAAACCTTTTGGTCCTAGGTCCTAGGAGTCTCGATCCCAGGGTTAAACTCCTCAGTCGTGAGTCTTAGGATTTTCGGTCCCATGTCAAGTCTATGGGTCCTAGGTGAGAATCCTCGGTCGGGTCACTCGGTCCTAGCTCAAGAATATCGATCTTAAGTCTCGGTCATAACTCAAGAACATTGGTCCTAAGTTTTGGTCTTAGCTCAATTTTCTCGGTCGTTGGTCTTATTCCAGACCGATGATTCTCGGCTGAATCTCTCGGTCCTAGGCTAACAATCCTCGGTCCTCAAGAACACAAAGATCCATTGTTTAAAATTCATTTTTTTTAGCTCTGATTCTTTGATCCAGGAGCTTGTGTAGCTTCACAAAGAACCCATGAACATGTTGATCATTATCTCAAGGTATCAATTGATCTGGATGATGATTAATTTGTTCAAAGAGTTTGTGATCAAAATATGAGGTTTTGACTTAAAAGTTGTTTTGAAATGACATGAGATATCAATAGCTTCTATATATCACATATAATTGATTAGTACCAAAACAAGAACATTGGATGTTTGTTTTGGCCAATTCAAGAACTCAAAGTTTTCATTTATTTTGAAATTTTTGATTTTGATCAAACATGATCGGGATGGATCAATCATGATCCAAACAGTTGCACAACATGTTTAAAATCATGTTGGGAAACTTTTTGGGTTGTGATTTAAAAGAATTAACCTAAGAACAACAAACCATTTTTTTTTAAAATTTAAATTTAGGTTTTTGTTATTTAGATTGATTGATCGGTTATATCTATCATAATAGTTTCTTTTCTGATCCTATGAGTGATTTCCATCCATAAAATATCATGAACAACAAGCATACAAGCTTTTTTAATTTGAAATATAAAAATTTCAAATTCAAACTGTAAATATGAATTAGAGGGTGATTTAAATCATACTAAGGATTGGAGAACACTCCTTACACCTTAGGGAATCTTTTGAGATGTCGGAATCCAAGATGCGTCATGGAGAGATGATGTCTGAATTCGATGGGAGATTCAACAAGATTATCATCACTCTTTATACCTTGGGCAAGACTTACAACAACATAGAGGTTTTAATGAAAGTCATGCGTGCTCTACCTAGGGAGTGGGATATCAAGACGATGGCGATGAGGGAGTCTAAATATCTCAACAAGATGGATCTCTTTGACTTGCTATCCAATCTGAAGGCCTATGATTTTGAGATAAACTCTAGGAATGAAGATGAGCTTTCCACATAAGCTATTGCAACCAAGGCATTGGTGACTGCTGAGGAGCCACCTGCTGCCACTAGTGTGAAGACTGCTATAGAGCAGATCAGCAGCGACACCATGGCTCTATTCGTGAAGAAATTCGGTAAATTCATGAAAAAGAGCAATTCTAACTCAAGCGGTTCAAATAATAACAATGATGATAAGAATAACTATAAGGCTAACTTGAAGTGTTTTAATTGTGATAAACTAGGACACTTCAAGTCGGAGTGCAGAAAGCCAAAGCGAGATAAGAAGAAGAAGGACATCAAGAAAGAGTCGAAGGCTCTAATGACGGCTGATTGCAAAGCCAAGAAGGACCAAAGCAACTCAGATGTTTCATCATTCAACGATAGTGATGATGAAGAGGTCACATGCTTCATGGAAAAAGAATAAAAAGGATCTGAGGTATTTGATTTCTCTTATGAAGTATTTACAAGAGATGAATTAATTTCTGCACTTAATGACATGATCATTGAGTACAAGAAGTTGTCAGACTCTCGTAATAAAATAAGATTGAAATATGAAACTGATAACTCTTCTTCATGTCAACCTTTTGAATCAAAAGTTTTTGAAAATAAAGTCGATAAGCTCTCTTCTAAGAATGAGCAGCTCAAAGAAAAGGTTCAAACACTATTTTATGAAAACCAATAGTTGACATATGTGGTTAGTTCCTAGACAAGGTCTGGAGATGCATTTAGACAGTAAATAAGTGCGCTGAGGCCTTCTGAATGCAAATCCAGTTTATGATTTGACAATGTTATCCCCGACCAGTCATCTAAAAAGTTAAACCCAGTGGAATAAAAGCTTAAGACTATAAGGTTTGTTAGGGGTAGTTTAACTGATAAAGGGATTGGTCCAAGATGTGAGGAATTAACCTTAAAGGATGAGATCATTTATGTCAAGCCAACTGTAAGCTGGCTGAAACCTAGGAAGGAAGCAGCCATTGAGTCTGGAAAAACAAAACTGATAAAAGGTCAAGGAGTTTTAAACAAAAACCATCCTCTAAGGTTAACAGTTCAGTTGTTAGCAGAAAGAAGTCTGCTAAGCCTAATTTATATACATTAATCAAAATACAACATGAGAAATCCATCTGGTTAACTCAAATATGGATTCCTAAGGGACTAATCAACCAAGGACCCAAGTGAATGTGGGTACTAAAAAGTTGTAAATATGTACTTTTGTAGGTATAACAGATCAATTGCATGAAGGAATTCGGAAGTATACTCTTCTAAGAATATGCTCTAACAAGATCAGCACGTGGCATATGTGTTCACAAAGCCACTCCTCAGACTAAGTTTTCTTCCCTTGAAATGTTTTTGGTCTTGTAGACCTTAAAATTATCTAAGTTTTTAAAAAAGGAACAAATTAAAGGGGAAATTGTTGATGTTTAAAACAATCAGACAGACTATGAAGATGGAGGTCTCAATTGGTCTGATTAGATTAGTCGTCTAAAGGAGTTATGTACTTGGATGAATACTTTCTTAAAAAACATGCAAATTAAGTCTGGTTAGACGTCTACTTGTTAGACAAACGTCTAAAGCGTCTATAGACGAGCGTAGTTAGACTTCATCTAAACTAGACGTCTACTCAACTTAGACGCAAGGTATGCAGATGGCATGTTAGACGTCTAACTACGTGTGTCTTTGGATGTCTCATCCTCGGACCAATAAAAGACAACTGTCACTTTAATATGCGTTGTCATTTAATTTTCCCGCTCAAACAGTAAAAAGTCATATTCTAAATTCGAATAACTTGAAGACACATGTCTTTCAATGTTAAAAATATGACTAATATACCCTTCAGTTAATTACTTCACGATTTTGCAGTTACTAGGAATTTAGTAAAATACAGTTAATGATGACTTCTTTTGGGAGGCTTCTAAAATTAAATGACGGGTTTATTTCAAATAATACAAGTTGAACACGTGACTATTCAAATACTATTTAAGGACATCTTGCATTTTTAAAGGGTTTTTACGCTATTTGCAATCTTAAAACTCTAGTTTGATCTCTGCCGTCTCTCTAAAAGAAATTCGGATCCTGCTTGTCTACTTTCGTTCTCATACTCAAAGATGACTACTAAAAATATTGTCTCTCTCTCTCACAATATCTTACATGTAGATTTTGATTCGGTCTATGCTCTTGAACAACAAGATATCGTGGAGATGTTCAAATCTCTAGAGGCATGTGGCCTCAGAAAATTCCTCAACGGTCCTTTTATTCTATATGAAGAAGAAGTCCGTGAGTTCTTCAAAACAAGGAAAGTGGTTGGAGAATCTATTGAGGCAACAGTGAACGACGCAAATATCTCCTTCTATGAATCCATTTTTGCCAAGTTCTTCGAACTTCCTTCGGAGGGTCATACTTTTGACGTTGCGATTCTGGCCAAGAGTATCTCAGAAATACAGATCATCTTCTCGAACAACGACTATTTGATCAACATCAATGGTAAGAAGAAATCCTTGAAGCCCCATTTCTGCCTTTTAAACAACGTTGTCGCGAAGTCGCTTCAGGCAAGGACAGGGTCCTTCGATCTTTACACCCAAGATAAGTTTGAATACATGGTGGTTATAACCAAAGGGATGCCAATCAACTAGGCGTCCACTCTGTTCTAAACCCTCTGCTAGATGATTTCTCCATCGAGCAAGTAGAGTACGGGTTTCTCTGTCCAACTCAGCTGGCTCCTGGAACATCTGGAAGTTCCTATGGGTAGGGGTGCGGTTCCTAACCCCTGCCGTATTTTTTCTAACATCTCAGTGAGGGGTACCTTGGGAAGGATGAAACTCTCTAAGGAGTTGAATCCATAATCCTCTAGTCAACAGACGAGTGGTCAATCGATCACTCGGTCCAAGCGCCCAGCGACTTCTAGCCGCAAGACGACTACAAAGAAGGCAAAATCGTCAGTCATGGAGTCCGCTACGAGCTCTAATTCCCAGAAGAGGGCTCATATTAAGGACTTAGGAGAAGTTGACTCCATCTTTGAAAGGGAAAGACAATAGAGTACCCCCATTGTCGCAGTTCCTATATCATATTTCTCGGGATCCCCATCAGCCAGCAGAATGAAGAAGCGGGCTGAGTCGTCCCCTCATGTTGGTAATCATACAAATGCGTCTAAAGCCGTCAAGACGTCATCTAAGGTAACGTCTTCTATTCGTATGGCCATAGTGCCCAATATCGAAGTTCCAATGATGGAACAAGTTGAAAGATCAACTATTGAGCTAGTTGGTCAAAATGATGACTGTATTAACAGGGAAAACACGTATGTTTTCCTTGATGAATCAGTAGCTGCAGATGTTGCAGGTAATATTAACATTAAAGTTGAAACAGAGCTGGTAGAAGTTCCTATGTCTACTACTACTACTGCTACTCTCAAACAAGCACCCATTCAGACGGATGCTTCAAAGTTTATTGTTGAGACAATTAAAGAACCACCTGTTCAAAAAGCAACTGGAACTGTTACTGAGCTTCCAGAAGGTGAATTTCAAAAAGCTCTCTCTCCACTCGAGGTATTAAGAGTAGCAAGAGAGGCTTCATGCATCTCTTGTAGAGAACCAACGATTATTCCAAACCAAGTCCCAGGAAAAGGAAAAGGTGTTGCTGAGGAAGTTCCTGAAAACATATCTGAAGCCAATCTAATCTACGACCTCATCATGGAGGATGTTTAGACAAAAGTTGTTATGAAGATCGAAGCCTTCGACTCTTAGATGAATCACAGATTGTATTCACAATACGATGAAATTATTTCCAGCAACGAGATTGAAATAGAATGGAAGAAACTATTAAAAATGGAGAAGCGTATTCTCAAATGGGCAAAAACAACAAGTGTCCACAAGGAGGTTAAAAGAAGAGAATTTTTCGTGGAGAGTGCGATGGGGCGTGCTCTTTTTCTTCTAATTGAGGCAAGAAAAACAAATTTCAACTCCCTCGACAGGGATGCAAATTCAGAGAAAAAAGCCCCTAAATGATCCAACTTGCTCATGGAAGCCTATTTCTCTACTGTTCTTCAATATGTTCACGGTATAGGGTCATCCAAATTTGACATCTTTAGATCCGTATCATCTGAAGTAGAGCTCAATTGTCAAGATGAAGAGGAGTCGTTCATTCATATTGATGACATTCCATCTCCCCAAGGAGAATATATTCCTTTATCCAGAGCTGAACAGACACCTCCTTAGTCTGAAGCTTGACAAGAGTCTCCGACCCTCGAAGAAGAGGAAGTAGCTGCCCCGAAGATTGAGCAGTCACCTATCATTTAGAAAGAGACGTCCATTGTTCCTTCTACTTCTGAACAAAGAAAGTTGCCATCGGTTGAGGGGGAATCCTTAAAGCCTTCCGAACAGGAACCGGTTTCACAAATTGAGGGGGAACCCTTGAAGCTGCTTGATCAAGAGCAAACTTCGTCTGTTGAGGGGGAACGCTCTCATTCCCAAAGAACTACAGAATATGAAAAAGCTAAGTCCTCTTCCTCATCTGAAGAAAGACTGTCCTCTCCTCTAAACAATCGTAACTTATCTTCTGTGAATATTGTTGGTTCTCTTCATAAATACTTTCATGAAGTTCCTCTTCAAATCGGGGACATTTCAGGTGTTGTTAATCAACTGGACGGTGAGTTTCAAGATGTTGGAAATGACTCTAGAATTGCGATGAATGCTCCCCTAAAACCCACCTAAGATAAAGAACTAGATCAATCAATTTAGGTAAATCTAAATGTTAATCATATCCGATCCATTATAGTACACTCGCATGTTGTATCCTCTTCTCCTCCTTCGCCTGAGGAAGCTTCTCTAGGAGATGCAAGTTTTCGCAATGCCATTATGGATGCATTGGGAACTATGCAACATAATATAATGAATATGTCATCTAGACTGCGGAACCTTGAAAAAGGATCCCCAACGATTAAAGAAGATGTTTCTTCAATGGTTGCTGCTCAAAAAGTCATAGACAACAATCTGATGAGAAATACATATGAAATAAATCTTCTTTACACTCAATACAAGAAGCTGGAAAAGAATCTGCATAAACAACATTCTGATTTTCACACTGAATCGAAGAACTTCAACCTAGAGCTTCACCATGAGACAAGGTCCTTGATTGAACATGTTCACAATCAAGTATTGGAGGTTACCAATGCACTAAGAAGTGTAGAAGCCGAACGTCTAGAGCAAGTAGAGACTGTTGCAAGGCGTTTCCAGGCTGACGAGGACGCTGAAGCTGTGGATGCAAAAGAAAGAGCTTCAGGAAGTTCCTCGGTGGTCCTTTTATTCTCTCTGAAGAAGAAATCCGAGAGTTCTTCAAGTTAGGAAAAGTTGTTGGTGACTTTATTGAAGCGACGATGAATGGTGCAAAAATTTCTTTCTCTGAAGACTTATTTGCCGAGTTCTTTAAACTTCCATCGGAGGGTCGTATCTTTGACATCGCGATTCCGGCCGAGACTATTTCAGAAATGCAGACCATCTTCTCGGACATAGGTGATCCAATTAACATCAACGGGAAGAATAAAGTTCTAAAATATCATTTATGCATTCTGAACGATATTGTAGCCAAATCGTTTGAAGGAAGGGCAGGGTCCCTCGATCCCTATACTCAAGACCGGTTTGAGTATATGGTGGCTATACCCAAAGGGATGTCAGTCAACTAGGCATCCGTTCTTTTCTCAACTCTCTACCAAATGGTTTCTCCATCTAGCAAGTAGGGTGTGGGCTTTTCAGTCCAACCGACTAGTTCTTGGAGCATCTACATGTCCCGGTAGATAGGGGTGCGGTTGTTAACCCCTGCCGAATATTGACGGATATCTCTGTAAAGGGCGTCGTGAAAGAATTGAAGTCTGATCCCTCTGTTCCTCAGACGAGTAGTCAGTTGATCACTCGGTCCAAGCGCCAAGCGTCCTCTAGCCGCAAGACTGTTGCTAAAAGGGCTAGGCCTTCCGCTATGGAGTCTGCTACCAGTTCAAACAGCCAGAACATGGTACCAATTATGGATTATGGAGAAGTTGACTCCATCCCTAAAAGGGTGAGACGATAGAAAACCCCGATTGCTTCTATTCCTCTATCATCTCTCTTGCCGTCACAATTATCGAACGTCATGGTTAGGCCAAAGAAAAAGAAGACTAAGACGTCTGCTCCTAATGCTGATAAGACAGAAATCAACAAGAAACCAACGGAGGCGTCTAAAGATGTTCAGATGTCCTCTAAGGTCACTACTCCTACAACCCTGAGTGGCATTTTTGCTTTTCAGCAAAAGATGTTCATAGAATCGCGTGTCCGTGTTGGGGATTAAACGCCATCTAAGGTAACACCTTCTGTCCCTATGGCCGTAGAGCCCAATGTTGAAATTCCCATGGTGGAACAAGCTGATAGACCAACTGTTGAGCCAGTTGGTCATCCTGTTGAAAATCTTTAGTGGGAAGACACGATTGTCTTCTCTGCTGAACCTGTAGCTGACAAAGCTGTTGACGTTATTAGAGCCGGTATTCCTAAAGCAGAGCAGGAGTCTGTGCATAATGCTTTTGTTGTTGTTATTAATCAAGAAGCACCCGTCCAGACGTTTTCTTCCCCTACCTCTGCTATTCCAGAGAATGTTTTTGCAAAAAACATATCTCCATTCGCTCTACTCATAGTAGCGCGATGAATTACAATCAGAGGATCATTTCCTACCCCTAAACATGCCGAATTTCCGGGGAAAGGAAAGGATGTGGTTGTGGTTGCTCCTAAATACACATCTGAAGCTGATTAAAACGTCTACCTTATCATGGAAGAGGTTAAAGTAAAATCAGCTGAAAGAATCAAAGCTTTCAATACGTGGATGAGCCACAGACTGCACTATCCATTCGCTGAGATGATAATCAATAAGAATATAGCAGTGGAGTGGAGGGAAATGTTTAAAATGGAGAAGAAAATCTTCTCCTCGACAAAAATGAAGAATGTCCATGAAACTCTTACGCGAAGAGAGCTTGTTGTGGCAAACGCGATAGAAAAAGAACTTTACCCATATTACTGTCAATGGAGAGCAAAATTCAACTCCTTTGAAAAGAAAGCTCAATTGGACGCGAAGATTCTAGACCGCGTCCGCTTACTCATGGAGTCCTTTTGCTCCACTGCCAACCGATTTGTTCACGGTACAGAGTCATCTAATCAAATGGTCTTTGGAACATGCCATCGCATGAAGATCTCAACTGCTCATACGACAATGAGGAGATGATATCCATTGATGACATTCCGGTTTTTCAAGGTGATCCCCAAAAGATTTTCAGGGCTGAATAAATGATCTCTAAAGATGAGGAACAAACGACTCTTCATCTCACTGAGCTAGCCAAATCATCCGCTGAGGAAAGGCGATTATTGGCCTTTCACTATGTTGAGCAGACATTCCTTCCGTCTAAAGCTCAACAAGAGATTCTTCAGCAAGAGACTCCTTAGGTCGGGGAAGAGGAGGTTGTTGCTCATGCATCTGAGTAGATACCTCTGTCCACTTAGAAAGAGATGTCTGAAGTTCTCCCGATGTCTAAAAAAGGAAGTTGTCGTCTGTTGAGGGGGAACTCTCAAAGTCATCCGAACAAAGGTCGACTCCATCTGATGAGAGGGAACCAACGAAGCTGTCCGAACCAGAGAAGACCCCGTCTATTGAGGGGGGACATATCCATTACCAAGGGGCTCTTGAATTCGAAAATGCTAAGTCTTCCTCTTCGTCTGAAGAGAAGACGTCTAAAGAAAGGATGCTCACTCCCCCAACCCTTCATCGCTCATCTCCTGTAAGGACAGTTTGTTCCCTTCATGAAAATCTTCCTGAACATCCTCTTCGTTCTGAAGACATCTCAAGATACATTAATGAGTTGTGTGCTGAGATCCAAGGAGATAAATATGTCTCAAGGGAAATGGTAAATGCTCCCCAAGCACCGACTGAAGACAAAGAACCAGCGCACTCGATTCAGGTTAGTCTTTATGTCAATCCTATTCGATTTGTTCTTGCTGATTCGCACGTTGTCTCTTCTTCCCCTCCTTCTGAGGAAGCATATCCTAGAGATTCAAGATTCCACAAGGCTATTATGGATGTGTTGGGCACGATGCAGCATAACATACTAGATATGTCATCCAGTCTGTAAAATCTTGAAAGAGGATCTGTAGTAAACACTGAAGCCAATGCTGCCTCAACTGCTGCTCAGAAAGACACCGATAAAAATCTACTGAAAAACACGTATGAAATAAAGCTTTTCACACACATTATAAGAGGATGGAGTAGAATATTCACAGACATATTTCTGATAATCATGCCGAGTCAAAGTTCTTCTGTCTTGAGCATCACCATGAGATGAGGTCTTTTATTGAATTCGTAAGTCTTCAAGTTATGGAGGTTACCAAATCTTTGAGGTCTGTAGAAGTTGAACGTTTAGATCAAGTAGAGGCTATAGCCAAGCATTTCCAAGACGAAGAAGACGTTGAAGCAGAAGCTGCCAAAGTCAGAACCATTGCCGATGCCGACCCTGATAATGTTAAAAAGGGGGAAGGTAGCGGTAGAGGAGGGTCAAACACTCGTTGCACTCGATCCAAAAGAAAATATGCTCAAGAAGGCGATTAGGGTAGTAGCCAATCTGATCGAGGTGGCCGCGGTCGAAGAAACGATAGAGGCGGTGGTGGTGGTGGTCGAGTAGTAGGTCGGCTGCATAACCTTTTAGCCGGGGAATCGATTCTTCAAGGTGTTGATCCAAGAGTTAAAAGGGAAGGACATTGAATCTATTATCTTAAATTCTGAACTTTTAATTTTGTTTAAATACTTTGGATAGTTCTTAAGTTCGTATTATTGAATTTTTTGCTCTTAAATCGAACATTCTAACTTAGTTTTAACATCATCAAAAAGGGGGAAATTGTTGGGTCAAGTTAAACAAAGAAAAGAGAAAATTAATTAATTAAGAAATAAAATATTATGCACAACATAATTTTGATGATATAGTTTGAATAAAACTAAGTTGGATTATTTTTCGTTGTGTAGGTACAGATCTAAAGAAGACTGTCTAATTAGACGTCTAACTCCTTTAGATGTGGTCTAAAGGGAAGCACAGTTAGACGAGGTCTAACTCCTTTAGACCATGTCTAAAGGAAAGCGCAATTAGACGCAGTCTAACTCCTTTAGACATGGTCTAAAGGGAATCGTAGTTAGACATAGTCTAACTCCTTTAGACCTGGTCTAAAGGGAAGCGTAGTTATACAAGGTATAACTCTTTTAGACGTGGTCTAAATGGAAGCGCAGTTAGACGCGGTCTAACTCCTTTAGACGTGGTCTAAAGAGAAGCGTAGTTAAACACGGTCTAATTCCTTTAGACACGGTCTAAAGGAAAGCGCAGTTAGACGTCGTCTAACTCCTTTAGACGTGGTTTAAAGGAAATCGTAGTTAGACAATGTCTAATCCATAAACAAACCCTGTGTTCTTTACTTTCTGTCATTTACATTCATCTATTTGAAGCTTCAAATTCAACAAACGGTTCCCGCACTTTAACTTGTTCAAGAACTTGTGAAGAATAGAAACAAATTTTAACTTATAATAGAGTTAAAATCGAACTGAAGTATGTAAGCTGTTTATAATAGTCAGATCCCTGTCTCTATTGTCAGACGCGATCCTAACATGTTAGTCAACACAAAAATCTATAACAACGCTTCATTTAACAGACTTCTGTACCAAATAAGTTATGTCGTATTCGGATAACATCATCATCCGTTTGGCTAGCCTTGGTGACAGAAGAGTTCGTTGGATTAGGAAGTGGGATACCAACTTGATATGGTGAGTTTGCATGTAGTGTCTCAACCTTTTGGTGTCCCATCTAAGACCCAACAAAAAATTTTCAACTGGAGTTTAATTAAGTTCACACTTAGTCATCGGTTTACTTATGTAGTACACAATCGTTTTGAGTTTATTCTTGTTTTCTTGAGCCAACTGGATTCTCATGGTTGTGTCTGTTACAATAAAGTATAGGATGAGAGGAATGACAATTCTAGGTGGCATGAGTATGTGAGTGAATTTTAAATAATTCTTGATTCTGTCAAATATAATTATGTAAATTATATTTCTAAAATGGAAAATGATATTCTCAACGAATATATAGCGAAAGTAAGGCCACGAAATCTACGTGGCCTTGCCAGCTAGGAGAGAGAAAAAGCCAAAAAAAAATTAAAAAAAATAAAAAAAAAGAAAAACGTTTCAGTTTCCTCTTTCTTCTTTCCTCTCTCTTTCTTCTTTTCATTTACCACTTCCGGCAATTTTTCTCAGGCGATTTTTCTCTGGCGATTTTTCTCTCCGGCGGCATCCCCGACTTCTTCAACTTTATTCATCTTCTTTCTTTCGATCGAAAATGGTAGGTTTTCTCCTTCGGGTATTTCCGTTCACTTCACTGTCTGCATTCGTGAATATCATTTCTCTTTTTCAGGCTGGTGGTCCAGGTACATCTCCATGCAAGACTCCAAAATCTCCAAGGACAAGGTAAATAACATCTTCTCCTTTAGAATCCTAGAACATTTTGATGATTTGAAGACCGTTTAGGTTTTTGCGTTTAGGGTTAGGGTTAGGGTTAGGGTTATGGATTTTTATGATTCTACTGATTCTAATTATTTTAACGATAGAAATGGTTGATTATTTTGTGTGTATTTGCTTCTATGTGATGATTTATGTGATTTTTGATATGTTTGGCTGTTATGGGTCCCGAAAGTGTTGTTTCTGGGACCCGAAAGTATGATTATATAGTCCAGAAATTTGATTTTGATATGTTTTTTGAATGAAGGGTCCCGAAATGTGTTGTTTCGGGACCCAAAAGTGTTGTTTCGGGACCCAAAATGTGTTGTTTCGGGACCCGAAAATTGAATTTTGATATGTTTGGCTGTTATGAGTCCCGAAAGCGTGGTTTCGGAACCCGAAATGGGTGGTTTCGGGACCCGAAATGGGTGGTTTCGGGACCCGAAATGTGTTGTTTCGGGACCCAAAATGTGTGGTTTCGGGATCCTAAAATCGGATTTTGTAATGTATGGCTGTTATGGGTCCCGAAAGTGTGGTTTCGGGACCCGAAAATGGGATTTTGATTTGATTGGCTGTTATGGGTCCCGAAAGTATGGTTTCGGGACCCGAAATGGGTTGTTTCGGGACTTGAAATGGGTTGTTTCGGGACCCGAAGTGGGTTGTTTCGGGACCCGAAATGGAGTGTTTCGGGACCCGAAATAGGGTGTTTCGGGACCCGAAATAGGGTGTTTCAGGACCCGAAATGAGTAGATATTTTATTTTAAATGTTTATCTTTATATGATTATCTGCTTCATGGTTTTTAATTGTTTATCTTTTGTTTTTGTAGGGCAAATAAACGTAAAAGGAATGCTCAAGAAGCAACAGCTCCCAAAGAAGTTCCCAAATCCCCAAAAGCTCCCAAATTAGTTCCGAAATCCCCCAGAGCAGCAGCTCCCAAAGCAGCCCCCACAACCTTTTTTTAACTAGGACATCTTCTTTTGGGCTTTTCAATCTTCTGCAACTACTGTCTAATGATAAAAAGGAGGCTGTGAAGTCAATAGGCTTTGGCCATCTACTTTCATTATCGCTTTCAAAATGCCCCGGGGAGATATCTCGTTATCTAGTCAGGCAGTTTGACTGTGATAAATGTTCTTTCACTCTAGAGAATGGCGAGGAAGTGAAAATCGAAGAAGAAGATGTTGAAATGATATTGGGTCTCCCCAGAGGGGAGTTGGACATTGTAGAATATCAGAATAACAAGACTGATGACAAACTGAAGGCATTTAGGACTCGATGGGGTAACCCTCTTAATGGCGCTCCTTTAGTGACTACTATGCCGACAAAAATGATTGAGAATAAAGCTGTTGACAACAATTTTAAGATAGACTTCGTATTATTTGTTGTCAGCTGCTTTCTCTGGTGTGATCACCTAGGTCAACTATCCAGTTATATCTCATTTCTGTTATTTCATTTGCATGACAACTTATATGATATGTTAATTAATCCTCAAATATGTTTTTTCACTTGCAGGTATAGAATTTTGAAATCTATTTCAGATGTTCATAATATCAAGAAGTTCAATTGGTGCAAATTTGTACTTGAAGGATTAGTTCAATCATGCGCAAAAGTGAAGGAGAATGAAAAACGACATTTCCAAGGACCACAGACGTTCCTTATTGTAAGTTATCACTAATTAAGTTCTCTGTTTACAAAAATAATTGGTTTTAATTAACATATGTTTGTTTTCAGCTGTGCTACGTGTATAGGGTGAGCAACCCTCAACTGGGAGGAGTTAATGACCGTCGATTTCCAATACTGTCATGTTGGAATGACACGAAGTTGAAGTTTAGGCTGGATACGGAGTTGGAAAATGGAGGATTCGGACGCGGAAGCGTTGTGGGACGAATTCCACTACCGGGGATGTGGGGGGAGAACGATGAGGAGGATAATGATGTGGGGGAGAACGAGGAGGAGGAGAACGAGGAGGTGTCTGAGACCCCAAAGGCGGCGGCGACAGTAGCAGCAGAACCTAGGAATAGGTCACTACCTCGGAAGAGGTCACCACCTAGGAAGAGGTCAGAACCAACGAAATATATGAATGAAGGCCTACCACCTATGAATATAACACCTATTAACACGTCAGCTCCGGACGTTGATAAACTGAGTTTTACAGAGAATTTGGCATGAATTGCTAAATGTACGTTGTTTATTGAAAAAGCCACGAGAAGACTGGAATCTTTAACTTCAGGCTGGGATGCAACGCCAATGTATGACAACGCCATCCACATAATTTATAGAGCAATGGACACGAATAAACCTTTTAGGGATGCCAGGCACAGATACTTCAAAGATCGAACACCCACTGAAGATGATGGGGTAAACGATCAGGGGGCTCACACTGAGGGGGCTCACACTGATGCCGGTCAAAAAGAGGTGGGTCAAAATGAGGCCATTCCTGAAAAAGAGGTGGGTCAAAAGGGTGTTCTCGGAGAGGAAGATGAAGATGAAGATGAAGATGAAGTACCTGAAATAGATGGGTCTCCAAGAAAAAGAAGGAGAAATCCCGTGCGACTTATGAAAATTCCAGCACGCTTTAAATCTCCATACATGACGCAAAACAAGCCGACGAAGATCATCGAGCCTGCCCAAATTCATGATGTCGTGGGAAGAGAATTGGTTTCTTCCAAAAAACATAAGAAATATCCCATACATATCATGGAACTTCCAGCACGCCTTCAATGTGAATATATGAAGAAGAACAAGCAAAGAAATAAAGTGTTCTTCGATTATGTCATGTTAGAATACCGAGATGAAGTCGTTGTGGGATTCATTTATGCAGGTGATTTGAATGCGAGGTAAATCAAGATTTCATAGTTTCATGTTTGTTAAATCATGTTTGACTGAATTAATGGTCCTGAAAGGGTGGTTTCGGGACCTGAAATGTTATTTTAGGACCCGAAATGGGTGGTTTCGGGACCCGAAATTGTGTTTCGGGACCCGAAATATGGTGTTTCGGGACCCGAAATGTGTTGTTTCGGGACCCGAAAGTTTGATTTTTAACTTATTTTCTTCTTTATCTGTTTTCAGTAAGGAAGTATTCTATGTATCCAAGCTTACCAATATCAACATAGAGCAATTTCAATCAATGAAAAATGAATCCCATGATGAAAGTGGGATTATTGATGCGTGGGCAAACATGCTCACTGATCACTGCAAATCAACTTCCGTCGCGAAAATAGTTTTTTCGACAGTCGTTTCTGTAAGTCTCTATATCTTTCATTGTTGTTTAAACCAATTATCTCTTATTGTGATGTTGATTTCATTTGCAGGACTTTTGGAGAACGAAAGACCTTTTTATTGAAAGAATGATTGAAGAAATGAGAATTTTTGAATTAACTCCCGAAGACATGAAAACTGCTAATCTGGTAAGACCTTTATATTATCTGATTTTTGATCATATGTGTCATCTGAATCTTGGTGATATTCTTGCAGATATGTTTCCCAATTTTATATGAAAATCACTATTATGTGGTTGTCATCAATATGCGAAACCAAGCAATTGAAGTCATCGACAACCTCCCACTAGACCCAGATATAGAATGGGATGATAAATATGTCACAACTCGGCAACTGGTAATGTTGAAGTCTTTTTTACACATAATGTATTGACTTCAAAACATATTTTGAAAGTGTTTATTAACTTCTTTGGTAAAACAGGTACAAAACGTTGTGGACTACTTCCAAACTATCGACCAAGGGATCGCATCCAAAATTGCCCAATTCCCGTTTAATGTTTTGAAATTACCTTGGCAAAACAGTTCAAATAAAACGGATTGCGGAATATATTGTATGAGACATATTCATTGTTACATGGGCGATGCAACAAATTGGGAGTGTGGTATAACGATAGAAAATGTAAGTTACATATTTTCACATTTTATTTGTTTTACAAATCTCTAATAACCGCTGAATTATAATTTTCTATAGGCAAGGGGAATGCTTGAAGCGTTGCGAGTCAAATACACTGCAATGATCATCCGTTCAAACTTAAACAAAAATATCAAGAACATCTTACAGAAGTTTGTAGACATTTTAAAAGTAGATTGTCTTGAAACGTATAAGATGTATATAAAGAGCAAATCTTAATTAATTTAGTACATTTTTTGTCTTCAATTATTTTCTAGTCTTCAATTATAATCATGTATAAACTAAGTTAAAACAAGTTAGAAACCAAGTATAAACTAAGTTAAAACAAGTATAAACTAAGTTAAAACAAGTATAAACTAAGTTAAAACAAGTTAAAAACCAAGTATAAACTAAGTTAAAACAAGCTAAAAACCAAGTATAAACTAAGTTAAAACAAGTATAAACTAAGTTAAAAATCTAAATTTCGGGTCCCGAAACAACATTTTGGGTCCCGAAACACCACTTCGGATCCCGTAATCGGGTGTTTCAGGACCCGAAATGTTGTTTCGGGACCCGAAATATGTTGTTTCGGTACCCGAAATGTTGTTTCGGTACCCGAAATGGTGTTTCGGGACCCGAAATAGGGTGTTTCGGGACCCAAAATGGTGTTTCGGGACCCGAAATAGGGTTTTTCGAGACCCGAAATAGGTTGTTTCGGGACCCGAAATAGGGTGTTTCGGGACCCGAAATTTAGATTTTTAACTTCTTTTCTCTTGGTTTTTAACTTGTTTTAACTTGGTTATACTTTGTTAAAAATAAGTGACAACAACATGATCAAATAAGTACTATCTTCGTTAAAAATGATCAACATGATAAAAATGTAAAAATATTCAAAGTTACAACATGATCAAAATAAGTACTATCTTCGTTGAATGTTATCCCCACACGCATTATCTTCCACATATACTTGAGAGGACAAAAGTGATGTGAAGGATAATTGAGTTGAAAGTGGATCATTCCATTGTTGTTGTGTTGAATCCAAAACTGTAGATGTTGTGGCCGTATTTCCCTTCTTTTTTGATCTCGAAGTCTTGGGGATTTTTTCAATTAAAGATTGTTTCCTCTTTGTTGCTGGTCGTCCTCGACTTCTAACTTTTTTGGGAGAGTGTATCAAAATGGATGTAGCGGGAGATTGAAATGGAGATGGAGATGCTTATGTGCTTTGGTCTTTAGATGCTTCAGTGCTTCCATGATTAAGTGACATAAACTGTTCCATCAAAACTTTTATTCCGTTCATCCAAAAAGAACAACTGACTTCCGATTTTACTCCAACTTGTTGAACCTCTTGCATCAATCGAGTTAGACTATTGTGACGTTTTTTTTCTTCCACGGACATATCTGAATCATAAATGTTGGTGATATTTTGATACCCACGCTTAATATCTTTACGCCACCGGTCCATTATATAATACATTGGTACCTCATTCACCCTCATTTTTTTCAACACAGCCATGATATGCCTACACAAAATACCTCTGAACTCAAACAATCGACATTGACATTTCACATTGCAATCCTTTTCGATGTAATGTACTTTGTAAGAAACATCTCTTACATGTTCTCCATTAACCCCCAACATGATTTCCTCAACTCTAAATATACAAACTGAACCTTCCTCTTCAATGGTTGAGATATCGCACAACATCAAACCTCTAACTTCTTCTTGAACCAATCTAAATATATCTGGAGTGTATAAGTTTTGGTATTGCCTTTCGAAGACAAATCCACTAACAGTTGGTATCAAAGAATTAAACGATTGGAAATCCAATTTCTTTTCTCTCTCAATATTTCTCAACAGAGCCCTATCATATTGCTCGACAAATTGTTTGAGGGATGTTTTGGACTGCACGTAGTCATCAAAGAAGGCGTTCATACTTTCACTCCGTTGAGATGTTGACATCCCGACCCAAAATTGTCCTTTGACATAAACAGGTATCCATTTAGATCTTTCCAAATACAAAGATTTCAACCAAACATTATCTTCCAACTGATAATCTTCAATTAGTCTATTCCAATCCTCTTCGCATTGTTGAATATTTATGAAATTGTATACAATGTATTTCAGCCTCTTCTTTATTAGATGGTATTCAGTATGACTTCCAAGTTTTATAGGAAGTTTCTTCATTATATGCCACAAACAAAATCGATGATGAGTTTTAGGAAATACCTTCTCAATTACAATCGCCATGGATCGACATTGGTCTGTGATTATGGCATTTGGAGGTCTATCATGCATACATTCCAACCAAGTTCTAAACAACCATGTGAAAGAATTTGAATCTTCACTTGACAATAACCCACATCCAAGCAAAATGGATTGACCATGATGATTAACACCAACAAACGGAGCGAAAGGCATGTCATAGCGATTTGTCAAATAGGTTGTATCGAAAGAGATAACATCATGAAAATCTTCAAAGGCAGCCCTACACCTACCATCTGCCCAAAACACGTTTTTAATTCGGGATTCCTCGTCCAAATCAATAAGGTAGAAGAAATTTGAGTTCCTGGTTTGCATTCTTAAGAAATAATTAGTGAGTGCTTCAACATCCCCACTCCCTAACCTCAACCTTCGTGCTTCTGTAACATAATTTCTACATGTCCTCTCATCGAAAGATATGTTTTCATACCCTCCAGCTTCAACTACAAGTGATTGAAATGTTTTGGCCACAGTTATTCCAGCTTCATCGTTTGTATCCAATCTTCTCTTTATATTTCCGTCAATTACTTTGTAGGATCTAACATGACGTATTCTCTTAGGGCTTAATGTATGGTTGTGCTCAAGAGAAATACTTGTTATCACATATTCCCCTTCATTTCGAACAACAACATTAATCTTTGCTTTACAATCTGTCTTCGTTATTGGTCTAGGCTGATGAAACTTATTTTTGGACTTCGATTCTTTCATAAAACTCTTGGCACAACCAACGCTGAAGTATTTCCTCTTACCACCAACATTTTTGCTCCCTAACTTGATAATGCCGAATCCAGTTAAGTGGGCATATGATGTGTAAAATTCAAGAAGTTGTTCTTCCGAGGAAAATGACATTCCAACACTAGGAATGTGACTGCAAAATATAAGTGCAACAGTAAGAAAAAAGTCCCTAAATTCGGGTCCCGAAACAACACTTTCGGGTCCCGAAACCTCACTTTGGGGTCTCGAAACCACACTTTCGGGTCCTGAAACCACACTTTCAGGTCCCGAAACCACACTTTCGGGTCTCGAAACCACACTTTCGGGTCCCGAAAAACTTAACAATTTTAGTTCCGAAAAGGGTGGTTTCGGGACAAGGAATGACCATTTCTTGTCCCGAAACCACTCATTTCGGGTCCCGAAATGGTTTCGGGACAAGGAATGACCCTTTCTTGTCCCGAAACCACCCATTTCGGGTCCCAAAACACAACAGTTTTTGTCCCGAAACACAACATTTCTTGTCCCGAAACCACACATTGCGGGACAAGGAAGGACCATTTCTTGTCCCGAAACCACCCATTTCGGGACAAGAAAAAACCCTTTTTGTCCCGAAACCACCCATTTCGGGACATTTTGAAACATTGAAATGTAGATTTTTTTATACAAATTGGGTACCTTTCGGGTTCAACAGGGGTGGATCTGTTCATGTTATGTTCTTCATCTACTTGATTGTTCATGTTCGGTGCTTCGGTTTCCTGAAAGTTCAAACAGTTCTGAAATAAATACATCTGTAAAATGTAAACCCTAGATCTGTAAAATCTAAACCCTAGATCGATAAAAAAAATAAAATAAAGATCCTTAAGAAAGATACCATGGAGAAATAAATGCAACCGGAAAAAAGCAATAAATGCAACCGGAGAAAGAAATAAATACAGTCGGCCCGATGCAGAAATATGAAACCCTATTGGTGAAAGAGGATACTTACAGAATTTTTTTTTATTTTTTTCTCTCTATTAGCTGGAAGGCCACGTAGGATTCGTGGCCTTGTTTTCGCTAACTCTTTCGTTGTGTTTATCAAGTCTTTTCTAAAATTAAGTAAATATATGTTAATATTTATGTAATATATTTTATTTTGAGTAATGATAGGGGAGCGAAAAATATGCAGCGAATGTGCAGCGAAATGATGTGGAAGGCTGACTAACTCAACATTTCAAATGTTTATTTATCCCTCTTGCTAATTAATGATTTCTCTCTCTTCTCTTTATTAATTAATTTTTTTTATTTATTTAATTTTTATTAATAATTTATTTATATTATTAATTTGTAAATATATGTTTATATATTTTATTATTTAACTTATTTATTTATAAAATTTAAAATAATAATAGAGATAATAATAGAGATAATAATAAATCAAATAAAAAAATATATATATTTAAGAGAATAAAAAATTAAATATAAAAAATTTTAATTTTTTAATTAATTATTTCTCTCCTCTATTAATAAATAAATATATATATATATATATATATATATATATTTGCATTAATAATTTATTTATTTATAGTTTTTAAAATTAGTTATAATTGGGAACTAAAAATTGTCAAGATGAATTAACTTAAATCAAACTATCTTAATATTGAAAATAATAATAACTCAAAATGATATATTAATATTCAATTGTAAATAAAAAGAAAAAACATTTTATGATAAGAGATAAATGAGTTAATTGATTAAATTTATAAAAATGAAATATATATGTAAAAAAATAATAATAATTAATAAAGAGTTTAAGTAAAAAAAATATATATAATTTTAAAAATTATATATTTGATTTATTTATTTTCCCTATTATAACTCATTTTAAAAACAAATAAATATATAAATTATATTATATAGAAGAGAGAAATAATTAATTTAAAAAAAATTAAGAATTTTTAAATTTAATTTTTTATTATCTTAAATATATATTTATCAAATATAATATATATTTAAAAATATTTTTTTTTTGTATTTGATTTATTATTGTCCCTAATATTATTATTTTAAATTTTATAAATAAATAAGTTAAATATTAAAATATATAAATATATATTTACAAATTAATAATTTAATGAAGATTGAAGAGATAAAAATAAATGATTAATATAGAGAAGAGAGAGAAATTATTAATTAGCAGGAGAGAGATAAACAAATATTTGAAATGTTGAGTCATTATGTCTAGTCAGCTTTCCATATCATTTTGGCTGCATTGGCTACATATTTTTCACTCCCCTATCATTACTCTTTATTTTAAAATATAATATATATTTCTTTTTAATAGTTAAATTTATAAAATGAAGTAATTAATGAGTTTAGTGAAGAAAATGTATAGTTAAGTATAATTAATGACTTCATGGAGGATGATTAGTATTTTGAAAAAAGTGAATAGAAATGTGTTGAGAATAGACTTCTACGGTTGTACATTGAAAAGAATAAGAAAAACCATGATTGTATGATTTGCATGCTTTCTCCACTCTCCAATAGAAGAAAGAGAGATTAAAGAGGTGATGGATGACTAAGCGGCTTCCCAAGAGAAGAGATTGCAGATAGAAATGTATAGACCCTATTTTACGGTTGTACATTGAAATGTAAAAGGAAAACTATTTTTGCGGTTATATTGTCATGATTGTATGATTTGCATGCCTTCTCCACTTCCCAATAGAACAAATGAGATATTAAAGAGGTGATGGATGACTACACGGCTTCTCAATGGAATGCATATAGTCATGATTACTGATCTGTGTTTATGTATAATTATTTGTATCAGCTCAAATCCATCTCTCAACCCTCTCCATTCACCAACAATTAGTTATTTGTAAGCTCGCAGAACAGTTTCCCAAACTAACCTTGTTTGGCGTTCACTTTCCCAAACTAACCTAGTTTGTTCATTTATTCCCAAACTAACCTAGTTTACTATTCAAACTCAATTTTTATTTATTTTATTTATTTTTATTTTTTACCTTTCAAATTTATTATATATATATATATTTAAATTATTATTTATATAAACTAAATTATTTATATTTTGATATATATTTTAAATTATTATTTTTATAAATTTGATTATTTATATTTTTATTTATATTTTGATATATAATTTAAATTATTTTTTTATAAATTTAATTATTTATATTTTAATATATATATATATATTTATTTACATTTCAAATTTATTATATATATATATATATATGTGCCAGTATGATTTTCATCCCATAAATTTATTTTTTTACTATTCAAATTATTATTTATATTTATTGGGTTGTCTTTTATTAAAATAATTTTGACAACTTTTCATTCAAATTATTATTTATATTTATTGGGTTGTCTTTTATTAAAATAATTTTGACAATTTTTCATTCAAATTATTATTTATATTTATTGGGTTGTCTTTTATTAAAATAATTTTGACAACTTTTTAATATAATTTCACAATAAAAATTTTATCAATTTTTAATGTGTTGTCTTCCTAACTTAAGGTTGTAAAACAATATGTCTTTAAGTTAATGAACCATTAAATATTTATATTAAAATATAAATAATTAAATTTATAAAAAAATAATTTAAATTATATATCAAAATATAAATAATTAAATTTATAAAAATAATAATTTAAAATATATATTAAAATATAAATAATTTAGTTTATATAAATAATAATTTAAATATATATATATATATAATAAATTTGAAATGTAAAAAAATAAAAATAAATAAAAAATAAAAAATAAAAATAAATAAATAAATAAAAACTGAGTTTGAATAATAAACTAGGTTAGTTTGAGAATAAATGAACAAACTAGGTTAGTTTGGGAAAGTGAACGCCAAACAAGGTTAGTTTGGGAAACTGTTCTAAGCTCGTATAGCAGGTACATCTATTCATTTATTTATTTATTTTGTTGTTGTTCTTTGAGTTAAGTAATTATTTTGCATTGTGAACTAGCTAGGGAAGATTAATAATGGGAGGAAATATCTTTGATGATTACGATTCCGAATTTGATTTACCATCAAATGGAGCTGCTGATGATCATCGAACGTTCGTCTTGGTTGGACGAATTGGGAACGGCAAGAGTGCCACTGCCAACTCCATATTGGGGAGAAAAGCTTTCATCTCAAGGTCTAGCTCATCCGGTATTACAAAAACTGCTGAACTACAACAAACCCAGTTTCCAGATGGTCAAATTATTACTGTTATTGATACACCTGGTACGTAATTTCAACATTCATTCATTCATTAACCTCAAAATTGAACCATCAACATTTTCACATTCAGGACTGTTTGATTGTTCACTTGACCATGAATTTATTGGAAGTGAAATTGTCAAATGCTTCCGAATGGCTCCTACTGGTGTTCATGCTATCCTGATGGTTTTTTCTATAAGAACACGGTTCTCTAAGGAAGAAGAATCTGCTATTCTTAGTCTCAAAGATTTTTTCGGAGAAAAGATCCTTGACTACTTGATTGTTGTATTTACCGGTGGAGACGACTTGGATGAAGATGAAGAAGATAATGATGTGAATTTTGAAAATTATCTCGGTCGTGAGTGCCCTGAATCTCTTCAGGTACTCTTTATTTGTGTTCTTAGCTTTTTTGGGTTTCTCCCAGATTCTGTATTATATATATAATATATCTATGCAGGAAATTCTTCGTCTCTGTAACAATCGAAAAGTTTTATTTGATAACAAGACAAAGGATCAAGACAAGCAAACTCTGCAGAAAAAGAATCTTTTTGCAATGGTGGAAGAAGTCCTGAATTCAAATGGGGGTCAGCCTTATACAGATGAAATATTCCAGGAAATAAAGGTTCATATATTTTTATAAACTGATTATTTAGAAGAACAAAATAAATGAAAGAAACCAAAGAAATCTAGCTCTATTTCTAATGCATGCCATGGATGCAGAGACCGGCCATGGAATACCGTGATGAGATGGAACGAATCAAGTTACAGGTAATTTTAGTTTTTATATACTCATATGAGAGCCAGAGAGAAAGTCCCTAATATAGATTGTGTTAATTCCATCAAGGAAGGAGATAAATTACGCGATATGAATGAGCATATGCAACAATCATTTGACAAGCAGCTTAAGGAGACAACCCGACAGGTTCTTAGTAATTATTTTTCTTTAATTTACCGTTATACTTATTTATTTGTTTCAGTTGTGTTTAGTAGTAGTTCTAATATTTGTTAACAAGTGAAAAAAAAATTGATCTAAACTTACTTTATTTAATTACAGCTTGAATTAAATGTTACGGAGAAAAATATAATGCTTAAAAACAAGTTGGAAAAAGAGAAAAAAGCCCGATTAGAAGTTGAAGAGAAAGCAAGAATAAATCGAATTCAGTTGGAGAGAGATGCGTGTCTATTGAGAGAGAATTTGGCTAGGGTACATCGCGAGGCACAAGACAATTTGGCTAGGGTACATCGCGAGGCACAAGACAATTTGGCTAGGCTACATCGCGAGGCACATGACCGCGCACTTGGTGGATGCACCATCTCTTAACTGTTTTTTTTTTGTTTTGTTTTTTTTTTTTTTTTTTTTTTTTGAGTAAAATCAATGTATGAACTATTTTATCTTCTTAAGATGTCTTTTTATAGAATTTTGCACACTTTCTAAAGTGATTTTGAAACAATAGAGGTTGTAATGGTATATTCTTAATATAAGACTTATCAGAAACTGAATTATATAAGCAGCTGGTTGTTAATTCAACATATTGAATAACATAATAAAATTTTCACATCCATTTAATATATATATATATATATATATATATATATATATATATATATATATATATATATATATATATATATATATATATATATATATATTAATTTAGACTACTAATTAAACTTAGTGTTAGATTATTTAATTAATAAATAAATTAATTTTATCATTAAAATAATATATATCTTTCACTTTTGAAAAACAAATTGCAATTCAAAAACTTTTAATAAGTATCAATAATATAACTTTCTTTTAATTATTCTTCCTTTACATTATTTTTTTTTTCCAAACACATACTTTTGTGACTCTTCACGGAAAAATCTGTGGAGGCGGTTAATGAACTTAATAATCTTTTTGAAAATCTTCGAACTTATTAAAATTTGATTTTATGTTATATTTGTTTCTTGTTGATCATTTTTTGCTTTTTATTTTCATTGTTGCTCCAAAATGATTAATTTCGTTATGTTTGGTAACAAGATGAATACTAGTGTTTTGTATTATTTTTGTCGTTATGTTTAAACGATTATCATTAATATCATATTATATTAACCTATTTAAAACAAAAATTAAAAATACTTTTGTGACCTGCTCTTTTATTTATAGAGTTTAATGTTGTCCATAAACTGTTTAAGGTTGTACATCAAAAAAAACAAAAAAAAACTATTTGTCCGTATATGATTTGTATTCTTTGTCCACTTCTCAATAGAAGAAAGAAAGATTAAAGAGGTGATACACTATTTAATTGATTCGTTTGATTTGCTCAATTACAACCATCATCGTTCAAGAACTTAAATAAGTTTGTCTTTGGAGGATCCTTAACCAATCGCATAACCGTTGGATCTTCTAATGGGAGTTCTTATTTTGCAAATTACCGTGCAAATTAATATCTAGATATCAATTGATTTTTATTTTGTAAGTGTTAATTTGTACTATTTATTAACTAATTTCTCATATATAACTCCTATTTTTTTTATTAAAAATTAATTCATCATAAAAAATAATATAAGAAGAAGAGGTGATACTTGTCTACATTGTTATGGAAATATATTTATTAAAGTAGAAAACTTTCCTAATAAATTGAGTATAAAAAATCAACAAAATAAAATGAAATCAAAACGACAATATAAGACAAGTTTTAGCGTGAAAAACATCTTTTCAAATCGAGAGTAAAAAATACTAGACTGAATGACCCTATTATGAACAATGTTACAAGTAAGGATTCACTCTAAATATAACAAAAACTAGAGTCTAATAAATTACATCAAGACACAATAATCTTGGCAAATAATAACAAAAAATAAGAAAGAGGAATATCAATCAACTAAACAAATTCTACAATTCTGATTGTTCGCCGGACTGACTTAGAAGCTTCACAAAACAGATCTTCACTGTTCAAACGTAGCCCATAAATAACCAACAAGTTGTCAAAGTTGAAGTCGATCAAATGTGTAACACCCGGGAATCCCACAACAGACAAGCGTGCGTGTTAGGCACGTGCGTATGCGAGCCCAGAGTGGCTCGAGGTTCAACGATTTTAACATTGATTTGTGTGCAAAACATCATTTTAAAATAAAATATTATTTTAAAAGATTTTGATAACACTTGAAAGTTTTTAAACTCTATTATGTAAAAATAATTAATTTTATTCAAATTATAATAATCTAGGGATTTCTCTATAGTCAAATGACGATTATGAAATTCGGTTTAAATTAATTAAACATAATAAATTTAAGAAAGATTATTTATTTGAATAACAGAGTCGCCAATTAATTTAAAAAAAAGGGTCTACGTGTACAAACGTATTTGGTTTGAAGTTTGGTGATACTCGGGAAAGAGTTGCGCACTATGTCTTTCGTACCCATTAAAAAACGTTCTCTAATTTATAAACTTGGCTTTTTGAAAATTGATTGTATAATATTTGAGTTTTTAACTGGTTACTCTTCTGGTCCTAGTCATGCTTCTAGGTTTTAGCATTATTTGAAATATTGAAACAACAATATTAAAATGTTGGTACCTATTGCGGTTGATCGCTTTGGAGGATTATACCTAAAGAATATCAGTAAATTTTAAGGATGTTAAGGTTTAGAAAGAAACGTCAAACGAACATCGGTTAAAATATTTGTTTAGGAAACATCCTTGAATTATTTTAAAGTCATTTTCCAACCTCTCGTGATTTTTAGAAAATTGTTTGGAGTCCCAAAATTTAAAAAATAAATTTGGATTTTGAAAAGTGGAACCAAACAGGCCTTAGGACCATAGTCCTAAAGCATGGGTCGGTCGGGGTCCAAAGACCCTCGGTGTGGGCTTAAAAGCTCTCGGTCTAAGTACCGGAGTCTCTCGATCAGGATACTAAGGATCTTGGTCCTTGGCTGGGATTACCAGTCTAGGTGTACAAACTTATTGGTCATGGACTAACCTGGTGTTAAGTTTCTCGGTCCTGGGCTAGGAGCTCTCAGTCCTAAGCTTGGGATTCTTAGTTCCAAGGTTAAATCTCTTGGTCATGAGTCTCGGGTGTCTCGGTCCCGAACACAGACCTCTCAGTTTCGGGAGTCTGGTCATAGGTTTGAATTTCTCGGTTGTGAGTCCTAGGAGTCTCGGTCCCGGGTCAGACCTTTTGATCCTAGGTGAGAATCCTCGGTCGGGTCTCTCGGTCCTCGTTCAAGAACATCAGACCTAAGTCTCGGTCCTAACTCAAAACAACGGTCATAGGTCTCGGTCCTAGCTCAATTTTTCGGTCTTTGGTCTCGGTTTGGACCGAGGACTCTCGGTACAAGGCTAATAAGCCTCGGTCCTTATGAATACAAGAATCCATTTTTTAAAATTTATTTTTTAGCTTTAATTCTTTTATCCAAGAGCTTCGGTAGTTTCACAAAGATCCCAAGAATATGTTGATCATCATCTCATGATAGCATTTTGCGCTCACATCTTTGAATTCAATTGACTTAGATGACAATTTGTTCAAAATAGTTTTTGATCAAAATTTGAGTTTTTGATTTAAAAGTTATTTTGAAGTGAAATGAGTTATCCAATAGCTTCCTTATATCACATATACTTGATTGGTACAAAAAACAAGAACATTGACTGTTCATTTTGACCTATTCAAGAACTCAAAATTTTCATTTATTTTAAAAATTTAGATTTTGATCAAAATAATCGGGATGGATCAAACATGATCCAGATAGTTGCACAACATGTTTACAATCAACTTGAAAAACATTATGGGCTATGATTCAACGTAATTAACCCAAGAACAACAAACCCATTTTTTTTGGAAATTCAAATTTGGGTTTTTATTATTTAAATTGATTGATCGATTCTATCTTATCCTAATAGTTTCTAAATGATCCTATGATTGATTTTCATCCATAAAACACCATGAACAACAATTATATAAGTTTTTATAAATTGATAAATAAGAATTTCAAATTCAAATTATAAATATGAATTAGAGGGTGAATGGAATAATACCAATAATATAAATAATAAATAATTTTTAATATACAAATATTATAATAATACATAAAATTTAAAATAATTATTAATTAATATGTAAATAAGTTTTATTTATGTAATTATATAAGTTAAGTTATAAGAAATTATATATAAAATAATTTAAATTATATAATACTATTATTTATTTAAAAAATACATTTATAATTAGATATTATTTTTTTTATTAATTTTAATATAATTAATAATAAAAACCATCTATAATATAAATATTAAAATAATAATTATAAATAATTTATATAAATATAAGGATAAAATAGTATTGTATTATTTATAAGTACTAAAAATTGACATCCCAATTTATAATATTAAAGTAGTTATTTTAAATTATTTTTAAATAAATAAAATCAAAATAATTAATTTTATGGCCAAAAACTGTTTTTTAAATAATTAATAAAATTAATTAAAGTTTAAGGCCAAAACAAAACAAATAAATTATTTGGGATAATGTTTTACCCATAATGACTCAAAATAATTATAAAGAAAATTAAGGGAAAAAAAGAAAAAAATTTGATGAATTATTGTATCCATTTCATTTAAAGATAATTATTTATTTAAATCCTAAAAATATACAAATAAAATAATAATAAATTGGTAAAATATTTACCATATTTATTTTAATATTTTGTATAATTAAAAAGATTAAAATTAAAGTCAATATGATGAAAGAAAAATAAATTTCAAACAAACCCTTAAGGTTTTAAAATAAAAATAAATTCATAATCGGGTGTAGCCAAAAATACATAAATTTATTACAGAAGGATCCACGTCCATTGGATGGACAGTGAAGACTATTCCAACACTTCAGGAGTTTCCACACAACCGATTGTATCCAAGCTGAAGCGTGCCTAGGTCGCAGCGAATGAAGAGATAAACTTTCCATACAACCACTTGTAGCCAAGCATAAGCGCGGTCGGGTCGTAGTGGATGAAGAGACATTGTTAGCTAGTACACTAATGGAACTCCCATTCTTGACAGAACGTTAACAGACCTCCAACGGAACGCCAAAAACAGACGAAAGGATGTTGTTTTTGGCTCCATTGTCTTCCTCATAGCGACGCCGCGAAGATATGAACGAAAATCCGTGTTGATTTTCGTATTTTGGAACTCAACCATTAATTGATGGTTTTGACTCATTCATAAGCCAGAATGATCACCCTACAACGGTGATCATTCTCCCTACAACCATAGTCCTTGACACAGCCTCCTCCGGTAACCACTTGAAAGGAACAATCAAAAGTCATTAATGGCTTTTGATTGATTCAAGACACTAGAAACCTTAAGCGACCTTGGGAAATTATAAATACATACCCTAAAGTCATTCTGAAGCCAACCTACCAAAATAGAAGACTCGAATAAAAAAATTAAAATCAGCCATTAGAGCTACAAAGTTTCGGATTTTTCTAAATTTTTGTTTAAGTCCTTCAAGCTTGGATTTGTGCATCCAAAAAGCTTCATTAAGGATCAATGAGTGTTCTCCAATCCTTGATAAGGTTCAAATCAACTTCTAATTTATGTTGACAGTTTGAATTTGAAATTTTTATATTTCAAATTGCATAAGCTTGTATGTTTATTGTTTATGGTGTTTTATAGTTGGAAATTCATCTGTAGATTATTTATAAACTATCTGGATAGGATAGAATCGATCAATCAATCTAAATAACAAAAACTCAAATTGGAATTTAAAAAAAAAAATGGGTTTGTTGTTCTTGGGTTAATTCAATTGAATCACAGCCTAGAAAACTTCCCAACATGATTATAATGATGTTGGGAAACTATTTGAATAATGTTTATTCCATTTGGATCATGTTTGATCTAAATAGAAAATTTTAAAATAAAATGAAAATTTTGATTTCTTGAATTGGTCAAAATGAATAGTTAGTGTTCTTGTTTTGGTACCAATCAAGTATATATGTGCTATAAGGAAGTTATTGGATAACTCCTTTCACTTCAAAACAACTTTTAAATAAAAAATCTGAATTTTGATAATAAACTATTTTGAAAAAATTGATCATCATCCAAGTTGATCAATACCTTGAGATGATGATCAACATGTTCCTAGGAGATTTGTAAAGCTAATCAAACTCTTAGATCAAAGAATCAGAGCTAAAAAATAATTTTAAAAAAATCAAAACCTTGCGTTCTTAAGGATGAGGCCTGTGAGCCTAGGACCGAGAGATATGATCGAGGATCCTCGGTCTGGACCAGGAACAAGGACCGATGAAAAAATCCAGAACTGAGACCTAGGACCGAGAAATCTAATAGAGAATTTTCATCTAGGACCGAGAGGTCCAAACTTGGGACCGAGAATCCCAGAATCGGGATCGAAACTCTCGATACCAAGGACCGAGGAACTTATCCCAAACCTAGCCCCGGACAGATACGTTCTTACACCTAGACCGAAAAGATTAGCCAAGGACCGAGAGTCCTTAGCACATCGACCGAGAGACTCTAGTACTCAGACCGAAAGTTCTCGAGCTCAAACCGAGGGTCTCTAGACCCCGACCGATAAAATCGGACCCAAGCCTTATGACTCCGGTCTTAAAGCCTATTTGGTTCCACTTTTAATAATCCAAAATTATTTTTGTAATTTTGGGACTTCAAATAATTTTCTAAAAATCCCGAAAATTAGAAAACATATTTAAATTTTTTTTGTGATATTTCCACAAAAATATTTCAACAATGAGTTGTTTGGTGTTTATTTATAAACCTTAATAATGCCTTTAAAAATGACTAATATTCTTTACGTATTTCCACCCCAATTATTATCCGCAACAGGTACCAATATTTAAATATTGATGTTTAAATATTTTAAATAACGCTAAACATAAAAGCATGATTATGCCCGAAAGAATAATTAGTTAAAACTCAAAACGTTAAACAACTGATTTTCAAAAGCCAACTTTTTAAGTAGAGACCGTTTTCGAACGGGTACGGAGGATGAAGCACGAAAGTCCTTTTCTGAGTATCACCAAACTTCAAACAAAAAACACAAAACTCTGGTGCAAAATACGTTTGTACACATACACCTTTTTATTGATTTTTCTAAAATTAATTGGCGACTTTGTCTTCAAATAAATAATATTTTCTTAAATTAATTATGTTTAATTAATTTAAATAAGATTTCAATCCAATCGTCATTTGATTATAACAAATCCCTAGATTATAAAATTTGAATAAAATTTATTATTTTTACATAATTAATTTTAAAAGCTAACAAGTACTATCAAAATATTTAAAAAATGATGTTTTATTTTAAAAGATTCCTGGAACGCAAACCAAAGTTGAAATCATCGAACCTCGAGCCATCCTAGATCCCCTATATTTACACGTGTCCAACAAATGCGTGCTAAGCTACTAAAGGGTATTTCCTAGGGGTTTTAGCTTTCTTGGCGGCTCTACTAGGGATTTAATGTTTAACTCAAAAACATAAACTTGTCTTTTAAAACATTTGTATCACGTTTTTACACTTAATAGACTTGTCTTCTAAGGTACGACACCTTAAAAGACGCATAAGTTTTTATCCCTATTATGAGTCTTTATCCTTTATGAGTAAATGGTACATCACCCTATTTTTGCAAAGAAGCACTTGATCGGGATCGGTACTCCTACACTTATGTGTACAAATTGTCAATGTGGAATGATAACATGTTACAAATCGAGTGATGTTGCGAGAAGAAAAACTAGGTAACCGAGATCGAGTCACACTTTGGCGATGAGTCGTCCGATAGGACGTAGGAATTGTGGAGGTTGGGAAAAATTATCAATTGATTTTATATTCCCTAGTTTATGGCGGGAGTTTACCCCTTCCACTATCGGTAAATGAGACTCTCTTACCCATTCTAACCTTAGAATAAAAAACCTGGTTACTATCACCAAGTCGGTTATTTGTCGTGCCTAGATAACCAAAAGACCTCGTCACTACAACCCTTATGTGACTACTATATATGTATTATGTGTATACATGTATATTATATGTGAATATTTTGAACATGTTCTTTTCTTTTAAAATAGACACATGTTTGTAAATGTTTTGAATTTCCAATCAAAGACGATAACCATGTTGACAGATGTCGAGCTGATCCCATGGATTGAAAACTTCCACGAAAACGAGTGGAACCGTGGGATTTACAGACTAACCCCATCATGAAGTTTACAAACTTCGAAATAAACTTCACCTTCATGATGTAAATGCAAAGAAGGTGGATCCACATAAGACGGGTTTATTACTTGGGAGAAAGAACCATGTGCCCAACTAAAGAAGAATTTCGAGCTATCCTGATGATAGAAAACAAAATTAGTATGCACCTCAAACCGCGTATAGAATCAATGTCTCTAAGAAAGCTCTTATAAAAGGAATACGAATACACAAAAAAAACTAATAAATTTGAGTTATTAGTTTATTAGTTTCTAGAAACTGTTATGGATTAATTCAGAAAAGCTATCAATAACAGTTGCAGAAGATACATGACAAATCTAGAATTTTCATGTTAAGGAGCTTGGTTAATATTTTTAGACTGTTTTTATTCCTGTTTTTTTTTTCTATTTTTGAGTTAGGAGATTTGAGAACATGGTATAATAAATACATACATCAATATAAATTTAGAAATTGAAAGCTTAGTTGAATTATATTTAGAGATTAAGAACATGAGCAATAGGTCCCTATCATTTCTATGTACAAGACCAATTGGTCCGAACATCTTGAACATTGGCATGCACAAGACCAATTGGTAGTACATGGCCATGTACAAGACCAATTGTTTACGAACATTTCGGACATGGGCATGTACTAGACCAAATATACTATACCAATTAGTCTAGTACATGGCCATGTACAAGACTAATTGGTCCTAAACATCTCAAACATGGGCATGTACAAGACCAATTGGTCTTGAACATCCCGTACATGACCATATAAAAGACCAATTGGTCCTGAACATTTTGGACATGGGCATGTACACGACCAATTGGTCTAGTAAATGGCCATATACAAGACTAATTGGTCCTAAACATCTCTAACATGTGCATGTACAAGACCAATTGGTCTAGTACATAGTCATGTACAAGACCAATTGGTCCCGAACATTCTAGACATGGCCATGTAGAAGACCAATTAGTCAAGTACATGTCCATGTTCAGGATGTTCTGGACCAATTGATCTTTGTTAGATAAAAATAGTTATTTTATTATTAGTATTAATTAACTATTTAAATAAAGAACTTAATCAAGTAAATTTTGTGCAGATAAAAGAAAACTAGAAGGAAGCATCTGATCGGTTCTATCTCAAGTTAGTGGCTTTATCTCTTTGGCTTTATAAAAGACGGTGCAACCTGTAGTATGACTGGTTGTCTGTTTGATAATCCATAAGAAATGCAATCGGTAGTATCCTCGGCTTTATAAAAGACGGCGCAATTGGTAGTATAACCGGTTGTCTACTCGGTTTTATAAAGAAGGCGCAAACGGTAGACTGATCGGTAACATCTTCGGTTATTTCTGAAGATAATACAATCGGCAGAATGTCTGGTATCCATTCGGTTCTATGAATGAAACAAAACCGGTAGTATCCTTACTTTGGTCTTATCATATACAGAAACGGTAGTATCTATCCAACGGTAGTTTGTCAAGTTATTTACAAAAGGCGCAATCGACAGACTGCTCGGTAGTTTGCCTGGTTATTTACAAGATGCGCAACCGGTTATATGCTAAAACAATTTTATATAAGGCGTAACCGGTAGTTTCCAAATCAATGATATACAAAATGCTTTCGGTAATTGCAGAGGGCAGTCTTCAAATGTCTAGACCATTCTATTGCCATTTTAGTGAAAGATATCTTAGGAGCAGAAGTCTGCCAAATTAATTCAGATTACCATTTCGGTATAAGTCCGATATAGTCTATTGGAAGCAGTCGTTTGATATACTATTCCAAACATCCAAATCATTAGAAGACAAAAGTGAATGCTGATTGCTTCTTGGAAATAATTAATCCAATTAATGTCATATTGACTTATTATCATAGTAAAAATAGAATCAAAGGATATTCCATCTACTGTACTACACTGATCTTCAACGAATCAAATTCAAGAAATGATGTACTATCAAGGAAATATGTCCGTTGAAGAAGAAGAATATGACTGTTGTCATATTTCTATTTAACAAAACAAGGCTTAACCAGATTGAGCATCTTTTACAACCTTGCTCACGTTCATCATCTGATATACAATTTTCATCTCTTGTTATCAAATCATTCAAGCTTTCAAAACAGTGTGATTTAGAAACTCAATTCTATTACAATATCATCTATTTTGTAAGTGGTGAGTATTGTAAGTTGACAGAATCTGTTTCTATTCAACAGAGTGAGCTTATGAAAAGGTCGAAATCGAGCAGTCATTAAGTCTCGGTTGTTCGACTAAACCTGCGTGAGTTGTAAAACGATTGAATATTCTAGTGAATATCCTTCTCAAAGGTTTGAGAAGAAGGGGGTGACGTAGGAGTTTTATCTCCGAACACCCATAAATATTGTGTTGTGTCCTCTCACTACTTTCTAAACTGTATTTTCGTTATTTCAAGTTGAAACAAACACTTCCGTGCTTGAACTCGGTTCAAAAGTTTGTGACGACTTGCGAAGAATAGAGACCGATATTAACCTCTAACAGGGTTATTATCAACCGGCGTGTGTGTAAGCGTTCACCATTGTAATTACATATAATCTAGTGTTGCACTCAAAGACAAAGCACATCGATATCTGGCATCATTTTATCCGAGATCATGTGATGAAGAAGCATATTCGGCTAGAATATGTGTCAACCGAACAACATGTGGCCGACATTTTCACCAAGCCACTCCAGGAGGCTAAGCTTACTCACTTTAGAAATATTTTGGGTCTTGCTGATATTAACTAAATTTTTCTTTAAAATACTGACATGCATTTAGGGAGAAACGCCCTCAAAAAGAACAATCTGTTGCATTTACATTCATGAAAAACCGAGCATATTCTCAGGGAGAAGCTCTCGCTTCTCAAAAATATATTCTCAGTATAAAACTTTGACTTCGGTATTGTCTTAAAAAACGATCGGCTTTTTCAAAAATCTCGGTATTTTTCAAACCGGTCGGACATTTATATTTTTCATTCTTCTAAAAATTCTCATGTGCATAAATTTAGAAGGAAAAAGTCTCAGACAAATAAGACCGGACAACTCCCTCCTTTTGAAATCGGTAAAATCATTCTACCGAAACAAATGTAAATAAAACCGAACGACTTAAGTAAAACGGAGAACCGATCGGTTGTTTTTAACTGAACAACTACTGCCCAGTAAAATCTCCTGTTCCAAGCGGAAGCGGTTCTTCATCAGGATTAAATAACCGATCTCTTTAATACTGAATCTATAGACAACCGACCGTTTATTTACAAGAAAATTTCGATAGTCTCATTTTTCATTCAAAATGGGACAACTAACTAGCGTTTATCAATATTTGTTTGAATATATTTCTTGTGAAAGAGTAAACAGTCATTCCTCAAACAACGTGAAGACCTATGTCTATCACCGTTCAAATTGGAAATATTGATATCTCAATAAAAGTTACTTTTCTGAAAATAAAACAGTTACATTTTTTTGTCCATTAAGATATAGAATGAAATACTAGAGGATGATGCAACATTGCACTGACATAAATTTGCGAAACCTCATCCTCAACCGAAAGTACCCCATTAGAAATTCAACGCAGTGCTCGGTTAAGCCGAAGAATACGAAGAGGTGGTGGGAGCTCCGTTGACGACAATCCTGATCATCCAAGTGAAAGAAATGCTGAAACCAACATTGTTGGTCAACCGAGTCAGGACTTCATATTAAGATGGATAGATGATGAACTCTCACAATCGGTTTCAAAACTGAAAAGAGGGAGACGATAAATCTTTCTCCTCTATCTATGCCTTATCTTTCATGCTCTTACTATATGTTTTTTTGTGTTATAAAATCTGATTGATGTTACTAACTTTATTTATCATTATGCTTATTGAACAGGAATGTTTCATGATAAATCTCCTTTTAAAAATGCTGATTTTGATAGTTTTAAGGTTAAAACAATCAAAAAGAGAGAAATTGAAAGAAACTAGATCACTGTTTTCAATAAAACAAACATGCTTTGATAATTTATTCTAAATAGTCAAAGATGGAGAAATTGTTAGATTACAGATGAAACATTAATCTATCATAAGTAACCAACGACAACTAAATTATAAGTTTTGAATATTTAGTTTAAATAATCAAAAAGTGAGAAATTGTTAGATAAAAATAGTTAATTAATTATTAGTATTAATTAACTATTTAAATAAAGAACTTAATCAAAATAATTTTGTGTAGATTACAGAAAACCGAAAGGAAGTAGATGATCGGTTATATCTCAAGTCAACGACTTTATCTCTTCGACTTTATAAAAGACGGCGCAACCGATAGTATGACCGGTTATCTGTTCGGTTATTCATAAGAAACACAACTGGTAGTATCCTCGGCTTTATAAAGACGGCGCAATCGGTAGTATGACCGGTTGTCTGCTAGGTTTTATAAAGAAGACGCAACCGGTAGACTAATCGGTAGCATCTTCGATTATTTCTAAACATAGCGCAATCGGTAAAATGTCCGGCTATCCGTTAGGTTCTATGAATTAAATGGAACCGTTAGTATCCTTACTTCGGTCTTATCATATGCGGAATTGGTAGTATCTATCCAACGGTAGTTTGCCAAGTTATTTACAAAAGGCACAACCGACAGACGACTCGGTAGTTTGCCTTTTTATTTACAAGAAATGCAACCGGTTATATTCTAAAACAATTTTATACAAGGCGCAACCGGTAGTTTCCAAATCAATGATATACAAAACGCTCTCGGTAATTGCAGAGGGTAGTCTTCAAACGTCCAGACCGTTCTATTGCCATTTTAGTGAAAGATATCTTGGGAATAGAAATCTGCCAAATTAATTTAGATTACCATTTCGGTATAAGTACGATATAGTCTATTGGAAGCAGTTGTCTGGTATACTATTCCAAACAGCCAAATCATTAGAAGACAAAAGTGTGTGCTGATTGCTCCTTGGAAATCATTAATCCAATTAATGTCATGCTGAATTATTATAAAGTACAAACATAATCAAAGGTTATCCCATTTGCTGTACAACATTGATCTTCAACCAATCAAATTCAAAAACGACATACTATCAAGGGGTGACGTAGGATTTTTATCTCCGATCATCCATAAATATTGTATTGTGTCCTCTCACAACTTTCTAAACTATATTTTTTTTTCTTCAATTTTAAACAAACACTTCCGCGCTTGAACTCGGTTCAAGAGTTTGTGAAAAATTACAAAGAATAGAGACCAATATTAACCTCTAACATGGTTAATATCAATCGGCGTGTGTGTAAGCGTTCACCTTTGTGAGACTCCAGTCTCTTTTGGCGATTTTGATCCTAATAGTCTTATACATGGCCATATTCGGGATGTTTAGGACCAATTAGTCTTGTACATGGCCATGTTAGGGACCAATTGGTCTTGTACATGGTCATGTACTGGACCAATTGGTCTTGTACATTTCGATCATGGCCATGTACAAGACCAATTGGTCCTTAACATGATAAATAAAACTTGAATTTTCAGTTTCAACACTTTTATATTTGTTAATCGTGCGTTATTTATCTGTTTATTTTTGTAGATTATATAAAAGGAAATATCGTAGGCCCTCGATAACAAATTTGTCATTGCTTGCCATTACTACTATAGGTTCTTCATCTTCAGCTTCCTCATCTTCAACTTCCTCATCTTCAGCTTCCTCAACTCCCTCAACTCCCCATCTCCCGCTCCCTCACCTCACTCCTACCCAAGAATATCTTAAAACAATATTTTCTTGACTAGGACCTCGTCATCTAGCCTTTTCATACTAATTCAACAATTGTCAAAAAAAAGAGGTCGTGAAAGCCACAAGCTTCGGAGGGCTTCTTAAAATTGGGCTTTGATAATGTCCATGAGAAATCTTTAGACACCTTATCATGTCTTTCAATTCGACATCGATAGCTATAATTATAGGATTAGCCTAAGGAATGGGAATAAAGTCAAAATTGTAGAAGAGGATGTTTAGTGCGTATTGGATATCTGGAAAGGGGAAATTGAAATTGTTGAGTCCATTAAATACGGTTGTGGGAGTGGAGAAGATGATGGGAATGAAAAAATAATTTCCAGGCCTATAACAACTATAATGCCAAAGACGATTCTAAACAATAGAGTTGCTGACAATTATTTTAAAATAGACTTTGTAGTCTATGTTGTCAACAACTTTCTCTAGACCACCCAAGATATACAGTGCATGTTTAAAATTGTGAAATCATTATTTAATGTCGATAATATTAGAAACTTAAATTGGTGAAATTTCACAATGCAAGGCTTAGTTGAAGTGTGTCAGAAGTGAGCGGCAAATGAAAATCGTCATTTCATTGGACCGCATACATTTCTCATTGTAAGTATTTTTTGTTAGTATTTTAATTCAGTTTTTTATTAAAATTTCAATATAAATGTTCTAACATATTGTTTATTATTTTCAGTTGTTATATATGGATAGAGTTGTGAACCCTAAACTGCAATTGCCTTATGTACGAAAAATTTCTGATATTGTCATGTTGGGATGACAATAAATTGTTTAATAGGATTCAGATGAAAATGAAATGAGGAGGATTCGGATATGGAAGGGAAATTGGACGCCTTCCACTTCCAAAGGAGGTGCGAGATTGGGTGTTAGATTAGGTCGATCATCAGGCAGATCATGAGGATGAAGATGTTGATGGTGACGAGGATGATGATGTGGATGATGATGAGGATGAGGATGATCATCAGGATGATGTTGTGGACGATCATGTGGTAGATCCTGTGGATGATCATTTGGAGGGGGCTCAGATTGGAGAGGATAAGACTCATGTATTTGTCTCATCCATCGTTAAAAAATGTATTAGACATTATTGCTAGATCTACACAGGACATGGCTAGATCTGCACATAATATGGCTAGATCTTCAAAGAACATGGCTAGATATGCAAAAAATGTAGTAAAAGCAACATTGGTGTTGGGAGATGTAGCAGCATCATCACAACAACATGAAGTCAACCCATCTGTCCTATTTCATTCGTCCACCCATGTCTTGTGCGAGACTATGGACACAAATCAATTTCTTAGGGATTCCTTTCACAATTATTTCACAAAGGCATCCCTTGCAGATTTTGCGGATGTTATCGAAGATAATCAACCCTCAAATGTTCGATTTGAAACACCATCCCATGTTGTGGTGGATGATGATGCAACTGCTGACATATATAATTAAACCGCAAATGTTCAGGTTGAAACACCACCCCAAGGGGTGGTGGATGATGATGCAAATATTGACAAAGACAATTAAACCACAAATGTTCGAGTTAAAACACCTCCCCCATTGGTACCACCCGAAGTGTTGGTGGAGGGAGAGCATCTGAAGAGGAAGAGGAAGACATTTATTAACAATTCGGATGTGGATGAGCCAGCGATTTAAGTTGAAACACTACCACTTTTGGCTGTAAAAGTAGAAGCTCATGTGCATGCTCTACTCTCCCAGAGGTTGTAGAGGATTAAAAAACTTGAGTCGGCTCTTTGCTCCCCTTACATGGATATAGCTACGATTAAATTATCCCATGTCTTCCAGTTTTCCATAATTTCACATTCTAATCGAAATGTTGCCGACCTAATTTTTGCAGAATTCGACTTATGATAACATCTTTACTGATAAGATCGACTTCAACAATAGAAGGGGGGTTGAATATTGTTGAGCTAATTTTTACTTTTAATACGATGTTAATACTGTTAGAGATATAAAATTTGTTTCTATTTTTCGACAAATCGTCGCAAGCTCTTGAACGGATTCAAGTGCAGAAATGCTTGCTAGATTTGAAGCGGCAGATTATGAACTGAGAGATGCAGTAAGGAAATAACACAAGATTCTTATGGATGTTCAGAGATAAACTCCTACGTCACCTCTTCTTTTATTTCAGAAGGATTCCACTAGAAGAATTTAGTTTGTATAGCTTCTACGCAAACTCAGTTAAACCTCAGGTCTTAACAGCTACCTGTTCTGAACTTTTAGCTAACACACTCTATTGAACAGACAACGTTCTATTCAACTTACACCATTTAATATACTCTCAGATAGTACAATAAATTAATTCTCAGCTTAGCGTAAATGAAATACAGAATGCACTTATAAAAGATGAGCTAGAGAGAGTATAAACTGATCGAGAGTTTAGAGAATTGTTGAAGCTTGTTGTTGTTCGCCGTTGTACTGTGGAGACTTTATATATTGAAGCGTAGTAACGGTCGAATCTGATTCTTGGATACGAGATTTGACCGGGAGGATTCATCGTACCAAGAGTCCAGATATTTAGGGATCATGAATTGACCGAAGGTTTAGATATTCAAGGATTGTGAATTGACCGAGAGGATTCACCATTGTACTCTGTTTCTCTTTTATATTGAAGTGTAGCAACGGTCGAATCTCATTCGTAGATACGTGTCAACTTTCTAATGGTTATATGCTAGGTGGTAGTCTACTGTTATCGCAACACAACTGTTGACGTAATACTACTATTAGCGCAACACAGATATGTTGAAGGAGGAAGGCTGTTCATTACTATGATATTAACGGTTCTTCAGACTGCTGCTGAAGCAAGCCGACAGTCAGCGCTTCTTCAGACTGCTGCTGAAGCAAGTCGACTGTCAACGCTTCTTCAGACTACTGTTGAAGCAAGCCGACTGCCAGATATTCTTCAACCCTACTGTTGAAACAAGCTAACTGTCAACGCTTCTTCAACCCCGCTATTGAAACAAGTCGATTGCCATCACTTCTTCAACCCTACTGTTGAAACAAGCATGCTACCAGCATTCTGAAGACAACTCTATTGTTGGTAACCCTGCTATTAATGCCTCTTCAACTCTACTAACGTCAGCTTAGCTGTCAACGCTTAATGAGATGTACCTACACTTTAAACAATTTGCATAACTTAGTTTTATTCAATTATCAACGCATCATCAAAACTACGTCGTATTGATTTTTATTATCCTAAGTTCATTTTAATCAATTAAAACATTTTTCTTAATTCAACTTAATTAAAGATTTCTTCCTCTTTAATATTAATTTAATTGATTTTTTAATTTTTTTTCTTTAACTTAATCTAACATTTACAACTCTTCATAATCATTTTAATGATTTATTAACTCTTATTATGATGTATTTTCTTCATTTGTCTTTGTAGTGAAGTGTTATTCCAGAGTGACCGAGTCACGCTGACCAGAGAACACATGCTCACATTCAAAACTAATGCATATTTGGAATTTGGAAAATTTGATGCTTGGAGCCGATTGATGAATTACTTCTTTAAGAAAACTAACAAAGGCATCCAGAAAATTTTCTTCTCTATTTTTTCATATGTAAGTTTTTTTAAATGAAAAATTCTCGGGAAAAATTTGTCCCAAACATCCTGAACATGGTCATCCTGAACAATTGGTTCCCGAACATGGCCAAACCCTTTGATTAAGCATATGCATTGTAAAATTTAAAAAGTTCCTTTTCAGAAGGAAAAGTCATTTAAATACTGGGGATTTGAACATCGTGTATTTCAACTTCGGGATCCATGAAGTTAAAGAATAAGAGAGGAACTATATTAACAAAAAGAATAATGACCAATCCATGTTGGCATCCGAAATGGTCCCTAACATAGCCATGTTCAGGATGTTTAGGACCAATTGGTCTGGTACATGGCCATGTACTGGACCAATTGATATTGTACATGGTCATGTTCAGGACTATTGGTCTTATACATGGCCATGTTTGGGATGTTCAGAGCCAATTGGTCTTGTACATTGTCATGTTTGGGACCAATTAGTCTTGTACATGACCATGTTTGGGATGTTTGGGACCAATTGGTGTTGTTCATGACCATGTCCTGGAAAGAGACTTACAATTAGACCAATATTACCAAAACATACCAATATTACCAAACATACCAATATTTCATATCGGTTGATCAGACATTACACTTTACCTTAATTTTTTTTTTCAGTTTATACTTTAGAGTTTAGGTTAAAAATAACATTATAGTTTAGTTCGGTGATCGTCTTCTTCGCGGTAGTCGTCTTCTTCTCAATGGACATCACAATTGTTTTCTTCTTAGTGGTTCTCTTCGCGGCAGTCGTCTTCTAGGTCGTCGTCGTCTACTTCGAAATGGGTTTCTCAATGAGAGAGAAATCTAAAGATTGTACTTTTGAGTTCTTTTTAATAAGAGAAGGCTATGATTTGATCATAGTCTGGCTATGATTTGATCAAAACTGTAGAATAGCGCGCCTTTTAATTTTTTATTTTGTTCTCTCTCACCCATCCACTGTGGCTTTTTTTTTCTACGGTGACAGTCAGGTGGAGCATCGCTGGGGTTGCTGCCCCATCGTCGCTCTCCTTATCATTCCTCTTAATTTATATTTTTTTACAATTTATATAACTAGTACATTTATCAAACACTATCGCAGGTATATTAATATAATTTTATATTAATTATTGTACTTTTCATTTTCTTTTGTTATCATAATAATTATACTTACATGGAATCATTAATATCTACCCACCTTTCATTCATTTTTTTATATAACCAATTTTTTCATTCTTTTCCCCAAAATATATATTCTCTTTTTTAAGAACTCGTTTGATGTAGATTTTTGTTTTGATTTTTTTTTTAAATTTTATCCAGTCTTTACATATTCTCTTTATCACATCATTAACATTTAAATCATTAAGTCACTCATTTTATCAACTTAAATACTAAGACCTTCGATTTTGAGTTATTCAAATAACCCAAAAAAATCAATCACTGCACTCCTCTTTCATCCATCAAATCAATAAATTTATTAACCAAAATACTAAAATACTTTATATTTTATTTTTTTTATTTATATATATATATATATATATATATATATATATATTAACATTTTTAAGTCTATTTACCAAAAATCATCATTTTTTCTCTCTATAAATTATTTTATAACTTAAATCGAACCATGCCTAAAATATCATTACTTTATCTTTAAAAAATCAATTTTTAAATATATAAAGATATTATAGTAATTTAAAAAATAAAAAACTCAAATAACTTATTTTTTCATTAAATAATTTTTTTAACAAAATTCAAAACAATTATCAAATAACCAAAATATTAAACCCTAAACCTATAAATTACATATTTCTCCCTCTAAGCTCAATAATACGTTATCTTATAAATATAAAATATATATAATCAAAAATAATAATACTTAATTAAATAATAGAAATGATTATGGTAAGGAATTTAAGAGTGAAAATGACATAGTATACAATCTGATTCTCTAAAAAAAAATAACAATTTTTTTTTACAATTTATCATTTTTCTTCACTGAAGTCATAAAATGGTGACACATCATTCCTTTCATTATTCTCTCCCAAATTCTCTTTGTTACTAAAAATAAATTTTAAATATTAAAATAAAATATATTATATAAATATTAAAATAAAATATATTATATAAATATTAACATATTTATCTTTATTTCATTTTATAAATATAATATATAATTAAAATTAAACATATTAAATTAAATTATTTAAATAAATATTATAAATTAAAATACATTTAATAAATAAATAAAAAAGTAAAAAAAAAAATTTTGATTGACAATTCATCACAAAAATAGACAAGTAAATTTGTATGTAGTAAAATTGAATTATAAAGATAAATATGTATTTTATTATTTTTATTTTTATTTTTTATTATAATATTTATTTAAATTATGTAGATTTATTTATAAAATTAGGGAAATATATGTTAAATATTTATGTAATATATTTTATTTTAAAATATATTTTTTTAATTGTTTAATTAATGAAATATTATTAAATTTAATTAAATATATATATATATATATATATATATATTAAATTTATAAAATAAAGATATTAATGAGTTTATAGAAGAATATAATTCTTGACTCAAGAGAAAGATTAGAATTTTGAAAAAGTGGATAGAAATGTGTTGAGAATAGACCCTATTTTATTTTAGGATTGTACATTGAAAAGAAAAGCAAAACTATTTTTGCGGTTATATTGTTCATGATTGTATGATTTGCATGCCTTCTCCATTTCCCAATAGACGAAAAGAGTGATTAAAGAGGTGTGATGGATGACTACACGGCTTCTCAATGGAATGCAGATAGTCATGATTGCTGATCTGTGTTTATGTATAATTATTTGTAACAGCTCAAATCCATCTCTCAACCCTCTCCATTCACCAACAATTAGTTATTGAATCAAGACAAGTAAGCTCGCATCGCAGGTACATCTATTCATTTATTTATTTTGTTGTTGTACTTTGAGTTAAGTAATTATTTTGCATTGTGAACTAGCTAGGACAGATTAATAATGGGAGGAAATATCTTTGATGATTACGATTCCGAATTTGATTTACCATCAAATGGAGCTGCTGATGATCATCGAACGTTTGTCTTGGTTGGAAGAATTGGAAACGGCAAGAGTGCCACTGCCAACTCCATATTGGGGAGAAAAGCTTTCATCTCAAGGTCTAGCTCATCCGGTATTACAAAAACTGCTGAACTACAACAAACCCAGTTTCCAGATGGTCAAATTATTACTGTTATTGATACACCTGGTACGTAATTTCAACATCCATTCATTCATTAACCTTAAAATTGATCCATCGATCTCATTCATTTTCACATTCAGGACTATTTGATTGTTCCCTTGACCATGAATATATTGGAAGTGAAATTGTCAAATGCTTCCGAATGGCTCCTACTGGTGTTCATGCTATCCTGATGGTTTTTTCTTTAAGAACACGGTTCTCCAAGGAAGAAGAATCTGCTATTCTTAGTCTCAAGGAGTTTTTCGGAGAAAAGATCCTTGACTACTTGATTGTTGTATTTACCGGTGGAGATGACTTGGATGAAGATGAAGAAGATAATGATGTGAATTTTGAAAATTATCTCGGTCGTGAGTGCCCTGAATCTCTTCAGGTACTATTTATTTGTGTTCTTAGTTTTTATGGGTTTTTGTTTTTTTGGTTTCTCGTAATCTCCCAGATTATGTATTATGTATATCTTTGCAGGAAATTCTTCGTCTCTGTAAGAATCGAAAAGTTTTATTTGATAACAAGACAAAGGATCAAGACAAGCAAACTCTGCAGAAAAAGAATCTTTTTGCAATGGTGGAAGAAGTCCTGAATTCAAATGGGGGTCAGCCTTATACAGATGAAATATTCCAGGAAATAAAGGTTCATATATTTGTATAAACTGATTATTTAGAAGAACAAAATAAATGAAAGAAACCAAAGAAATCTAGCTCTATTTCTAATGCATGCATGGATGCAGAGAACGGCCAAGGAATACCGTGATGAGATGGAGCGAATCAAGTTGTTGGATTTGGAAGAAGAATCCAAATCTGAGTTAACTCAGCTCATGGAGGAGAGCCGTAAAACATATGAAGAGCAGTTTAAGGCCATAACTGAGATGGTAAAGTTAACTCTTAGAATTTTATACTTAATTTGGAAATGCTATATAATCATTATTTTATTTTTCTGTATGATTAGATTCAAGTCAAGTTGAATGAGACAACTTTGATGCTTCAACAAGAATTGGCAAAAGAAATGTTTGAACGGTTGAAAGCTGAGGAGGATGCAAAAGAATCGAAGAACAAATTCATCAATGAAATGGATGGACTAAAGAATGAACTGAACCATGCAAAGAATGAACTTGGAAAACCAAGATGCACTATCATGTGATGGGATCATAATCATGTCTGGACTATGTTTAATTTCTTATTATTAATGTTATGAAACTTCCATGGTTTAAGAATCTTTGAAAGTATTTTGGGTAACTCTTTATCTATTTTTACTCTATCTATTAGCTACTTTTAAAATTTGAAATAAATAAATGAAGTTAATAGATTTAATTAGCTTATATATATGGCCAATCCAGCATGGTCATATTTAAAACAATAAATTAGAGAACTCCCTTTCTTCTAGCTATTACATGTTTTCTTCCAATCATCAATAAGATAATAATATGTATGAAGGGGTTAATTACATATGTATTTAAACCCCATTCTTTTTTATTACTAAATAATAATAATAATACTCAGATTGATATGCCATGCATGCATCACCAGCAAATCTTACTCTCCATTTTCATCTATCTGCAAATAAAACACATGATTTCATTACTAATTTTAAATTTGCAATTGAGATTAATATTTAGAATTTACATTTTTACACACCCAAGATGAAGAAGAGACTTGTTGTCGGGGATTAGGAGGGGTCGATATGGTAGGGAAGCACCACCTTCATCATCTTGACCAGCAGCCTCCTCTTGATCATTGTTTAAGTTATTATTAATGATATTGTTGTTCATGAGAAGAACATTGCGAGAGAAATATGCGTGCAAATGCATCGCAGCATTGTTCATCATGTATTCTTGTCCCTGCAACATGCCTAGCTGCTGCTGAATCCTCTCACTTTCGGCAATCTGTATTAAATCAGACAGAAGTTTGTGAAGAATTGGTGAATCCTCACTTTCTTTAAATCAATATGTCATTCAGCTAGCACTAGCTCATGTAATTTCTTCTAATAAAATTCATATATGAATGCAGGCAAAACCTTGGCTCTAAGGCATGCATTTTCATGTTCCAGCTCTATCTCCTGGAATTTGAATTGGATGATTTCCATTCCATATTTTACCACAAGAAAATAATTCATCAACAGAGAAATTAATGGATAATAAACAAAAGGGTATAAGTAATAATATATTACCCTTTTCTGCAAGCATTCAGTTTCTGCTAGTATTAGCTCATGCTGCCCAAATATAGTAATCATGTTAGTGTAAATTAGTAACTAATATAAGTGCAAACAGTCATTTACTGAGATGGAAAAAAAACAAGATATATAAAAGAGAAAATAATCATTAATCTAAATATAATGAGACTTAAGCTCAATCCACATACATGATTTGTCAATGAATTTATTATATATATTTAATTTAAAAAGTTAACACAAATTCTTTATATTTTCTAATGACTTTTTATTCTTTGCATATCTCACAATACAATAGTGTCAATTATTTCCTGATCTTGATAAATAATGTCATCCTCATTTTTATTGTTGGATAAGTCTAAATCAAAACTTACTAGAAATTTGGACACATAGAGAATGAAAAATTCATCAATAAAATATAAAATAATTAAGATCGGTAAATTAAGGTTCATTTTTCTTTGTGAGGAAATTGAATGATAAATATAGACGTTACAAATTTGTCTATCACGTATATTGAAAGTATATAAGATCTTCATTGTTCAATGTTGTTTAGTTAACAAATAAGCCAAATATTATTGTCCTCCAATTTATGAGTGTTTTGCTAAGAATATATTTGTTAGGATAATGATCAGATGTCTATCTATAACTATGATCTATGTCTTACTATAACTAGAGGTTTTACTAGATAAACATATTATAGTTGGTGTCTAAGTGTCAACTAGCGCTCTCAACGAAGATGAAGATCGAATTTATCGATGATACGTTCACGAGGCTGACAGATCCGAAAGATGAAAAACAGTGAAAAATTATTGACTCAATGATTCGAGTTGATGATGACACAATTCATGTAAGGCTACAAAGAAGATTCCAATCTAAAAAAACTCAATTGTGACCCATGTGTCGAAGTGAAGTTAAGATATGAAGGGAACAATGGTTCAAGAAGATACTAATTACTAAAGGAAATATTATGCAGCAAGTAGTTACAAAAGACATTGTCATTCAACATCATATATTGAATAAATCTAATAGTTTGTTAAAAGATATGTTAACCCTTATTGTGATCGAAGATTTAAATTTTGTTAATACATTTTCTGTTATGTTTTCTTATTTTGGGTGCTCATGAGAGGGATGGTCCTAAGTGGCCGCTCAACTGACCTTACCCTTACATTGGGGTCGTTCTCACCAGGAACAACATTGAGAAATACAACTCTAAGGTTAGACTTCTTCGGGATTTAAATATTTAGATTAAAACCTTTGAGATGTAAATGTAAAGTAACTAGGAAAAGTTTTGATGAATGTTTTCTAGATTTCGATATGCTTCAAGATGACGAGAAAAGTAAAATGCTACAATTTCTAATGGAACTTAATGAATAATATGAGTATATTAATGATCAAATTCTGATGCAAAAATCGTGGCCTAATATTTATAAGGCATTCACGATTTTACATAATGTGGAAAAAAGAACTATTTGAGAAATATTATCAAGATAGTTTGATGTATGTTAGGGAATGAAATGGTAAAAAAAGAGTAACTTAAATAAATTTATGACCAAGAGTTTATTGTGCATCCATTGTGGAGTTATTGACCATCTTAAGGAGACTTGTTTTAAGTTGGTAGGTTATCTAGACATGTGAAATTAAAAAAAAAAAAGACAAATTAAAGTTAATAAAAGGAGAAATCTCCAAATGTTCTCCATAGTGCCTTAGATCATAAAGACCATAAGAGAAGTCAAAATAACACATTGATGAATAATCTTCAAGTTCAAGTGGCACAAATACTCTCAACCAACCTTTTATTTATATACACATTTTTTAGCTTAATTTGAGTAGTAACAATTTGGTTTGAGGTAAAAATAAATGGGTGATAAATTTAAGAGTTTATTGTCATTTATTGCGATAAGAATTTTATGAAAAAGGTTATAAAATTATAAACTCCTAAATCTATGCACTTAGCAAATGAATCTTGTAAATTCATAATTGAAATTAGATGTTTAGGATTCCTAATGAAATAAGATTGTAATTTTATAGATTCATTGCGTATTTTGTAAGATCATATTTCATCAATTGTTAAAGTTTGAACAAGGATGGAGAATTTATATTTTGTCCTAGAAGATAGAAATGTTAATAATGTTTATGATGTTTTTTCTTTTACTTCTTAAAACAATGTTTCTAATAGTTTTTTTTATCAAATTTATTAATAATTCATTTGTTAATTCTCAAATTCTCCATAAATAATCAGGGCATCCCTTAGATGAGGGTAATTAAAGTTGTTTATGTCAATTATTTTTCGAATATAACAGTATTAAGACAGACAAATAAATTGTTTGAGTTAATTCATGTAGAATTATGGATAAGAAGAAAAATCTGTCTTTGATACTTCATACATGTTAACTGATGATAATTTTTCTACATGTACTTGAATATACATGATTTTTAAATAAAAAAATTGTTTTTGAAAAACTTCACCAACACTTAATTATATGTTAAAAATCAATATAAAATCATAATTAAAACGATTAAAATCTCAAGAATCTATAGAAGTTGGACTCAAATTAATGGAACTGGTCAATTCATTAATGATAGATGTTCTAATATGTTTAAGAATATAGGTATTGTTTCTAGACTAACTTGTACCCACTATAACAAAATTAACATATACATTCTAAGTTGTAGCTATATTTTTACTTAAACAACATATACTTGATTAATCAAATGAGCATGAAAAATACTTGATTGAAAAACATCATTTTTCATCTTTAATAAAACAAATCCAGATTATAAATTTTTAAAATTTTTTGGATATTTATGTTATGGTGTAAACATAATCCTCAAAAATTGAAATTACAGTAAACAAATCAATCAAATCAATGTGTTTTATTAGATATCCCAATAAATGAATCAAAAGAGATATAATAAATAAGAATTAGAGTTATATCAGTTATAGAGATGTTATCTTTTATAGGAAAATATTTTAATTTATGAGGAAATAAAGTACATATTATTATAAAGTAAAACTTATAAATATTATACATGAACTTGTCTATTAATACCTGCATTGAAAGTGATTGTTATAACGAAACAATACCAAAAATGTTTTAAGAAGAAATTCTAGAATTTAACCTACACTATCTCAGATGAAAGATTTTGTAGATCAAATTGAATCTATTGAGAAAAATAAAAATAAAACTTTTTCCAACTAATATGTGTACAATGATTTAGATTATACAGATTTTCTAGAAAACTTTGATCAATCTCATGATCCATTTATTTTATAAACAAAGTGTATTAAATTCGGACTAGGTTAAGGCAATGAATTTGAAAATCAATGCATTAACTAAAAACAACACAATGATTCAATTCAATTACCAAAAGGTAAAAATGTCATTAGGTAGGTGTTGATAGGTTTTTAAAACAATGTTTCATGCAAATTATTAGTATAAACAAATGTAAAACTCGCTTAACAATTAAATAATACAATCAAATTGGTGATATTATTAATTTTCATCAAAGTTTTACTCTAGTAACAAAAAGAATGTTAGTAATAAATTATTACTTTAAATAATAATTACAAATAAATGGTATTTGCATCAAATTTTATATAATTTTACATTATTTTTTATCAATATATAAGGGTTTAAAGTGTAAATTAAGTGTGTAAGTTCAATAAGAGTTTATATGAATTCAAATAATCTTTAAAACACTAACATTAAAAAAAAAGTCTTAAATATATATTTTTAATTTAGGGGTTATCTTTTAAATGTTGATTTATTGCAATAAAAAATTATCATTATTTATTCGTTATGTAGATGATATTTTGTTAAATTGAAACTATATTTAAAATATTAAAGTCATTGTTGACTTTAAATTAATACATTATAAGAATTTTGGCCATGTTAAAGATTTTTTAAAATTAGATATCATACATAATGCAACTCCTATATATGTAAATAAATAAAATACATATTTGATCTTGTGTCTAGTTTGGGATTGATAACTTCCAAATTATCTATTAATTCCCACAACAAATGGACAATACTTGTTAGTAATCCTAACAATAATGAACTCTGTATAATACAAACCAATATAGAAGATTGGTTAGCGTGTTATTTTATTTGTATTTTACAAGACTTAACATTGCATATTGCCTTCATCAATTGAGTCAGTTTATTAATAAACATTTGTAACTCTCATTTTAATGATGCTATACAGGTACGTAGTTACATATTTGAAGAGAACTCTATCTTTGGAAGTGTTTTGTTTATGGAATAATGATCTTAAAATGTCACCATATTCTGACATTGACTCGGGATCTTGTTTGGATCGATTCGAAAAAATTAGACTTAAGGAGGAATCATACTTTTTTGACTAGATGTCTACTAAGGGAAGAAAAAATTGTGGATGCTATCTCTTTATTTTGTGAATCATTGGTTGAGTTTGTAGTCCCTCCCAATTCCATTGATTCATCAAAACCCTAAACCCTAAACAAGATAGTGTATCACGATGGTAAAAGAAGAAACTAGAAGGGGTTGGATCGCACAAATGTTGATGGAGAAGAAACTAGATATTGTCAATAACATCGTTAATAGGCTTCAACAAATCCGAACCAAACATATTTGAAAAATAATCTATATATATGTTAAAGAAGCAAGAAATCAAGGAAACTCAAAAGGTTAAGCTAATTCTATTATCTGAAAAACAAAAGTCACGTTGTGAAATAGATATCACTCTAACAAAGGTAAAGCTTATTCACTTAAATCCGAGGTCTGATCCATATTTACTTGAGTCAATATGCAAATATTGATAAAAATGTTAAAGGCTTAAATGATTCTACGAAAAATGACACAATTAGAAGTGTCATTTCATTAATTAGAACTATTATTTTTTGCCTTCACGAAACCAAATTAGTTAATGCTAATAAAGCTAGTTAAACTTTGATGAGTAAAAATTGGAGTAGAATATTTCTTGTGTTTGGATTCCTTGGTGCTTGAGACTTTTGTGGTGGTTATCTTTTGTGGTGCTTCGGCTTCACAAAGGAAATTCTACACCAACATCTTTACTTTACCATTTGAAACATTTGGTTGGAATGTAATATGCATCTTCAACAATGGTAAAATATGTCTCTCTTATTTGGTTCATTGTCAACCCTTCAAGATTTTGAATATTCAATGCTTATTTTAATTCGTCTTTAAGCCACGCTTGTTTTGGCATTTTTAGATGGTTATGAGGTTTCCGTTGTGATATTTTGCTTGTTTTTTTTCTCTCGCTCTTTGTTATTATTTGGTGTGTGCGTAGTTTGTTATACATAAATTTTAGCTCCAACTTTGACCACGAAAGTCGAGATCTTTTTGGCCTAATTAGTAATGAAAAAAAATGTTAAAGGTCCCATGTTTCATTCTCACTACAAAAAAACACTCTTAATTGAAAGGCTATACTATTCAAACCTAAAATAAATAAGAATAAAAAAAATCCTTAGAGAGACATAATTAACTGCCACATTCATTAGGAAAAAAAAATAACAACTTTCAGTTAAGCTAAGTTGTGGTTGATTATGGGAGGAGGATTCTAAAAGGAAAGTTACTTATAGACAGTCATATGGGCACTTGCTATGACATTTCTCACTTTCTTATTTTGTTTTATTAATAATGTTAAACTCATTTTGTAATTTCATATTAATTGGTAAGTTTTTACAATTGACATGAATTTTACATTGATTGTTGCTTTTAACAAGTTATGTGCATTTAAAAAAAATGATGGGTAATAAAACAAATATATAAATAATGAAAACTATAAAATTGATTTTATGATTAAAAGTAGTTTGGAGACCTAAGTCTCATCTAAATATCTAACTTTAGAAGTAAATTTCTATAGTTATAAAGATCTAAACCCTTTCCTTTTAAAAAAATAAAAACCTAAACCCATAATGTTATTATACATGTGATGTTTAGAGACGTGAGCATTCATATTCATGTAATCATGATTTCTATAATTATTATAATTTGTAAGAAACAAATTGTATAAATATTTATTAAAAGCAAATATTGTATCTATAATATTATAATATTAGTAGATCTAAATGTAGTAATTTCATAATTATATCATCCTGAAAAGATGGAATTGAGGAAAAATAAAATTACTAATAATTATTTTTCCTTATTTGTTATTTTATTTTAAAATGATTCATTCTAAAAGGGATAATAATATATTTGATTATTCTTCTTAAAAAAGGATGAAATTGTGTGTTTCTTTTTAATACAAACAATAAGTTTAATTTGAGTAATAAAATGTTTTTTTTAAATAAAATAAGTTATATTTTTCCAAACCCAAATAAAATAAGTTGGTAAAAAATAAAAATACCTTTTTGGATCTGATTCTTGAGATGCCTTTCTCAAGCCTATTTTCAAGCTGTTTCAAATCCTTTAAGTTCAAGCATCCCAATCCTTCTCCACCTAGATTCCTGTCTCATCCATATGTAAGTTTAATATTTTTCTATTATCTTTATTTATTGTTAAAAATAAGCATTAATTAATTAATTAAAATAAAAAACCTGTTGGTGTTCTGAAGCCCTTGAATTTGTTGGCGAAGCTTCTTTGACTCTTGTTGATAGAACTACATTTGTATCATCAAATATATGCATAATTAATAACATGAATCAATTCAATTATATAAATTAAAACATGATTATCTAACATTTATTTTTTTTAAGTATAAAACAAATTTCATTAATTAATAGTTGTTTCAAGGCTATGGTCTACTATGAAACACTAAAACAAAACAACCAATGAATTAATCATGCATATTAAAAAAAATTGTAATAACAATTAACATGATCTATCATTAATTAATCACATTAAGAAATGAAACAAATAACCATTCTCTAGAAAGAAATAGAGTTCTAATTATTAACTTGACCTCAACTGTTTTTTTTTTTTAAGATTTAAGTGTTAAAATATAATTTTGTTTTTTTGGTTTGTTATATTTATTTTGTTTAATTTGTGATTATAAAAAATAAGTTATGAACAAGTTTAAAAGAAACAACTAAGAAGTTATGATCCAACTTACTATCATTCCTAATCTTAATTAAATACAATATTAATTTAAATAATTAATATATGAATGCTTACTTGGGCATTGATCTCAGGAGTGGGGATTGGATTAGTTGTTTCTGAGCAAGACTTCTTGTACCTCTCTATAGTCGATCTTATGCTGTATGCAAACAATATATTCATTAATTCATTTTTTTTTTCTAAAATTTAATGACTTAATTTATAAATAAAAATTAAATATTCACAATCTTTCAGGAACATATACAAGGAAACAAAACAAGTACATGATAACAATAGTAAACAAACTCCACTAAATAAGAAAATTTCCTTTCATTAAATAAATGTGTAAAAGACATCATTTATCTAAAAAAATTAGATACAATTTAGTTTTAACATGAATTGTCACAAGTTAATCGAAACAAAATAAGTGTAGGACATCAAAAGTGAACAAACAACATACACGAGAGTATAAAAACACACAAAAAAAAATAGCATTAATCTATAAAGTGGAGATTTCAAATCAAACAAAATGACCATAACTATGTTTAAGGAGTTTTAATTCCTGAATTTGCAAACACAATATTTTTTATTATATACTTGCTCTAACATGCATATCATGTTCTTTTTTGTCTTGTAATGATTCATGGATTGTTTTGTTTGAGTACTAATTGTTGTCTTGTCCTTACTTATTTTGGTGGGAAGATTGTCATTCTTGTGACTTTCATTCATAATATCATAATGCGGTTTGTGTATTCACAACTTAATATTTGTCAGCAGTTATAGTTGTGGCTATCTCGGCACCAAAATGATTATCCAAGAATGTCGCTTAGTTGGGGTCCATTCAAAAATAACCCTAGAGAGCTAGCAATTCATATTTGTTGTCGTTGTCCCATCGATTTGTCCAAGATCATTTGAATGACAAAATTACTTTCAAAGTTGAATCTAGACGATAATCAACAAGGGGTTTATGTATGAAAATTTATCAAACTCTATCACTTGTTTCATATATAGTACCCAAAGAGGCACATTTTTGCTACTAGAGAACAAATTGTTGACGATGAATACTTTTATTCAATTTTGACAAAAAAAAAGCTGAGATTTGGAGTGAGATTTGGAGAAGGAGATTGGCTCATTTTGGTTGCAATCTTGATGATGAGAACCACTTTGAAGACATTGTCAAGATCATTAAAAATAAGAGGAAAATCATAACTCTTTGATCTTGATGATAAGAACTTTAAAGACAGTGTCAAGAGCATTAAAAATAAGGGAAATTATAACTCGATCATTGATCTTGATGATGAAAACGACTTTAAAGACATTAATGTAAAATAAGAGAAAAATCATATATATAACTTCATAGAGTTTGGAGTCAAAAGGGGACATGATCTTGATATTTGTGATGATGTAATTAATTTATGCTATTTATTTGAATTTTTTTATAAATGTTACAAAAGTTGATAGATTCTAACTCATGAATTTGAAAACATTAATTTGTAGACACTACAATTAAGTTGCAAGTCTTGTCTCTTTACTTAAATTTCTAATCACAAGGAATTCTTTAATTATTTATAGATAATAATTAAACTCCAAAATGATGTAGAGAAATAAAATTAATTAGCATGAAAAAGGAAACAAAGTCAAAATATATATAATCATGTAAAGTGGCTTCTCTTCTCATCAGTTCAAGCTACTGCCATTGCCAAGAACACACAGACAGAGCTAGAGCATAAACATACATATATATAAAGAGACACACATAACAGCACTCAGAAGCCAAACTATCCATGGCCATTAACATGGAAGAGGAAAGAGAAAAAGTAAAGTCTTGAATAGCTAACTTTGTGTCCAACCAATTTTATACAACTATAAACTTTCTCCAAGATTTTCTCCATTTTTATGCTTCACAATCTCTCTGTCTGTATGTCTGTCTTTTGACTTATAAATTAATTATGAATATCTCTCACTCTCCCCTGACATAACATAATAAAAGTATCATCTCTCCCAGTCCCAGTACACAAGTATAGTCAAATACAGATCAATATATCATTGCAAGATCAGATTATGATGAATAATTTATAATGACTTGATAAAGAAAAAGAAGAAGAATGAATTTACTTGTTATTGGCATACTCGTAGAGACGGCCACGACTAGAGAAGACAATAAGTGCAACCTCAGCTTCACACAAAACAGACAATTCATAAGCCTTCTTTAGTAGTCCATTCCTACGTTTGCAGAACGTTACTTGTCTGTTTGTGTTGTTTTCAATCCTCTTTATCTCTATCTTTCCACGACCCATATCGATTTTTCTAACCTAATCATCACATTAATCAATCAATCAAATCACATTCTTTCATGTAAAACCTAATTAAACTCAAATAATAACTTTTTCCCATTTCAAAAACAAAACCCTAATATCTTTTTTCATTAGTTTAAGATCTTGATTAATTATTAAGTATGTTTTCAAATTTTAAATCAGATACCCACAAATTAACCCTCAAGAAAAGCTGCATCTAGCAAACACAAACACACCAAATGAAGCAGAAAGTTTACCTGAACAGATCGAACGTAAGAGAAAATATAGGAAGAGTTTCGGCCATGTTCTAGCTAGTCAGATCTTTCTTTCATTCTTGTTCAAAGAAAGAAGAGATGATCTGCTAGCTAGTTAGAGCTAGATATATAGTAGTTCTTCGTGAAAGAAAGAAAGGGGGAAGAAATTGATTTTGGAGGAAGGAAGAGAAAAGAGAGATAATCATATAAATTAACACAGAAATTAATACAGAAAGAAACATATAGAAAGAAATTAAAAGTACCTGAATGAATTCAAAGGAGGAATGGGAGAGGACTGGCTGGCTGAGATTGGAAATTAATTTATTTCTATTTTTCCGGTGACTTTGAGACCTTCCCAAAAGAAAACTCGACTTCCAAAGAAAACCCAAATCACACTATTTTGCTATATATCTCACTCCACATGTATATATAGATATATATATATTATACATACGGATGATGGTTTTCAAAAAAATATTCACTTTATATATAACCATCATGTCTGAGTTTCTATTTCTCTTATATAAATATATTATTATAATATATAGGTCCATAGATTTCTTCTTTTAACCACTACCTACTCTTTCTCTCTTTCCTAGAGTGCTGATGAAGAAAAAGACCTAAAAAGAGTGTTTTTCCTTATTTGGTATACAAAACCCTACAATATTTCGAGACTTGAATATATTTCCACTGAGAACTCTATCCTTTTTCAGCAAACTCTTCAAGCTTAATCGCATCTCTCTCTCTTTCTCTTTCTCTTTCTTTAATTAAACGCGTAAGAAAGAACCAGTTAATAATTATTAATTAGTGGGAAAGGAATTATGGATAATGATTATGATATGATATAGTATTGGTTGGGCATATATAGAGAGAGATAAGTTTAAAAAAATTATAAATTTAATCTAACCTAATCTATGGGAAAATAATTAATATGTATTTTACTTTCATATTCAATGAATGTAAAAGAAAGAGCTTTTAGTTAACTAGGGTTTAAGTTCTTTGCATGTAATGGAAGCAAAAAAGGACAACATTTGAATATCTTCACAATGATCTTTAATATCTTATCAACCTTAAGTTACAAATATTCTACCAATTGCATATGTTCAAAGGCATGAGATGCTCTTCACAAAACAACCATTGTTGCATAGGAGGCCCATTTTTTAAACAATATCTTAGTTCATATGGTTAGGTGAACATTGTAATGAGAATTGGTGTGTAATTAGTTTCATCTTAGAGGATTTTTTTGGGTCATAAAATGATGTTAAAGATAGACAAACTCTAATAGCTTACTCCCTAATAAAAATAGACCTTTTGTTAGGATTTTTACAATTGAGAAAGAATAGTTATAGACAATTTTATTAGCTTGTCATTAGGGATATCAATTGTCAATGAATTTTATCACATTGTTTAATTGTGTGCATTTTTCATAGAATAAATTTCATTTAAAACTAAAAGAATGGGTAATTAATATTTTTACCCTAAAATTTGTAATTCTCATATTATTTCTTAATTATATATATATATATATATATAATATGATTCTGCTCCCCAAACTATTAAATAAATAGGAAATACATCATCATTTTAATATTTAACATCATTAGTTTAAATATATATATATATATATATATATGAGGTAATTATTATTTATCTCATTAACCTTGTAAATTATTAAATATATAAGAAATACATTATTCATAACTTTAAAGGTTAAAGTGTTAGTTAATATATATTTTTATTTTTTACATTTAAATATATTTTATTATTTTGTTTTTCAAATTTTCGATTTAAAAAAAATATATATTTAATAATATTTTTTCAATAATAATATAATTATTTTTTTATAAGTAATAATATTTTTTATTATTTAACAATAAAAAAATAATATTTTATATAAAAAAATATAAAATTACAATAACATTATAAATTAAAATAATGAATATATATAATCTATTTAAAATATGTCAGAATGTAGAATGTAGTGTGATTAATTATTTTTATTGTATTTTCTAGATTTATATATATATATATATATATATATATATATATATATATATATGTGTGTGTATAAATATTAATAAAAAAAATATAACAATTAATACTTTAATTTTTTTATTTTATAAGTTCTAGTTTTACTTTAATTAATTCCTTCTCATTCTTTATAATACATAAACTATTTTAAAAAGAACAAATGCGTTGAATATATAAGTTTAAAATGTTTGTATATGCAATATTGAAAATTAAAATAATAAATATATAAATATATAAAAACATAGTACTATCAATTTTTATATATATAAAAGAATAATTAATAGTTTTAAAATATTAATACAAAAAATAGTTACATAATATTTTTACATATTTTAAATAGTTTATACATATTTTAATCATTAATATTATTACTTACAAAAAATTATATTATTTAAAATAAATATATTATTAAATAAAATAAATTATAATTAAAAAAGTTATAAAATAATAAAAAAATATTTAATTTTAAAAATTATATTTAACTAAAAGTGTACTTTTAAACGTAATATGTTAAGGTAAAATATTAATAACCCATTAGAGAGCAAGGAATTCTTGCATTTCAAGGTAAAATATTAATTACCCATATATATATATATATATATATATATATATATATATATATATATATATATATATATATATATATATATATATATATATATATATATATATATATATATATATATATATATATATATATATATTATCAGTATTTGTTTTATTTTATTAATTCTTATATATATGTATACAGTAATAATTAATAATTGTATTCATATAAGAAATAGTTGGCACATATAATTTGATAAGTTTTAAATAGTTAATATATATTTTTTATTTTAATAATTAATATTATTATTAAAAAAATATTATATTATTAAATAAAAAGACTAAATTAAAAAATAAATAATTTAATAAAAAAATCAAAACGTTATAAGTAATAATAGAAAAAAAAAATTAATTTAACTATTATAATTGTTACGGATACCGAAATATTCAACTTTGAGGGCATTGGTTTTACGCTCCAATAAAATTTACGTCGTCGGTATTAAAAATATAAAAAATTGGAAATCAATAAACGTTTAGAATCAGAGTTCATAATGATGGAGTTGTCACTTAATTTCTTCCACAAAATTAGAAAGAAAAATTGTATTTGAATATTTATAAATTTTTTTTAAAAATAAATTTTTTTAAAATAAGGTTAAGTGTTTGGTTACCTCGTTATGTCTTGTGTGTCGGTCATACTTCAAATATTTTAACTTTAAAGATATTTATATATTTTTATTCATTATTTGTCTAATCATGTTCAGTATAAAGATTTAACCTAAGTGCTAAGTTAAGAATGCATTTAAATGATATTTTAAATAAATTAAAAAAAAATTACCATTTTAAAAAGAAGAAGAAAAGATAAATAAAAAAACTTGGAAAAAATATTCTAAAAGTGTAAATTAAAATTTATTATAACCACAAATTAATTTTATTATCGTAAATAAATCAATCCTAAATTTATTAATTCTTAAAAGTCCTAAATTGTGGACACAAAGAAGAATAAAAGTTGAAAATTAGTCGAACTAAGTAGATAAATGTTTTTAGTTTTTATTAGAAATTTTATTTTCAATGATCTTTTTTATTTTTTGAAATTTTTTAAAAATCAAATAAGATGTACAAAATATAAAATAGAGGAATAGAACAAAATTTGAAAACAAATAGAGCTTAGTGTCACGACACATTCAAGTGAGATGAAGATATCCAGCCTACAAGGTGCATTATCTAGAAGTTTCTAGGTTTTTGCTGTATTTTTCCTTTTGTGGAACTCTCTAGAATTCTCTAGGAGTTTCATGTTCCAAGTAAGTTGTAGAACTCTCTAGAATTATCTATGAGTTCTTTGTTTTAGTAAGATCATGGAAATCTCTAAAATTTTCTAAGAGTTCCTAAACTATGTAGATAGAAGAACTCTCTCGAATTCTCTAAGACTTTTCAAGTGTAGGTAGTTAGTAGAATTCTCTAGAAGTCTCTATGAATTCTTGGGTTTAGGTTAGGTTATAGAAGAGTCTAGAAAAACCTAGATTAATGAGGATCTAGAAAGATCCAACCACTTGTACGTATATAAACAAGTATTGGCCACAAACCAAGCACTTCACAATCTTGTACCTCACACTTGTAATAAACAAGATATTCTCTAAGCTCTTTCTATCTCAAAGTGTTCTATCTTCTTGCATCTTTAGAAAGGATGACTAGCTAGGAATGTGGCAATTTAGACTAGTGTTGCGCGGGACGAGAAAATATTCAGTGAACGAGTTTTTGCCCATGACAAGTGGTATCAAAGAGAAAGAGGTATCGTATCCACGTTTGTGCTTCTGCATTTGAGAGAAGCCTATGCCAAGAAGAGATGGATTTAGATTCCAAAGTCGCAAGGTTTCGAGCGGTGAATAAAAGGACAAGAGGTCCAAGAGGGACAAGTCCGTCGAGAGGAGTGTCGACATGGAAGCACGCGTGACCCAGCTTGAGGAAGGCATGTGCGAGCACCATGAGGCTCTCGAAGTGTTTAGCGCGGTGACCGATAGGGTGACGATGTTGGATGAGGATGGTGAAAAGTTGGAGAACGAGGTCATGAGGATCATTAACAATTCGAATCGAAGCATTTAGGATGAAGTCCTGAGATCGGTTTGAGGGGAGGTTAATGATATGCTCGAGAGAATAAGAGGAGAAGTACATGCAAGGTTCGATGCTCTCCGAAGGGAGATGATGGGGAAGCTCGACGCAATGGAGGGTCAGATTGGATGGAATGGAGGGGAACTTCGAGGTGCAGCAACTCGTCGGATGAATGTTCCCAAAACAACTATGTTCAAAGGCTTGATGAGTGCAAGGGAAGTGGAGGACCTCCTTTGGAATATGGAGATGTACTTTTGGGCATCAAGCATATTTGATGATCATACCAAGTTGGAGACAACACATTTTTTCTTGCAAAAGATGGAATTGATATGGTAGAGGAGCCATGAAGTAGACATTGAATGAGATATATTGAGGATGGAAACGTGGGACGATTTCAAGACTAAGTTCAAGAGCCAATTCTTCCCCGAGAATGTCGATTGTAAGGCTAGGAAAAGGCTAAGTCAACTTGTGCACAATAAGACCACCAAGGAATATGTGAAGGAGTTCTAAGAGTTGATGCTCGAGTTACCTATTCTAACGGAATAGGAAGCCATGTTTGCGTTTGTTAATGGCCTAAAGACCTAGGCATAGTTAGAGCTGCAAAGGGCCAAGGTGAGAATGTCTCCGAGGCAATTACAATTGCGGAGAGACTGATCGAGCTCAAGGTGTTTATGAATAGGTTGAAGCTCATCCGAGGTTATGAAAGAATGGTGGGTGAGACCTCCCACATGACAAGGAGAAATGTGGTGGAGACCGCCCATCCAAAAAGGGGCATGCACAAAACAACTCGGATAGACAAGCCGACAAATCGGGTACGCTAAAAGTTTGTCATCTTGTGGTGCTCATAATCATATAAATTTTATGTTCCCATTAAAAGGGGAAAATGTTGCATCAGTTAAAGGAACCGAGTCCTCTGAGGATGGGGAAGGGACTCGAGTGGGATCCTTAAGACTGCTCAATGTTGTGAAGACTAGTATTGCGGAGCCGATCAAGGGAATAAAGAGGGGCTCAATGTTCGTGGAAGATTTAATCGGGAGAAGACGCATCAAGGCACTAGTGAATACAAGGGCTACTCTCAACTTCATGCTTGAGGTAGTAGCTAAGGCGTTTTGCATCAAGACAATGAGAGGGACGATCATGTCCTTTAATGTAGCCAAGTTGGTGGTCGGGGAGGCTAAGAAAGTGCACACCAGGATCGGAGACTGGAATGGGATAGTCTCATTTACTTTAGTCCTTATAGAATACTACGATGTAGTGTTGGGACTACAATGGTTCGATCAGGTACATGTTTTGTTAGGATCGAAGACAACAGTAAAAGGGGGTTGATTACTGTTGTTCCATTTTTCACTTAAATATGATTTTAATCCTGTTAAGGATTGAAAATCTATTTCTATTCTTGGACAAATCGTAGGAAGCTCTTGAACGTTTCAAGTGCAGAAAATGCTTGCAGGATTTGAAGCGGCATATATAAGAATGAATGAAGCAATGAAAAGACAACACAAGATTTTATGGATGTTCGGAGATAAAAACTCCTACATCACCCTTCTTCTATTTCTAGAAGGATTCCACTAGAAGACTTTGATTTTTATAGACGCTACAGAAACTCACTCAGATCACAAGTCTTAACACTTGTCTGTCTGAACTTCTAGCTCTCGCACTATCTTGTTGAATAGACGACTATCTATTCAACTTACACAAGTAAAATGATTATCAAATGATACAAAATATTATTGAGTAAACTATCTTGTGCGACCGTCGTGTATATTAACGTCTCTCAACGTATATTGTCTTGTGTATGCGTAATGTAGTGACTTGTGAAGAACAAAACCCAGAACTTCACGATTGTTCTCTGATGCCTTTTTATACTTGAGGCATGACAACGGTTGAATTCATTTTGTCGATACGTGGCAACGATACGTTTGTCGTATGTCTGGCGTACATGGTTTTAGTGCACAAGGGAATGAAATATTTGTTTATTGTTTTGTATGTAAGAGTAGAGAGTTGGTTGTACATTTTGTCGTATTTCAATTTATGAGTGCTCAGCTACTTGACTTAGCTGATAAGCATTCAGTTGATGTGGAACTCAACTAATAGCGAGCTCATCTAATGATCAATTCTGCTGATAGCGAACTCTGTTGATGGCGAGCTCTACTGCTAGCGAACTCTGTTATTTGAGCACCTTTACTGTCAGTGAACTCTATTGTTTGAGCAACTCTACTTCCAGCGAACTCTGTTATTTGAGCTACTCTGCTGCCATTGAACTCTACTGTTTGAGCAACTTTGGTGCCAACGAACTATATTGTTTGAGCAACTCTACTGTCAGTGAACTCTACTGTTTGAGCAACTCTGCTGCCATCGAACTCTGTTATTTGAGTAACTCTACAGTTAGCAAACTCTGCTTATGGAGCAGCTCAGTTGATAGCGAGTTTCCTGATGGCAACTCTGCTCTTAGCGAGTCTTCAGCTGATGACAACTATGTTGTTAACGAGTCTTTGATTTTACATATGCATTAACACATTGCTGAACTTAGTTTTATTCATTCATCAAAACAATGTGTGTTCATTTTAATTATCCTAAGTTCATTTTAATCAATTAAAATGTTTTTCATAATTAAACTTAATTTAAAGACTTTCTCCATTTAACTTAATTCAACATTCTTGTATAATTCCTTATTCAGATTCACTAATCAATTTGTATCACAGGAAGACTAGTGTGATACCAACAAGGAGAGAATTAGTGGGAATGGGCATGTTCTCGGTGATGAGATTTAGTCGAGGTCGCAAATGTGGTAAAGGGACATTTGCCACTTTTTCTAGGGTGGATGATGGGGACAGTTCCAAGGGATAATGAGAAGTACCCAAGGGAGTCCAGAAAGTGTGCAGGAAGGCCTTTGAGGGACTCAAGGCTAAAGGCACCTGACAACCATCATCTCCACAAGGTTTGTCCACAAGTTACGTTGGCCAAAGTCAATCCTCTTTCGCTCTCGCTAAATCCGTAGAAGACGAAGTAGATCGTTCTCGGGCATCTTTGGAAAAGTCACCAAGAAGATGAAGAAAGGGACAGATCTGAATAGGCATACAGTTAAGAAAGGGGATCAAGAAAGAGGGAAGTTATCCCCACAATAATTGAAGTCTCTACTGTATGTGCTCAAAGGACTTGTGCGCAGATGTGAGGGACCGATCAAAATTGAGGGACGTATGGGAAACGTCTCATATCGGTTGGATCTGGAAGCCATAAGTGTACCCAATGCCAAGACGAGCAGGAGAAAGGAAGAGCACTCATGGGACGCCAAGATCGAGAAGTATCGGTCTAAGGTCGTGCCGAGGACGGCCACGACTTAGGTGGGGGAGAATGTCACGACCCTTTCAAGTGGAGTGAAGATATTCGGTCCACAAGGTGCATTATCTAGAAGTTTCTAGGTTTTTATGGTCTTTTCCCTTTTTTGGAACTCTGTAGAATTCTCTAGGAGTTCCATGTTCTAAGTAGGTTGTGGAACTCTCTAGAATTCTCTAGGAGTTCCTTATTTTTGGTAAGGTCATGGAACTCTCTAAAATTCTCTAGGAGTTCCTAAAATATGTAGATAGGAGAACTCTCTAGATTTCTCTTGGAGTTCTCAAGTGTAGGTAGTTAGTAGAATTCTTTAGAAGTCTCTAGGAATTCTTGGGTCTATGTTAGTTTATAGAAGAGTCTAGAAAAACCTAAGTTAAGGAGGATCTAGAAAGGTCCAACCACTTGTATATAAACAAGTCTTGGCCATAAACCAAGCACCTCACAATTTTATATCTCACACTTGTAATAAACAAGATATTCTTCAAGCTCTTTCTCTCTCAAAGTGTTCCATCTTCTTGCATCTTTAGAAAGGCTGACTAGCTAAGATTGTGGCAATCTAAACAAATGTCGCGCGAGACAAGGAATTATTCGGTGATCGAGTTTCTGTCCATGACATTAGGCATACAAATCGGGTCTCGGGTCATGCACGGGTCTCAACTCGTAGATCACGAACACAATCATCGGTCTTAGGCAAGAAACGCGCATCGGTCGTGGTCTTGAATTCTCACGGTTGCATGGCTAATTCCCTCGGTCATGTGGCTGGGGAAATCTTCATTCGTGGCATAGAAGAGTTCTCGGTTGGAAAGAGAAACTCTCTTAGTTGTGTGTCTGAATTCCTCAATCGTATGGGGATTCTCGGTCTGATGAGTACTCGGTCGAAAACAGGCTAAAGGCCAAGTTTTTCAGTCGCAGGCTAGGCGGGCATCAGTCGCAGGCTGGGCGGACATTGGTCCCCTCTATAAAAAACTAGCATATCAATTGCATGCCTAGCATGGCTCGGTCATCTCTTGCGGAGGGAAGCATCGATTGTCTTCAACCTCCAACCAACCAATAAAAACTTTGAAACTAGTTTTTGTGGTTTTTCGTTATCGCACTATAACCTCAAATCTAGCTAGACAATCTCAATACTTGAGGAACAGGTTTGTCATATCCCATAGTCATCATTAACCTGCATATGCCTTGTCAAAAGTTCATCGTAAAACTGAAGGTTAGACCGAAAAAATGCAAATAAGCTCACTTCTCTTCCTTTAAAACCATTCCCTCGACTCATATGATCTTACTACCAAGCATAACATACAACATAACACAACCAAATTCATAATAAAAACAAAAATCTAAGAGGTATTAAAAAATTAAAATAAATTTGAGAAGTTGCCTCATACCCTTGGGAAATATTTGGATTGACCTTAGACCATTTCAAAACTTGTTAACAACTTTGGGTTTGTCATTCTTGAGAAAAATCTCAAAAACATCTAACCCATTTTTTTTCAAATTGAATTTGGTCATTTTGATTAAAAAGTGAATGGAATAAATTCAATCCAGCCAAAAGCTTGTAAATCATACTACTAATTATTGTTGATTAACCAATTAAAGAATAAGATAGTAAATAAGCATACACAAACTCAAATAAATGCAAAATCATTTTCTTATAAGTGAAGTTATAGGGAGAATGAAGACTTACAGTTAGCTCCAAATGTCTTTTAGAATGTGTAGGAAATTTTTGGAAGGCCTAACTATCACTTAAAATAACTCTCACAAAAATAAATATAAAATTGGTAAAAGTTTGAAAAAACACACGAATGTTAGATTTAAATAAAGTGAATTTCAGCTTCTCTAGAATTGGATGTCTCTTCCTCTTGGGTGAAGGAATCTATTTATAATATATGGTCGGGGGAATGTAACATCATCAAAATTTTGGAATTCTTCTTTTCGGCTGCCAAATTTTCGGAGTATATTAAATTGGATTATTGTGGTTGACCTTTGAGAAATTGATGAGCAACCAACACTTCCCTTGTTCAATCTAAATCATCCAAGAGACTTTTCGTAGTCAAAATGGATCACCCAATCTAGGATTTTTTAATTTTTTGTTTTTGGCTGTCGGATTTTTTAAGCTAAAATCAGATTCACGTGGTTATCAATTGAACCCATAACTCGTTCCAATAAAATCCATACGTCAACATGTTTTCATGGCTTCTTAGTGTTTGTGAAATGATGTAACTAATAAAAAAAGGGATTTTCATAAAATATTCGAATTGTGTGTAGTTTTGCAACCTATAATTCGATGGTTGTCTTGGGAAGAAAGAGTTCACTCGGTGATTGGCGATCCAAGTCGATGACCACACTAGAAATCCCCGTTCTTTTGTCGCGTTAGCGATCCACGTCCTTTTGCTAGCTACATTGGTGATTTGTGTCCTTTTGTCACGTTGGCGAACAGAGTCCTTTTGCCACACATTGGTCATCCACGTCTAGGGTTGTGTTCTGCTTTTCACGTTCGACTTGTGCCTGAGTTTGGGCTCCGTGCGGTTAAAATTAATGTTTTTAATTAAAATTAATATTTTTAATTAATTAGGATATTGATTAGGATAATATTGAGAGGTTATAAGTTACAATATTTAATTCTAAGATAGCAAAAAGATTTTGATCTTTATTATATATTTACCTTGTAATGGGATGATTGGAGAATAACAACAAAATAATAATATTTCATTTCCTTTTGTAACCTTCCTTCCTTATTTTTCTCTTCAACCCAACATAGTGGTATCAGAGCTTCGAGATCGATCCAAGGCGATTCTAGGAGATTCTTGGCCGATACGAGGAGCTCAACTCGTTTTCGACGGAGAAGATTATGATTATTAGAGTGTTGTGATGAAGACACTCCTAGTCTCACAAGATCTGTGGGATTTGATGGAGAACGGACACACTGAAGATCAGGATGCCGCACCCGATAAAAAGTTAAAGGAGAACATAAAGAAAGATGCGAAGGCCTTATTTATTATTCAACAAAGTATTTCTCGTAAGCTTTTCCGAGAATAATAGGGGTTAATACATCGAAGGAAGTGTGTGATATATTGAAAAAGGAATTTGAAGGGAGCGACAAAATGAAGACAGTGAAGCTCCTGACTCTCAAACGAGAGTTTCAAAATTTAAGGATGAAGGAGAAATAAACTCTACAAGAGTACTTCTCAAGGGTGATCGAAGTTGTAAATCAAATCAAGTGTCTTGGCGATGACTTGACCGACAAAACGGTTTGCGAGAAGATCTTGATAAGTCTTTCTCCAAAGTATGACAATATGGTGGCCATTATTGAAGAAATGAAAGACCTCTTGTCACTCAGTATTCACGATTTGATGGGTTCTCTTGAGATGCATGAACAACGGATGAAGCGACATACCGAAGCTTCCCTCGAAAGTACATTTCAATCAAAAGTGAGTGTAAAAGAAGATTCTACTGAAAGCTCGAGTAAATGTCAACATTCTTGTGGTGGTGGAAGTTATGGAAGAGGTCGAGGGTGTGGCCGAGGGGGAGGTAGAAACTTCCATGATAACAAATTTTGCCATCATTGTAAAAGATCGGGTCACGTTGAAGAAGACTGTTATCATAAAAGTAAACCTCAATGTTTTAATTGCAAGATATTTGGTTATATGCAAAAGGATTATCGAGATCAAAGAAAAGAGTAGGCCAATTATACCGAGGAGAAAAGGAATTGTGAAAGTGATGGAAGCACATTTTTTTCATGTCAAGCGGCTATCGGAAAAAATGATAACGAGTGGTATGTTGATAGTGGGTGCAACAATCACATGACCGGAAATGAGTCGATTTTTTGCAAAATTGACAAGAGTGATACAACTTGGATCACAATGGGTAATGGTGCTGTGGTGAAATCAAATGGAAGAGGTACAATTGTCGTAGATTCAAAGAAAGGTAAATTGCTAATCCATGATGTGTTGTTTGTTCCAGATTTAGCTCAAAATTTGTTGAGTGTTGGGCAACTTATGCAAAATAATCATGCATTGTACTTCGATGATGATTATTGTAAAATTTTTGACAAGAAAAATAATAGAGAGTTGATTGCGGTTGTTAAGATGGAGAGGAATCGAAATTTTCCTCTTAATCTTAAACCTGCAAGTTGTGCATCGATGAAGATCAATGTTGAAGATATGTCATGGTTGTGGCATAAACGGCTTGGACATGTGAACTTTGAGAGCTTGAAATTGCTAAGCAGAAAAACTATGGTGTATGGGTTGCCAAATATTGATGACAAGCATGATGTTTGTGAGGCATGTGCTCTTGGTAAAATCCATCGAGAGACGTTTCCGATAGAGAAAGCTTGGAGAGCAAAATCATTGTTGGAGCTCGTTCACACTAATATATGTGGTCTGATGTCCATAAACTCTCACGGAGGTAACAAATATTTTATCACTTTTATCGACGATTTTACAAGAATGTGTTGGGTCTATTTTTTTAGGCAAAAATCAGAAGCACTTTTTGTTTTCAAGAAGTTTCAAAGAATGGCTGAGAGACAATGTGGTAAGGTGATTAAAAGATGAAGAAGTGATAGAGGAGGAGAATACAACTCGAAGGAGTTCGAGAAATATCATGAAGATATTGGTCTTGAAAGACAATTGACTACGAGTTATACGCCAGAATAAAATGGCGTTGCTGAGAGGAAGAATCAAACAATTGTCGAGATGGCGAGAACCATGATGAATGCAAAGGCGTTACCATTGACTTTTTGGGCCGAAGCAACCTATACAGCAGTTTATTTGTTGAATCGTTGTCCGACAAAGGCGGTTGAAAACAAGACACCATTCGAGGCATGGTCCGGGGGTAGAAAGTCGTCGGTCAATCACTTGAAAATGTTCGGATCCATTTATTATGCTCATATCCCGAAGCAAATGAGAAATAAACTCGAATATAAAGGTGAAAAATGTATATTCGTTGGCTATAGCACCAAGTCGAAGGGATATCGACTTTTTAGCTTGAAGAAAAATAAGGTGATTAAAAGTTGGGATGTGATCTTTAATGAAAAATAGCAATGGGATTGGAAAGAGAAAGGTGTTGAGGATGTACAGATGCCAGTTTTTGAAGAAGATCGGAGGAAGTCATCTAGACAAGTCAATGAAAGTGGTTATAAAGAAAGTGAGCATCAACAATCTCCGACAACACAACCCGGGGCGAGTTCATCCATTCCGATCCTTACTCCAGTAAAAATGAAAATTTTGAACGACATTGCCATATTCATACAAGTCTGAGGACAGTCTGCATTGCCTCAACCTGTCCGACCCACCAATTTCCAAACCTGTCCTATTCAAAACCGGTTCTGCCTATCCTGTAAGTGTGCTGCTTCAACCTGAAACAAACCTCTTCCGCGCTTGAACCTGGTTCAAGGGTTTGTGACAGTTTGTGTAGTATTGAAACTCCGATGTTAATCTCTAACAGGATTAATCACCACCCTTTGAGTGAGACGCGCTAACCGGCCCAACCCCGGTCCTCCAGCCGCGACCTAGATCCTAATAGTATGTTTTGAATTTGCAACATAACAAAATAAGTACAACATTTTAATCAATTAGGCTAATAAGACTTTATATTTTAAATTTAACACCAAATTTGATGAACGCATGACATTTTAACAATATAAGTTCACATTTTTAACTAACTAATCTCTCTATATATATATAATTAATGATGCTTAATTTTTAAAGTATCTGCATTGTGGGGTCAAACGTTGTGGTTAATTTGGATATATATGTGAGAGTAAATGGATACTTGGGTCGGATTGTGGGTTGACCCGTTCATAAACTTCAAACGGTTAAAAATAAAATTAAAAATGTTATATGTATGTTTCGAACTTGTAACCTAAAAAAACAAGTACAACTCTTAACCAAGTGTGAGTCACAATATGGGAGTCAATTAAGGGGTTAAGTGGGTCTCGAGTGAATAAAATATATGCTAACATTAAGTTTAGATTAAACTTAATTTTTACCAATTAAAACCAATTTTAAATTAATTAAATTTGAATAATATTAATTTTATCTAAAATATTTATAGATAAATAATATTTTATATATATTTTTATTCATATAAATACACGAGATTAATGCTAAAATTATTATTTAAACAATACATCTTACTATTCAAGTTTCACATAATATCCAATATATCAATTATTTTGCATGAGTCCTAGTTAGAGTGGCAGTTGCAAATTGCTACAGATTCATTTGGTCACAATTGCTGATTCTTACCCTTGAAAGCGAATCTGGAGCAACCTAACACGTATTTCTTTCTTTTGTCAGCTTGCTTTTTATTATTTCAACCAATAATTTAAGCTAGATTGATGAGGAAATGTATCATCTTTAATATCTATAATGTTGAATTTAAGATTGAAAAAGAAATTAAATTTATTTAAAAATATTTATTTTATAAATATCTAGTTATGAATATTGATTTAAATGAAATAATATTTTAATATATATATATATATTAATAAATTTAATAAGAATTTTTTTATTCAAACCTTATTCCACTATATTACAGGTTTTTCAAAAACTAGAAAAAGAATGATGGTCAGAATCTTCATATTCATTTGCTTTTGCCAAATAATATGTCACATATATTTACCTCTTCTGAAAATACATATATTTTTAAATTTTGCCAAATAATATGTCAATGTTTTTACCTCTTCTAAACATACATATATTTCCTGTAAAGGTAACTTTTATATTTTTTTTCTCTAATTTTTGCATGCATTCTTATCATACTCTCTGAAGGACATAGTGTCTAATTTTGCTCTCTTTAATCATTCGGTCAAAAAAACCTCAATTTCATGAAAAAATAATTGGAGAGATGACTCCAATACGCAACAACAAATTCTGAAGTTTATATTATTAAATAAGTATGAAATACATTCTTACTAATTTTAAAATTAATACATCTAGTTAAACATATAATCATTTTGTTGAACACTCATAACTAATTTAAGTTAGAAAGTGTAGACACTTATTTTTACTTCTCAATTTAAAATTTTAAATAATTTTTATCTAATAAATTTATTATTTTAAAACTTCTTATAAGGATTAATTGGACGGAATTTAAAATAAATAATTATTTTATCGATCGAATTTTAAAATTATTAAATTCCAGACTATTTTCAAATTAAATCTGAAATGTACACATAAATTAATGAATAGATAAGGTGAAACAAATATGTATTATTAATGTTATTGTGTATTTATTTTTATTTATTTTTTTTATTTTATTTTTTTATATATTGAAGAAAATAATAATAATAATAATAATAATAATAATAATAATAAAAAGTTGTAAGGTGGCCGAAAACCGGCATGCACGACTATCGGATTGTCGTAGACCACCGCGCTGCAGACAACCACGTGGTAGAATCAGCGGCAAGACCAGCGGACTATTAAACGTGCGACATGATCAATTCAACACGTGCAAGGACCAAACTCAAGCACGCGTTGGGTTGAAGAGAAAAATAAGGAAAGAATGTTACAAAAGGAAATGAAATATTATTATTTTGTTGTGATTCTCCAATCATCCCATTACAAGGTAAATATATTATAAAGATCAAAATCTTTTCGCTATCTTAGAATTAAATATTGTAACTTATAACCTCCCAATATTATCCTAATCAATACTATAATTAATTAAAAATATTAATTTTAATTAAAAACATTAATTTCAACACTCTCCCTTAATGTTTTTGTTGGTCATGCCTAACAAATCTTATAAGTAGACAAATTTGTTTAAAGGAAGTTCTTTAGTGAAGATATTTGCAAGTTGATCTCCAGTCTTTACGTGCTTGATCATCACTTCTTCATCATCCACTACTTCACGAATGTAGTGATGTTTAAGGTTGATGTGTTTTGTTCGACTATGAAATACCGCATTTTTCGACATAGCAATTGCCGATTTGCTATCGCAAAAGAGAACTGTAGCCATATCTTGTTTCTCCCTCATGTCTTCTAAAATCTTCCTTAGCCAAACCACTTGTTTGGTTGCTTCGTTTGCCGATACGTATTCGGCTTCGGCGGAGGAATGTGCAACTCTCTCTTGCTTTTTCGACGCCCATGAAAAAATACTTGAACTTAGTGAATAACAATACCCGGATGTACTCTTCATGTCATCCATGCTTCCAGCCCAATCGCTATCACAGAACCCAAACAACTCAATGTCTTCACTATCATTTTTTTCAAACATGAGACCATACTCCATAGTCCCTTTAATGTATCGCAACACTCTCTTTGCAACTCCAAGATGAATTTTGTTTGGTCGGTGCATAAACCGAGATAATGAACCCGTAGCATACATGATATCGGGTCTCGTAATCGTAAGGTACAACAAACTCCCAACCAGACTTCTATATTGTAGCACATCAGCATCACCACTACCATCATCTTTCACCAACTTCTCATTTACTACCAATGGAGTCATCACGGGATTACAATTCTCCATTTTAAATTTTGAATGAATGCTTTGGGCATACTTATTTTGACAAATAAACACACCTCCATCATTTTGATCAATCTCAATACTCAAGAAGTAATGTAACAAACCTAAATCATTCATCTCATATTTCTTCATCATATCAGTTTTGAACTCATTAATCATGTTTTCATCATTTCTAGTAAAAATCAAGTCATCAACCTAAAGAGAGACTATGAGCATACCGGATTCACCATGCTTTATGTAGAGTGTCGGCTCGCTAGGACTCCTGAAAAATCCTCTCTTAGAGAAATACTCATCGATATTTCCATACCAAGCACGAGGTGCTTGCTTCAATCCGTACAACGCTTTCTTCAACTTGTATACTTTTTCTTCATCTCATTCAACATTGAAGCCTTGTGGTTGTACCACATACACCTCTTCTTTCAATACTCCATTCAAGAATGCATATTTCACATCAAGTTGGTAAAGCTTCCATCCTTTGTGAGCGGCTAATGCAATCAACATCCTTATCGTTTCGTGTCTCGCAACCGGTGCAAATGTCTCATGATAGTCGACTCCAGGTTGTTGAGAATACCCTTTTACCACCAATCTTGTTTTGCATTTTTTAACCGAACCATCAAGACTCATTTTCGTCTTGTAAATCCACTTCAACCCAATCACATCTTTTTCTTTCGGCTTCTCTACTAACTCCCAAGTTTCATTTTTTTCGATCATGTTGATTTCTTCTTCCATCGCTTTCACCCAAATCTCCTCTTGAATAGTTTGTTCAAAGCTTTCGGGTTCTACAACACATAAATTACATCGAGGATATATGTCGTTCAAATTTCTCATTTTTACTGGAGTAAGGATTGGAATGGATGAACTCGCCCCGGGTTGTGTTGTCGGAGATTGTTGATGCTCACTTTCTTCATAAACACTTTCATTGACTTGTCTAGATGACTTCCTCCGATCTTCTTCAAAAACTGGCATATGTACATCCTCAACACCTTTCTCTTTCCAATCCCATTGCTCTTTTTCATTAAAGATCACATCCCGACTTTCAATCACCTTATTTTTATTCAAGCTAAAAAGTCAATATCCCTTTGACTTGGTGCTATAACCAACGAATATACATTTTTCACCTTTATCTTCAAGTTTATTTCTCATTTGTTTCGGGATATGAGCATAACAAATGGATCTGAACACTTTCAAGTGATTGACCGACGACTTTCTACCCCCGGACCATGCCTCGAATGGTGTCTTGTTTTCAACCGTCTTTGTCGGACAACGATTCAACAAATAAACTGCTGTATAGGTTGCTTCGGCTCAAAAAGTAAATGGTAACCCCCTTTGCATTCATCATGGTTCTTGCCATCTCGACAATTGTTTGATTCTTCCTCTCAGCAACGCCATTTTGTTCTGGCGTATAACTCGTCGTCAATTGTCTTTCAAGACCAATATCTTCACGATATTTCTCGAACTCCTTCGTGTTGTATTCTCTTCCTCTATCACTTCTTAATCTTTTAATCACCTTACCACATTGTCTCTCAGTCATTCTTTGAAACTTCTTGAAAACAGAAAGTGCTTCTGATTTTTGCCTCAAAAAATAGACCCAACACATTCTTGTAAAATCATCGATAAAAGTGATAAAATATTTCTTACCTCCGTGAGAGTTTTTGGACATCGGACCACATATATTAGTGTGAACGAGCTCCAACAATGATTTTGCTCTCCAAGCTTTCTCTTTCGGAAACGTCTCTCGATGGATTTTACCAAGAGCACATGCCTCGCAAACATCATGCTTGTCATCAATATTTGGAAACCCATACACCATAGTTTTTCTTCTTAGCAATTTCAAGCTCTCAAAGTTCACATGCCCAAGCCTTTTATGCCACAACCATGACATATCTTCAACATTGGTCTTCATCGATGCACAACTTGCAGGTTTAAGATTAAGAGGAAAATTTCGATTCCTCTCCATCTTAACAACCACAATCAACTCTCTATTATTTTTCTTGTCAAAAATTTTACAATAATCATCATCGAAGTACAATGCATGATTATTTTGCATAAGTTGCCCAACACTCAGCAAATTTTGAGCTAAATCTGGAACAAACAACACATCATGGATTAGCAATTTACCTTTCTTTGAATCTACGACAATCGTACCTCTTCCATTTGATTTCACCATAACACCATTACCCATTGTGATCCAAGTTGTGTCACTCTTGTTAATTTTGCAAAAAATCGACTCATATCCGGTCATGTGATTGTTGCACCCACTATCAACATACCACTCGTTATCATTTTTTCCGATAGCCGCTTGACATGCAAAAAATATGCTTCCATCACTTTCACAATTCCTTTTCTCCTCGGTATAATTGGCCTACTCTCTACTTTGATCTCGACAATCCTTTTGCATATGACCAAACCTCTTGCAATTAAAACATTGAGGTTTACCTTTATGATAACAGTCTTCTTCAACGTGACCCGATCTTTTACAATGATGGAAAATTTTGTTATCATGGAAGTTTCTACCTCCCCCTCGGCCACACCCTCGACCTCTTCCATAACTTCCACCGCCACGAGAATATTGACATTTACTCGAGCTTTCAGTAGAATCTTCTTTTACACTCACTTTCGATTGAAATGCACTTTAGAGGGAAGCTTCGGTATGTCGCTTCATCCGTTGTTCATGCATCTCAAGAGAACTCATCAAATCGTGAATACTGAGTGACAAGAGGTCTTTCATTTCTTCAATAATGGCCACCATATTGTCATACTTTGGAGAAAGACTTATTAAGATCTTCTCGCAAACCGTTTTGTCGGTCAAGTCATCGCCAAGACACTTGATATGATTTACAACTTCGATCACCCTTGAGAATTACTCTTGTAGAGTTTATTTCTCCTTCATCCTTAATTTTGAAACTCTCGTTTGAAACTCTTGTGGAGTTCTTTTACAACGCCAGGACAGACTCAGAATAGATGACATGTTTGTCATCAAGAAAGTGTTGGAGACCAGTATCTTCAAGTGACTTGATCATCTTGAAGACCTCATAGTGCTCAGTGCTTTGAGCAGAGTTGAAATCCACTTGAAGGATGTTTGAGAACTGAGACATTTTGTCTTAGTGAGAGAAAGAGTTATGCAGCTTGTGATTGTTTTGTTTAAGGTTTGTTCAACTTATATACTAGTGGAGAGAGAACCCTATTATCCAGGTATCACAGATGATAATGTCTATTGACCATAGGATAAAGAGTTTTGCATGAAATAAGCATGTCTACAGCCTAGGATGTTGGTCATAGACCTAGACCATGAAAGATATCAAATCTTCACGTCTTTTTAGGTGCGACCATTTTTACTTTGAAAAGGAAATGTTCTAGGACAGATAAATTTAAACACAGATAATTATTCCACTTTTGTTCGAAGATAAAATAATCTAAGATAACCTATTTCCGAACCGGTCAGTTATCAGTTGTTCGTCCCGATGCGGTTATTTGGTGCATGCACTAAATAACCGGTCGGTTTACTCTGACTGATAAACCAGGCGGTTCTTCCATAGATACCTTGGGAAATTTGAATTCCGACAGTTTAGGAGGAACTACCGGTCTTGTCTGTCCGAATCGAATTCCTTTAAGCATCCTTAGGGATGATCTGACTAATGTTGGTTAAACCGAGTGTAAGTCTGAATTGAGAGAACTTAGCTTCCTGTAGAGGCTTGGTGAAGATATCGGCTACTTGTTTATCTGTTGGTACGTATTCCAGCCGGATATGCTTCAGCATGACATGTTCCCGAATGAAGTGGTGCCTTATGTCAATGTGCTTGGTTCTGGAGTGTAGAACCGGATTGTAGGTGATTGTTATGGCACTTGTGTTGTCACAAAAGATCGGAGACTCTTCGGCTGTGACACCGAAGTCCTTCAGTTGTTGTTGGATCCAAAGAAGTTGTGAACAACAGCTTCCGACCGCCAGGTATTCAGTTTCTACGGTTGATGTGGCCACTGATGTTTGTTTCTTGCTATGCCATGAAACAAGCCGGTCACCTAGGAATTGGCATGTTCCGCTGGTGCTTTTTCTATCAATCTTGCAACCTGCATAGTCTGCATCTGAATAACTTGTTAGGTTAAAGGATGAATCCTTTGGATACCACAGGCCGACGTCCAGTGTTCCCTTTAGGTATTTCAATATTCGTTTTGCGGCTGTGTAGTGGGATTGTTTTGGATAGGCTTGAAATCTTCCACACACACCGACTGCAAATAGAATATCCGGTCTACTTGTTGTCAGGTATAGGAGAGAACCAATGATGCCCCGGTAAGCGGTCAAGTCTACTGATTGACCATCATCATCTTTGTCCAATTTAACCGATGAGCTCATTGGAGTAGCTGCTGAGGAACATGTGTCCATCCCAAATTTCTTTAGAAGCTCCTTGATGTACTTGGGTTGACTTATGAATGTTCCTTCTTCGAGTTGTTTAACCTGAAGACATAGGAAGAAACTTAATTCTCCCATCATACTCATTTCAAACTTGTTAGTCATCAAGGTTGAGAATTTATCACATAACTTAGGATCGGTTGAACCGAAGATGATATCATCTACATAGATTTGAACAAGCAGGATATGTTCCTTCTTCTCAAATTTAAATAACGTTTTATCCACCGAACCGATGGTGAAATCGTGTTTTAACAAAAAAATGCGGTTAGTGTGTCATACCAGGCTCTAGGTGCTTGCTTTAGACCGTATAAAGTTTTGTTTAACCGGTATACATGGTTTGGAAATTCAGCACTTTTGAAACCGGGTGGTTGTTCAACATACACCTCTTCACGTAGGTCACCATTCAAAAATGCACTTTTAACATCCATTTGGAAAACCTTAAAGTTTTTGAATGCAGCAAAAGCTAGAAAAATCCTAATAGCTTCAATCCTAGCTACAGGAGCAAATGATTCTTCAAAATCAATGCCTTCTTCCTGTTTGTAACCTTGTGCCACTAATCTGGCTTTGTTCCTCGTGACCAAACCGTCTTCATTGAGTTTATTTCTAAATACCCATCTTGTTCCTATGACCGGTTGATCTTTCGGTCTAGGGACTAGGTACCAGACTTTATTACTCTCGAACTGGTTTAATTCTTCTTGCATTCCCAAGATCCAATCCGGATCTGACAATGCTTCATCTATTCTTTTCGGCTCAATCTGGGATATAAAGGCGGAATTGAAGTATTCTTCCAGAATTTGACGCCTAGTTCGAACAGGTTCTGAAGGTTCACCTATAATTTTCTTAGGAGGATATTTAGTGTTCCTTTTGAAATTCGGTTCAGGGATGTCTACCAAATTACCGTTTACTTGATCAAGGCTAGACATATCGGTAGGCTGAGCAGGATTGTCAGACCGACCGATTTCCTCGGTTTGGACCGAAGTGTCAGCTTCCTGTCGTGGGACAGCTTGATTCGGCTGGGTTTCAATATTACCCATTTGATCATGGACAAACCGCCTGAAAACCGGAATTTCATCTTCACTATTAGAATGGATATTGTTATTTTCCAATCTATTGTGTAGATCAAAGCATGATGCAGTATTACTTTCAACCGATTCATCGAAAACAACATGAAGTGATTCCTCCATGGTTAAGGTTCTATTGTTATATACTCTAAATGCCTTACTTACTGCTGAGTAACCTAGCATGATTCCAGTATCGGTTTTTGCATCAAAATCAGAAAGGTAGGTTTTACCATTTATATGAATATAGCATTTACACCCGAAAATCTTAAGGTACTTAAGGTTGGGAACCCTGTTAAAATAAACCTCATACGGTGTTTTGTTGTGAATTTGTTAATTAGTGTTGATAGCCTCAGCCCAAAATTTTTGAGCAATACCCGAATCGGCTATCATGGACCGTGCGGCTTCCTTGAGAGTCCGGTTTCTTCTCTCGGCCATGCCATTTTGTTGAGGAGTCCTAGCACTAGACAACTCGTATCTAATACCGGATTCATCAAGAAATGCGGTTAAGGTACTATTGGTGAATTCGGTACCTCTATCACTTCTAATGCTATTAATGCGAGTTGATTTTTCGTTTTGCAAACGTTTATGCAGTGTGATCAAGTTTGATGCGGTTTCACGTTTAGATGGTAGAAATATTACCCATGTGTACCTAGAATAATCATCAATAACTACCATGGTGTAAAGCATACCTCCTAGGCTGATGACCTGAATCGGTCCAAATAAATCCATGTGAAGAAGATCAAAGCATCGGTTAGATTGAATATTCCCTTTACTTTTAAAGGTTGACCTAGTTTGTTTACCCATTTGACATGCTGAACAAACCTTATCCTTATTAAATACTATGTCAGGAATACTTTCAACTAGTTTTTTACCGCGAATATAGTTTAAGGTTTTCATGTTCAGATGGTTTGGTCTCTTATGCCATAGCCAGGTTTGATCAGTCTTAGTTATCATGCAAACAGGATATTCTACTTTAGTTTTCCAGTCTACCTTGTAGATATTTCCTAGCCTATTTCCGGTTAGTAGTATGGTACCTTGAGAATTCTTAACTAAGCATGCATGTTTAAGAAATTCTACCGTGTATCCAGCATCACACATTTGACTAATGCTTAGTAGGTTAAAACGTAGGTTTTCAACTAAGAGTACATTATCAATTGTTAGGTTACCATGGACAATCTTACCCTTGCCCACAGTTCTACCTTTTGAGTTGTCACCGAAAGTAATTAATGCACCGGTTTCTATTCTGATGTCGGTTAGCAGGTTGTTGTTCTCGGTCATATGCCTGGAGCAACCACTATCCAAGTACCATTCAGAGTTTCCTAGCCGTTTCTTTATATCATGTTCCTCATTTGCCATAAGGCATGTGAGTTCATCATCACTGTCACTGTGAGCCCATAAGCTTCCTCCATCATCGGCTATCAGTGCTTTCTGAACCTCACTTCCTTCACCGGTTTGTTGATAGTTGTTTCGGTTATTTTGGTTGTCCGGTTTCCGGTCATCCCTCCTCGGTTTTCTGCATTCCCACTTGAAATGTCCCAAACAGTTACAGTTATAGCACCTTACATTGGATTTATCACCGTAGTTGTAGTTTGTTGGTTGGCTTCTTTTCATGAACCTCTCAAATTTCTGTGCAAGCATTGCCATGGCATCCTCGGTGAACTGTTCGGCGGTTCTGATCGGTGCAGGTGCAACCGGTTCTGTGGATGTGATCAGTGCTCTGGTTGAGGTTGAGGCCGAAACCTCTTCTTCAGTCCTAGATCTCATTTCAAACTCATATGCCTTAAGATCTTCGAATACATCATGTAATTTCATCTTACTTAGGTAGTTTGATTCCCTCATCACCATTGTCTTTATATCCTACGCACTTGGAAGAGATCTTAATGCTTTCATGATGACCTCCTTGTTATCATACTTCTTGACAAGAGTTGCTAGCTCGTCTAACACACCTGTGAACCGGTCACTGTATTCCCTCATTGTTTCTCCCGGTTTCATCTTGATGCTTTCAAATTTCTGAGTGGCTACCATTATCTTGTTTTCTTTGGTTCTTTCATTTCCCTCATAAATCTGAATAACCGTGTCCCATGTTTCCTTTGCGGTTTTGCAGTCTCTGATCTTGCAGTACGTGTTTCTGTCCACACTGTTAGAGATCCGGTTTCTAGCATGGTTGTCCAGGTTATTTCTTCTCCTATCTTCAGCTGTCCATTCCTTTCTGTCCTTATCAATGATTATCGGTCCTTCGGCTAAAATGAACTGCATTTCGTCATCCATGGTGATTAAGTGTAGATGCATGCGTGCCTTCCAGTTGGAAAAGTCATCACCTTCTAGCATTGGTGGCCTATCGAAAGACATGCTTGCTTGAGTATTGAAACTAACTGCTCTGATACCAATTGTTAGGATCTAGGTCGCGGCTGGAGGACCGGGGTTGGGCCGGTTAGCGCATCTCACTCAAAGGGTGGTGATTAATCCTGTTAGAGATTAACATCGGGGTTTCAATACTACACAAACTGTCACAAACCCTTGAACCAAGTTCAAGCGCGGAAGAGGTTTGTTTCAGGTTGAAGCAGCACACTTACAGGATAGACAGAACCGGTTTTAAATAGGACAGGTTTGGAAATTGGTGGGTCGGTTTTTTGTAACTTGGTGATTCGGTTTAGGTGGTGTAGAGTCGGTTAGAGCGGTGTAGGTAGGTTAGTACAGGTCGGTTAGAATGTAGAACCAGCAGAAAGTAAATAACAAGACAGGTTTTTATGGATGTTCGGAGATAAAACTCCTACGTCACCCCTTCCTCTCGAAACCGCGAGAAGGATATTCACTAAGGAATACAAATACAATCCGATCGAGACTTATTTCCTGCTCGATAACACCCGTACAACTTACACCGAAACTGTAAAATACACACTTCAACTTTAGCACTTAGGCCTTTTCTAGAGAGAGAACACGATCTTATCACTTGTAAATTGATTGTTCATTGTGTCCCCCTTAAAATCTCTTGTGTCTCACGTATCCCACTTTTACTCCTCTTCAGCTGCTCCTTTTATAGATGAAATATGCCAACGGTCATATTTCACTTCCTTGAATTTGATTGGTTGAGCAGAGGTTCAGTGATTCAGACATGGCGGTCAATTGTTCAGACCTGGCAGTCAACTTTACAGACTTGGCAGTCTGTTCTTCCAGTGTGTAAGACAAACCTGCCAGGTTTGTCTTTTACTCAATATGGTGACTGTTGGTTAGACAGTTGTCTGTACTTGGAAGATTTCCTTTCTGATTTATCCTGAAGTAGAAAGATCTTGTAGGACGGTCTTCTGCAGCCTGCAGACTGTCCTTAGACTTGTATGAATATGGCAATGTTCAGTCTGTTCCTTTGGTATCGTTCTCAACAGATACCCGAAGTATCTTCTTATGCTGGTCGGTCATTTGACTTAGCCTGATGACTTCCGGTTATTGACCGGCTGTCTGGTGTTTCCAGCCTTCTTTTGAGCGGTCATGTTTCAGGTCGGTTTGATAACTTGTCCGGTGGAGCTTCTTAACCGGTTGAGTGATCTGACCGGTTGGTTTTCTCAAACCGGTTGGGTACTTTGACTGGTCCGGTTCTTTGTTCCTGCATGGAAGGTTTATTTGTGTTAAGTTTTGTGAACTGGTCTAATTTTATCTAACACATACCTATAGCATTTTTAATTTTATTTTTAAATGTCTTAAGTTTATGAACAGGTCAACCCATAATTCGACCCAAATATCTATTTACTATCACATATGTATTCAAATTAATCACAACTCTTGACATGACAATCTGTACACTTTTAAAATTAAACATTATTATTATTATATATATATATATATATAAAAGTTTTATTTATTGAAAGTCATCATTTATGTATTATTTATAAGTTTCTAACAAGATATCTAAAAGTGAACCAGAAGATTCATGAATCAAATTAAATGGTTGAATATCAACAAAAATTGGCAACATTCTTCCGACCATACATTAATTAACCACAAATCAAATAAAATTGATCTTATTAATCATGAAGCAATTAATACAAATGTATAATTATTTAAAAATAAAATTGAAATATATAAAATTTTGTAAATAATAATGTTTTGTTGGATATTTTTAAGTTTAATACAACTCTTACATAGATCTCTGCCTATAATTGGGAACTATGGTGAAAAGTTGATGCAAAATTGTTACGGCAAATAGTAAAATTTTATATACTTTTTTAATTAAAATTTTAATTTGTGTGATTTTTTTAATTTAAGAAGCTAACGACTCAAATTCAACTTAAAACGTTTTAAATAAAATTGTACTCCTGATTTTTTTTTTATCTTAGACACTGATTTTGACACTTAAACTACCCTAATGAGTTGATTTTATTATTCATAATTTTTTTTAGAATACAAATTATATTTAAAACAAAAAAAAAGATGAGTTGACTGCCAATGTAGACACAACGAAGTTGTTTGAGGATGAGTTTTTTTCTCTTATAGCCAATGTTTCATTTTGACACACCTATCAAAATTTTATATCCTAGACCACCTGTGTACATACATGTTGTGTGAGGAAGAGTTTGTTGACTCAAAACCAGAGTATGATGTTGATGAAAAGATTTGTGAGGAGTTTTCCAACCCATAATATGTCTTTAAATGAAAATATACCTCTTGTCCATGAGGCGGTACTTAAGGCCGAAACGGAGGTGTGGCCGGAAGTTCGTAAAATTCCTCCACTTCCATATAGCTATCAACCTAGAGAAATGAGAAAGCTTGCACTCCTTATCGGTTATTTAAAGACTGAGAAACGAGTTTCAAAGACGAGCAAGGTGTACTATAATCAATTTACCTAATTATTGGAAAATTATCGTGTGGAATGTTCGTGGGATCAATGATACTAATAAGCATATGATACTTAAGTCTTTATTGGGTATTCTTGGTTGTGGTATTTATTATTTCAGCGAGACGAACATGCAGTGTATGGATCAATGGGTTGTTAAGAATATTTGTAATTGGCAGGTTTATGGTTGGGAAGCTCTCGATTCTATGGGAGCCTCATGTGTGATTTTAGTGACATGGAATGATGACATGTTCGAAAAAATGGATGTTAGTATTGGAAGATTTTATGTGAGCGTTTAGTTGAAAAATTATGGGAATAATTTTAGGTGGGTTATCTCGATTGTTTATGGGTCTAACCTTCTACAACTAAAGACGGAGTTTTTATTCTGAGTTGGCTAGTGTTGCTAGTCTATGGGATCTTCTTATTGTGTTCATAGGCAACATGAATGAGGTTAGATACCCTTCTGAAAGAAAATGTGCGAGATGACTCACAAGCATTATGCGAGAGTTTTCTAAAACCATTGAGAATTTAAGCTTGTTGATTTACCATGAGAAGGTTGTCAATATATTTTTAGGAGCGGTGACGGTCACGGTGGACTCGTTCAATCTCGTTTAGACAGATTTTTAGTAAGCGAGTAAATCTTTCCCGGGGAAGCTAATGTCTTCCATAATTGTCTTCCATGGAGCTGTTCTGATCATCAACCTATTTTGATTGAGCGTAGGTTTGAGAATAAATGATTGATCTGACCAGATTTCCTTTCGAGGGTGCAAACTTGGTGGGAGAACCAAGTGATATGTGGGTCACATTTTTCCAAGATTTTTGTTAAATTTAGAAATCTTTGTAAGATGCTTAAAAGTTGGTTTGTAGGAGACCGTGATTGTTTTCGTTCAAAGGTCGATACTTTATGCTATAAGATCAATGTTATTGATGGGGCTGAAGAGCTGCGTGAGTTGCTAGATTATGAGATTATCTCTTGAATTAATTTGATTAGTGAGTTGCTATCTCTATGTAAGGAAGAAGAAATTGGGGCTCGGTAACCTAGTAGGGCTCCCTATTTAAGATACAAAGATAAGAACACAAAGTTTTTCATAGTGTTTTGAATGCTAGGGCTAGAAATAATGCAATTAATTTTATCTTGGTTCTCGGGGTTACTCATGTGAGTGAGCCAGCTATTTCCACAAATATTATCCAGTTTTATAAAAATATATTTCTCAAATCATTCATCAATATGACAAAGTTATACGACATAAACTTTGTGGATATTAGTTCTGAGTAGAAGGGTATTCTTGAGAGACACTTTACAATGTAGGAGGTGGTAAGATGTCATTAATGTGTGTGGTAATGACAAGGCTCCGGGTAGTGATGGTTTCACTTTGACTTTCTTCAAAAAGGTGTGAACCTTCCTTAAGGGGGATGTTGTGGTGGTTATTTAACACTTTTATTGTTTCTCCTCTTTTGACAAAAGTTGGAATTATATAATTATTCTAATCCACAAAGCTTCAGGAACTATAGACCTAAAAAAATTTAGGCCTATAAGTTTAGTCACATCTTTTTACAAGATTATTTCTAAATATTTGGCAAACAGATTACGTGTGATGTTATAATCAATTATATATGTTAATCAAATGACGTTTATTAAAGGGCGTCAAATCTTTGATGCGGCGTTGATTGTCAATGAGTTGATTCAACTAACTCTAATGGTGCTCAATGCGCCTTCATAAATCTTGATATTAAAAATGATTATGATCATGTTAACTTGGAATCTCTCTTCGATGTCATGGCTAGGATGAGAATGGGCGAAAAGTGGATCCGATGGATAAAATTTTGCATTTCCACGGCTAAATTTTCTGTTATCGTGAATGATAGTTTAAAAGTTTTTCGAGAATTCGAGGGGGATTATGCAGAGAGACCCATTGTCCCCCTTTTTGTTTTTCATTGTTATGGAAGCTCTTTCTAAAATGATGATCTTCACGAAAAATATTAGACTTATCCATGGGGTTGATTGTGCATTGAGGAGGGATTCGTTATCTATTTCTCACTTGCTTTTTGATGATGATACACTCGGTATGATTCAGGCTTTCCGTAGAAATTTCAATCATTTTTGTGATATTTTGTGGTTATGTGGCGTTTTCTCGAGACTTCGTGTTAATCTTGGCAAGTTTGAAATATTCTTTTTTAATTATGTGTCGGCTAGGAGAAGATCTCGTTTGGCGGGTATTTTGATATTTGGCATTAGATGTTTTTCGACCACGTATCTTTGTTTCATTTGAAGCAAAGACTCGCTCTAAATCTTCTTGAGATTCGATTATCTCTAAGATTGAAAAAACTCCTATCTGGAAAAGCAAGTTGATCACTAAGGGAGGTCGTATGGTTCTCATCAAAATCGCGTTGGAATTTATGCATATTTACATGACGTCATTATTTGTTATTTCTAAAAGTGTGACTGTTAAAATGGAAAGATTGATGTGTAAATTTTTATGGGGTCTCCTGAGTCTTTGTTTTCATATCTTAGTTAGGACAAAGTAAAAATACATAAAGATGAAGGAGGTTTGGGTTTCGTGACATATATGATATTAATAAGGCCTTACTGTCAAAGTGGTGTGCTCGTTTTGGTTCGGAATAGATAAGTCTCTAGGTTAATATGATTAAAAGCATATGTGGGTTGGATTGATCTAGTTGGTTTGTAGCATATGGAGTGTCATATTAATAATATGGAAAAGTTATCCCGAACATTCTTTGTTTACTATGGGCGACTGTTCAACAATCTATTTTTGAGAGAATGCATGGTGTGGGGTAAGAGTTTGGTTGTTCTATTCCCTGTGATGGCCATTATTTCTATTTATATAGATGTCACAGTCAATGATATGTACGATCATTGCTCTCAATGTTTTGTGCATCGTATCAGATATAGAAGGAGGTTATTATTTGAGGAAAATTCTTCTCATAATAAATTGTTATCATTAGTGGCCAAAAAATGGGTGTCTCCGTTGAACTAGGGTGCAGTGTGATGGAGAGGTTTGTATAAGTTTGATGTGGGACATTGTTATTATCTCTTTGATAGAGTCGTTCCAACTGAGTTGTGCTGAGAGAAATTATGGGAGTTTAGGATTCTCTCTAAGATCTCTTTTTTCGGGTGCAGTGCGATCTACGATGATACTCTAACTGATAATAGATGTATGTGCAAGGTTCTTATCTTAGTTAGTCGATGTCGTCTATGTCTTAAGGAGGTGGAGACGACCCCTCATATCATTTTACATTGTAAGGTTGTCGTTGGTATTTGAAGTCTTCTTTAGAGTATTACTGGTATTCATTAGGTTATGCTAGGAACCATTGGTGCGTGTGGGATTCGTGGATTGAGGCAACTAGATTTGCGGACCTGAAACGATGAGGTTATATCCCCATTATTTTTTGGTGGATAATTTGGTTGGAAAGAAATCGTAGAACCTTCAACAATCTTAAACGACCGTTGCGGATCCTTCACAATGCTATAATATTAACATTATATGAGGTTCGACGTGGGAAACCGACAAATTCAGCCGGATAGTTCACTGTCTTTTGGAAGATCTTCGCACACGTTAATTTTGTATTTGTGTGATTTTATCCACAAATGTAATGTTTTTTTCATTGTGCTTAAACGACTATCCATTTTATAATATTATTGCATAAATATTTTCAATTTATTTTTAAATAAATGAAACTTTTTTCATTCAACCCCGGATATATAAAGATAACAGGTAACCGTGAACCAATATCGTCAATCATTACGAATCAAATATATTATGATCAGAATTACAAGTTTAACAAAATAAAATGATTAAAAATAGACAAATACTTTATAATTATAATTCAGAGCTAGCAAGTCCTAGGTGTAACCAATGTTGACTTAATTAGTCATCTTGGTGCTCTGTCACTTTCATTTCTTATGAAATTTATAATTAACACCGTAATAAAGTTTGTGTTTCTCTTTTTAAGTTTAAATTTTTGTCATTCACCTTTTCTTATCGTGGTTTCTTTAAAAAAATCTAAATAATTATGTCAATTCTCACAATCAATGCTTCGTAGGCATATGTGAAATTATCAAAAAAAACATTATTTGATCCATCATTGGGAGACACAATCAATCCCTAATTATGCGATCTACACATTTCTTCTTCATGCTCAAAGAAATACATGGAGGACCATTATCATTATCTATTTTCATGTCATCATCCTTCATCACGTTCTCTTTTGCTCAAGGATTGGTACTTTCAAGGATGAGACTTTTGGAGCCTTAACCCAATTGATTACTTCGGCCTCTCTTATAACTTCTATCATTGAATTAAATCTTGGGGCCGGTATGATCCTCAACCGTTTCTGCATGCAATCCCATTTTGACATCCTCATCGACTGCATGTCATCTATCATATTTTCGATAGAATTTTCAATACAGTCCATAACATGAGTTGATGCAACAAAGGTTCGGGTACAACACCAACAAAGGTGTAATGATCAATCATTTGTCATCTCAGCAACAATCTTCTTAGGTTGACGAACCAGATGAGTACACAACACATTTTCCCTAAAACTTAAAACTATATAATTTAATCCTTCCCCCACCTATTTTCTCAAAGGAGAAGAAATTGTCTCTAGTGATTTTGAGTATAGGATGTGATTGAGTTCAAGAACTTGCCATAAATCCTTTTTAAATCTAACAACACGAAGTAACATCTCTACCACCCGAGTTAATTACAATAAAAACAATTTATGTGGCTCAAAATTGTCAAGACTTTCAAAGTTCACACATCATTCTTAACACGAAACATTCTTTTACTAACAAAAACATTATCTCTGTTTGTAACGAGATTCTTATAAATATGCTTAAGATGAACCCAACTATAGTAAATACTAATGGGTAATACTATCAAAGTACCCGTTTTCTACCTCCAAGGTCTATCTATCCAATATGCCCAAATGAAAATAAATTGTAAAAAGAAAGTAATTAAGAGTAAGATCTATCAAACATAACTAACTGACTAGGTACATTTGCACACAATTGTCATAAGTCTTAATTTCTCAATTGACCTTTTTATGGGTGGAACACACATTTTATTACAAAGGGAAAATGTCCCAAGAAAAAAAATGTAAACTCTTATTAGTTTTAATAAGTTAGGACTAATTTGAATCATGTGTGCACTAAATCAAAAAAAAAAATAGTCATATCTTCAAAGAAAGAAAAAAAAAAAAAAAAGAACAAAACAAAATTGAATTCAACATGAATAAAATTTCATCACATGTTTCGTACTAATAGAAAAGGGAAAGAAGTGTACCAACAAGTCCAGCTCACAAATCACTTTGTTTCATACATAAGCCATAAGCTCCCAAACAATAGATAATTTGTAGAAAATAAAATAATTAGTTGTTGGGAGCCAAGATTATTATTATTTATTTATTTTTGGCTAATTTAGTTTTTTTTATTTTAATCTTAAAATAATATATATATATATATATTTTTATAAATATTAGAAAAATAAAAAAATAAAAATTTGTATAGATTTCTCAACAAAAACCAACTCTAAAATTATGCCATAGGTAGGGAATCTCCGTACCCTAATCCATAAAGCCCTTATTAACCAATAATGAGTATTAACATGTGGTCCCTTTACCGAAAATTAAGGTGGTTTTTATTTAGGTCTACAAACATGATTAAATGTATCAAAATTATTAGTTAACAAAAATAAAAGGCACATTTACTTTAAAAGTAGAATGCTATTTTAATTAATTATATTTTTTTAATACATTTAACTTGGACAAAATAAATTAAGGGACAAGTCTAGTTGGCTAAGTTGACAGGTTCGGTGGACATGTTATCCTGAAAATAATTTGATTAGTTATTCGGGTAATAATCTTTAACAATTATCATGAATCTATAATCTTTATTTGTAATTGACCTGAACCCGATTCGATTGATCTGACTCAACTCAAATTTAACCTTCGATGTAATAAATTTAATATCTCTTAATTTCTAATTAAAATAATATTAATACAAAACAAAAATGAAAATAAATTACAAATTCGTTAAAAACATCTTTAAAAAAATTATAAAGAACCTCTAAGCTACAACCCTCTTAAAATAAAAATAATATAATATATTTTAATTATATATATTTCAATTTTTTTAATAAAATTAATAAAATTAATAATTTTAATATATGTTATTTATTATTGTTAAAACTAATAATAATTTTTAAATAATAATTTTATTTTAAATTATTTAAATACAAGTAAAAATTTTAATTTATATAAAATTTTATTTATAAGATTATTAAAATATTTACTATATAAATATCCAAATAAATAAATAATAATAATTTAAAATTAAATATTGTAACACAATAATTTATTTTTATTTTAATAAACTTTAAAATCTTTTAATAACATTAACAATTCTAAAATATATTATATATATATATATATATATATTTATAATACATTATTAAAATATATAATGATTTTTTATATTATAAACTTATTTTAATACATAAAAAATTATATATTTTAAATAAAAATATAATTATATATATATATTAAAATAATTAATCTTATTTAAAGTTTCATTTAAAATTTTATGTATAATTTTATTTATAATATATTATTAAAATTATTGATGATTTTTAATATTATGAATATTAATAGTTTTTAAATTTATTAAATAAGTTTATAATATTTTAAAAAAATATTTATTTATTTTACTAATATATTATAAACAGTATTATATATATATATATATATATATATATATTATAACCATCAAAATAAAATTATTGTCTTAAAATATTATTCTAAATTACAATTATTTACTAAATATTTTAAGTAGTTATTTAAAATAAAATATATTATAAATAAAATTTTATATAAAATATTTGATTTAAAATTATCATTAGTTAGTATAATTATAAATAGAATATATATTACAAAATATTCCTTAAAGAAGTTTGAATTAGTAAACCAGTTTTTGGCCCAGCCGTTTTCAAATGGGGTTGCCGGCCAATTTTTGTTTTCTTTTCCATTCAAGCTTAAATCGACACAATCTTACCAAGCTTTTGTAAAGAAAACGGCGGTCCTCCAACGAACGGCGCTTCTGAGTTAGCATATCGAGGAGGCTTTGCAAAGGGGAGAGATATAGAATATGAATTTCGCAGTGAAATCCTGCGGCAATGGAAGAGCTAGGACAGGCGTCTTGCAATTGGGTAATGTAGTAATAGATACCCCTGCTCTTCTTATTTCTACTCGTAAAGGTTTACCCCATTTCATCTCCCCCGACCTCCTCCCCACTCTTCCTTCCCCAGATGCCCATCTCCTCCAGTTTAGCCCTCTTCATTTGTGAGTACTTTAATAAAAGCTCATATCTTTATTGTTGTTATCTGTCTGCATATCCCTGTTTATAAGCCAAATGCAGGGTTAATATTTTGGTTTGTAACTTTGAACACTTGAACCCTTATCAAGTTAGCTTCTTTCTGTTTTACAGCATTGAGGGTATTTCTCCAAAAACAATATCCAGTATTGGTGGGTTACATCAGATGCTTGGTTTACATGAATATGGGTTTTCAGCTGTTGTGCGAGATTCGATTGCTTGTATTCCTGAACATAAAAGCACTAACAAGGCTGGAGCATCTTTTGAAACTCCTAGTGGCCGGCGCTTGGTATTCCCTTGGCCTTGCTAAGAACTGTCTCTCTTTAATTCTAAATTCTATTTGTTTGTTGATTTCTTATTGTGGTAAATTTTTAGATAACACCTTTAGAGTACATGGAGATGATTTCGTGTATGAAGCCTAGTTTATGGGCCAGTTTAGCTGATGAAGTACCAGCTTGGGTTTCGGAAAAGAGAAACAGAACCTCAGTGGATCGAACTCTGAGATGGCTTGACAGTTGCCTCAAAATAAGCTCCGTGAGTACTCATATCAAAGCATGATGATATTCCTTGACAATATTTACTTGTTAATTAAATTAAACACTAGAACATGCTACTCATATCATATGCTTGTTTGACTGTCTTCATATTAAAAAGTATCCATTTTGACATTATTTCATTCATTATCAAAATCAAGAATAATGATACAGTTTAGCTATATATCAAGAATGTTATTTCTAAAAGTCTCACATCTGATAAAGTATTTAAGTGAACATATGCTAGCTATAGAGGTCCTTCGTTTTGAAAAAAAGAGACCATTCCGCAAAGGGAAAAAGCAGAAACAAGACAATTGACTATGTTTGGGGCAAACTTGGAATATATGATATTAAGCAATGATTCTTTACCTTTTTCCATATACTTATGTTATAACCCTTTTTATTAAAGGATAAAACATTTTTATTAGTCCACAATAAGGTAAAGGTCGCTGACCTTGGTGAAACAGTATGCTATCTTATAACCCTTGTGTATCGTTTTATGTAGATAATCCATGCCTCTCTATTCAATATTTTCTCATTTTTATGTTCGAACATCAAATTTATTTGTCTTTCAAACTGAATATTGTCTGTTTGAATAACTAAAAAGTGCAGACCGGTGGAGCTGTTTTTGGAACAATTGTTGGTGGTTGTAGTGTGAAAGAGCGTCAACGTTGTGCAGAGGAAGTAGCAATGAGAAATGTATCAGGTAAGGCTATCTAAATTATTTATTTTTTAAAATTCCACTTGTGACAAGTCTATTTTTACAGTTTAAGTTCATTCAATTGAGATGGGCTCTATTGAAAGGATTTGTCTTGTGTCATACAATGATGTCATGGATAAAGTATATGCATATTAATTAAAGTCTGAATATACATGCTTTGTGTTTTGTTCAGGATACTGGATCGGGGGGTTTGGGCTTGGAGAGAGCATGGATGATCGGAGTACTCTTCTAAATGCGATTATGGTGTGTGATTGTCAATTTATTCATTACCTTCATGATTTTCTACAGTGATACCAATTTCCTATATTATTCTGCAAAAGTTTTTGCATTATGATATGTGGTGTCTCATGTTAATTCAGTCAAATTATCTACTTTCTTAAAGTTCGGGTAATATAACGTGTTACATACTTTGACTGATCAAGAGAACATGCTGAAAAGATTTGAATTAGAGATTAGTCTTTCAGGTTATCTTCTTTGTTAGTATTTGATTCCTATTATGACTAGGGTTTAATTAAATAAATTGGGTCATAGTTGGTGACTAATATGGATTGAAAGGAATAGAAGAACTTTTGAGAGCAATGCCCAGACGGATTGCATGATTTTAAGCTCCATTTTCATGACCCCTGGCTGAGGTTAGGACCGGGTGTCTCCATATCATTTGGCGAGAGATATAGTGGATGTTCTCGAGGATCCCGGGTCTCTTTAATTTCATTTTCAGTATAATAATTTGAATGTTTTCCCCTTTTCTGCTATTTTTCCTGTGCTTGTCATGACTTTTGGCTTTGTCCTGTTGCTTAAACAACGCTTTTTTATGATAATAAGTTTGTAGCAATAAGTATTTCTTTAATGACATCTCTAAATCTCCTCCCCTTCCTCTCAACATCTACAAAACCAATTTAGGGTTCGAATCACAATGGGAACTAGAACAATGTGATAACAAAACCTAAATGCCCCTCCCTTGAGAGAAAGATAAGATAAATCTCATAGAAGAAATATTTCCCCTTTTTATTCTATACCTGCACTTTAATATTTGTTCTAATGCTTCAGATGATGTTATTAAACTTTATGCATTTTCTAACAACCAAATGGTGATCTTATTTCAGGACAATTTACCCGATGAGAAGCCACGGCAGATCAGTGGGCTTGAACTCCCAGGTATTGTCTTAGTTCTTTTGCTGTCATTCAGCAACTTCCTTTTTCATTTTCTTGATTGAATAAGTTCAGAATAAAGGGTTATAGTTTTTCTGCACCTTTTTCATAACTGATTCTTTTTCAATCGTGTAGAGGAGGTCTTGCAGGGTATTGCTGCCGGTGTTGATCTATTTGACTCTTCGTATGTGGCTTACTTAACCGATTTTGTACAATTCTTGTAGTGTTTCGTAATTTAAGGTGAAAAGGTTTTTTTTCTCTCTTTTAGGTATATATATCATCTTATCCAGGGAGGATTTGCCCTTACCTTTCCATTAGATGGAACTAAAATGATCATGGATGATGATAGTGGGAGTAACCAAATCAAGATTAACCTTAAAGCAACTATATACAGGTACTTAACTATTTTTTTCTTATTTATGTTTCACCATGGTTAATGCAAACACAGCCTCCTTTAACTAAAGTGTAGAATTACATCTAAAAAATCAATTAATTGTTGATTGATATTTATTTTTTAGGAAAGATACTTCTCCAATTGTCGATGGATGTAGCTGTTACACATGCCAGAATCACACAAAAGCTTATCTGAATCACCTGCTTAATGTTCATGAAATGCTGGTTCAAACGCTTCTTGAAATGTAAGGATTGGAAACTTGTTTATTCAACTCAGTAAATATAGCCAGTCATGATTAACTTGGCAATTTTCTTTCAGACATAATACCCATCATTATCTTGGGTTCTTCCGTAGAATCCGAGAGGCAATAAAGGAAGGGAAATTTGAACAGTTCCGACAGAAGTTCATTCAACAAAGACGGAATCATCTTATAGCAGCAGCCCCAGCAAATGGCTAACATTCCCACGGGATTTTCTTCTCTTATCATCTAATATATAGAATGTACATTTTTCATCATCTTGCAGCTGATTATATATAGCTTTATTCTTGGGTGATGTACCAAATGAGAACCTATATTAGGTTATTTCAGATTAGTATTTTGAACTGGTTGTTGAGAAGTGAGATCAATTGACTTTTAAATTCAATATTTCAACTTAATCAAGATTTTCTTTAATCTGTTTAACCATAGTAAGAGATTTCAAGTAGAACAAATGAAATGACATAAATTTTTGTAATAGATATTGAACCATGCACAAAAGGAAAATGAAAAAGAAGATAATAGAAAAAGAATGGTTTGGTTTTTATTACAAAGAAGGATGTTGATTTCTTCTATATTGTAGGAACATAGTAAGATTAATAATAGCAGGACTTAATTTTGTGTGTTTGAACTAGGTAGCAGCCCTAAACCTTAGCTAGGTGTAACTCAGCTAGAGAAGAATTAAGGTCTTCTCGCGATTGTGATCTCCGGCTTTGCAGATTCATTATGTTTCTGTGAGACGTCCAAGGAGAGCCCATTCCAGTATTGTTAAATTGCATCTGCCCGAGGCTACCCGAAGAATAACTATGCGAAACACCACTTGTTGAGGATGGGTGTAACGATGATGATTCTGCAAGCTCGATTGCACTTCCCCCAAATCCATGAGCTGCACCAAATGGTTTCGGATTTGAACCGCCAGTTGTTGGACTAAGTGGCGTCTTTACCTTTCCATCCCCGCCTGCAACAACACTTAAAATTCAGTATTCAGCAACACGCTTAAACTGTAATGCCAAGAATGTAAGAAATTTGGGTGCTTTAGTACCTGAGTTTGCAGACCATCGCTGCAACCATGACGGAGATGGCATATGGAGAAGAGATGTAGAAGGTGCACTACTCTGCCTGAAAAGGGGGATATAAGGTCTCTGTACAAATCTTGGAGTCCAATTTCCAACGCAAGATAATGCACAAAGCAAGAAAATCATTGAAATAAACATCAATGCAAAGAGAATGACAGGATTTATTTTCATATCTAGTATCTTGTAGCCACGAAAATCCATTCTTGTTGAGAAGACCTTCCCAGCTTCCAAAAGGGCAACCCCAAGAGTCCATGTAGTGCTCCCTGAGCCAATGGATACTTGGGTGTCGCTAATGTGCAAACCGTCTCTTAATAATGAAACGATGTATGGCGATCTGAAACAATACTGTTCTATGAAGGGCTGAGGTGCAACACTTTTCTTTGCAATGCTCCAAGTTTTCTCACAAAACTCCTGGCCCTTCTCCAAGACATCATCAAGGGTAGCTTCCAAACTCAGATTAAAAAACCGATATACGACAAAGAAACCAGACATCCCATGAAATTGGCCATGTGGACGTGGCAGATTATTGACGAGAGCACATGGCTGTTGTTCACAGTCAATACCCGGGTTAAGATCTGACCATTCCGATAAGTTGACGGCAATTTTCGCAAGTGCCTTACACTCACCCCATTTGGGAGCACCAATAAGCTGGATAGGAATCCTCTGCTTCCGGGCTTGAACCATATATTTTCCACCATTCATGGGACTACCACCTTCATGATAAATTGAAGCACACAGTGAACATAAATATTTCTCTTGATAACCGGATAGCAAACACGGATGCTCAATTTTAATATTTCCTTTCAAAGGATCAACTTTATGGATTTCAGTTTGTTTCTTGAGAAGATGCGCCACAGATTTGTCAAAAGCATCGTTGAGACCATAGCCCGAGAGAGAATATGCACTCAGGTGGTGACTAACAGGACCTATACTCAGCCTTAAACTAGTCTCGTTATTCACATAATCTTTACTCTCAAAAGTGACCTGCAACGATGAGCCACCCAAGTCAAGAGCCCCAAAAGTTGCTTTTCTGGGGACAGCCCCCAAATTTTCTGTATGATAATTTAAAGCTATCCATCCAAAATATGCTTCTTCCATGCCACTAATGGTCTTAATCCATTCTCTCTGGCACATGAAGGATGAACCTTTTAGAATGGTCCATGCGGTATTTAGAAGCCATTCTGAATCAGGACTTGAGAGGCGGCGAACACCAGCTGTAGCATAAAGGAAAAGGGAAGTGGTCTTGTGTGCATTCTTTGGAATTTGTTTTTCAGCCCACTTAATCAGTGGTTTTATTGCACCAGTCAAGCCAGATACATTATGCACCAATCTGTCAAAACCTGGTTCAGTCTCCATTCTGTTGTAAGCACGGCCACTCTGCGAATTAGGCTTTCTCCGAAGAGCTTTTGGCAGTGAAGTCAATGTGATAGGGAGTTCCCCTTCACTCTTTTGGTTCATGGAAGCCTGATATACATAAACTCGTGTCCCAGTGCTCCCACAATCGAGGACAACAAAAAATTTCGACGTTGCTTGAGACCAATTAGTGTAGTAAAGCTTGAAGCCAAATACAAACAAAGCAGCTAACAACAAGCAGAGTGCAACTGTAATCACTCTCACCCATTTTCTCCGTGCTAAAGGTGTGGTTTGCAATGACTTGTGCTTGGAGAAACTCGAACCAAGATTTCCTCTTGGTAAAGGAGGATGTGATTGTTTTGCATGGTTCAAGCTCACATCCAATACATGATTAGCTTCTTCTGGATCAAGTCGGTTATATGTGGAGAAATCTTGGAGTGACGATGATATACGCATGTAAGTCTTGGGCTCATAGCCAGTAAACGAATACGAGTGGGCAGAACTTATTTCAGGAGATATGGATGGACGATTGGACGGCTTGGTGCTTGATAAATGACTTTTTGCAGCCGAAAAAAGTTCCGATATCCTATTTAACACCATATCTGCAAAAAGCTTCTACTATCCTCTCAAATGATAGTTCATTCCCCAGAATTCGTATTCATATACATTCATGAAACACTTCCTACACCTTTCATAACTTGATACAACCTCAAATGTAATTAACTTTGTTACACCTCATCTATAACACTGCATAAATGAAAATGAAAAAAACTTGAATCAATACTATATAGAGCTAGGTAAGACAATGTAAAGTGTAAACTTTAATTTCTATTTTGGAACCTATAATGCCGGAACAGAAATTATTCATTCCAACTATTAGCCCTGGTCGTAATTAAGCAGATGATAACAAACTGATAAAGTTTGAATCTTAAAATTTCTCAATCTTATCCAAATCACACCCATTAGGTAATTAATCGAAATATGACTTACCCTGCTATTGAAAATGAAATGTACAGAGAATGGGTCGTGACATTTGTGATTTGTAATAGATCGGTATCCACCGACGAGTTGCAATCTCGACGTGGGTATTTGAAGGGAGGAAAAAGACAGCTTGAGATGATTGGGTTTCTAATTGTACCCAAGAGTAATAAAAACAACCTCTTTCTCCTTCTCCTCCTCTGCAGACTGCAGTCAGAGCTGTAGATCTAAAGATTACGTTGCCAAATGAAGATTAGTTATCATAGATGAGATTGGTTCAAGTGATGGAAACTCCGGCTGACTGATCGTCGTAGTTGATGAACAGATCTGAAGGCGGGCGGGGAGTGACACTAATGGGGAGAGGTGGTAATGGTGGCGAGCGTAAAGTTGGGTTTTTTTTCACCCACTCTGTCTGTCTCTTGTCTCTGGACTCGTAGTACTCGGACCGGGTCTGGGTTTAGGAACCCAACTGATTCAAGGGCTAGTTTGATAGACCTCAAATTTGTAAATTACAATCTTTTGTGTTTCGTTGTTTACTATTATTTGCCGAAGGCATATTATTTTTGTCAAACAAACAACCTTGAAACTATGAAAATGTTTGTTCATTTCCCTAGGATGAATGTAAAACTTTTAAAACAAAATATAATATATGTCCTAAACTTTTTTTTAATAAATTGACTTTTTTTTCTTTTTTTATCTAAATAAATATTTTTTTAACTAACTTTCCTTCTTTTTATTATATTATTGTTTAAATATAACTTTTAATTTCTTGTTCATAAGACTAAACTACACTTTAATTAATTATATATTATTTTATTTTTAAAATTGATTTTTTTATAAATAATTTATAGTTGTTTCATTAAAAATAATCTTAAAAGGAATCATTATAATTTTTTTTATTATTTTGGGCAAAACAAACTTTTGTCTCAACAAATATAAAATAACATAATCCAATTAAATAAATTTATTAATCAAAATTATATATAGATTTTTTTTAGAGTACGACGAGAATTACTAGGTGATGTCCGAAATTTTGGATAGTTGTGGAAATTTTTTATTTAGGCCTAAACATAAGATTTTTATATGAGAAGAGAGTGGGTTGCTCGGGATTTGAACCCGAAACTAGTCGGATGGAGTAGATAATTTCCTTATTATATTTGTGTGGTAATTAATCAGATTATTTTGGAGAGACTATCTAGTTTGAGAGAAACCGTCAAACCTTTAATGATTGTAGTCGTTTAATGCATATCACTCGTAATACTATTATTATAACGATTTTAGAGATTTGTTTCAAAAATCGGTGGAGTCGGTAGAATTAATTTTTTTCGAATATTTTCAAGCTCGATAATCGATTGAAAAATGTGTTTATATTATTTTTTTATATTTTTTTTATTTTCTTATGTCATCTTTTTCTAATTAACACAAACAAGATTGAAATGAATTTAACTAACACGTCTTGTATCGGATAGTCATCATGCTATACGAAAATCAATGCTTAAAACATTGGCACGTTTCCTTATTTGGTTGAGTTTCCGAGATCGAGACTCTTATCCATATATAAGTAATATCGTCATTTAATGAATGTTTCGCCAAACTTATTCAATTGTCATCTTGCTCTTGTAAACATTTTTTCATTTTTCTCCACCTAAATTTAACAGGCAATAACTCCTAAAGTCCTTTTAAAACATTAGCCAAAACACATGATCTTTTTTACTTTTCTAGCATCCACAAAGATAAAATAGATGTTTATTATATAGAGAATAAATATGACAGTTATAACTCATTATGCATTGCCCAATTTGAATGGTCTCGTATAAGACCTTTTCTGATTTGATTAGAGATAGAAACATCAACTATACATTAATTATGTTGCCCTTTTTCTCCACTTTGAACCCTAATAAAATCTCAATATATATACATATAAATAAAATAATTTCTTTTATATTTTATATAAAAAAATTAATTTATTTTATTTTTATCTTAATAATAATATAAATTTTATATCTTAAACTATTTATTTTCTTTAAAAATGTTACTTTTTTTTTTAAATAGTAGAAATGTTGCTTCAAGGAGATTTTTAAAGTTAAATAAAATAAAATAAAAAATCTCTAAATTAGAAGAAGAGAGATAACGTGAATTTTCATGCAACTAAATTAACATTTATAATTCATTATGCGATTTTTGATCTGAATTGTCATGTAAACGATTTTTCTCGATTTGACCAATAGTTGACCGAGAATGGAGTGAGGATGATATTTGAGTTCTCCGTCCCGATCTTACCCCAATTTTTTCCTGAATACTAATAAACACAATATATTTATTTTTATATTTTATAAAAATTATAAGTTTATTTTTTATAATAATATAAATTTTCATATATTACAAGTTAATATAATTTTATTAATTTTTAAAATTTTTTATAGGTAGCGTTTTAAGTGATACAAATTATATTGGGTATAAGTTGTATAGAAATATAAATTGATAATATTACTTGTATAGGATATTGATATTTGGCATGAATAATAAGAAATGGTATAAATTGTATATAGTTTATAATTTTGTGTTTGATATATAGTATAAGAATGTAGTATAAATTGTGCAAATATGAATTTAAAATTATTATTATTATTATTATTTTATGTATTTATTTATATTATAAATAATATTATTTATTATTATAAATTATTATACTGTTTTTTTTATAATAATATAATTTTAATTAAAATATAAAATAATAATTATAATATTAACGATAAATTATATTTATTTAATTCAAATATTATTAATAATTATAATAAAATAAACTTAAAATAAAAATAATATATAATATAAACAAAATTATTTATAATATAAGTAAATATAGAAAATAATAATTAATAAAATTATTGTTATAAATATATATTTTTTAATTAAAATATTGAATTATTTTAAAAAATTATATTAAAAATGATTATATATAATAATAATATTAAAACTAAATAAAATATATTTAATATATTATATAATAATAAATTATATATAATATTAATAAAGAATATAATAAAAAATTAAAAATTAAGTAATATAAAAATAATATTGTATATATGAACTAATTACTATTTTATAATAAATATGAAGGTATAAATTATATAAGTTTATAAATTTATTTTTTTAATAAAAATATAACCAATATCATATTAAAACATTATTCATATAGTTTATATTATAGGAACGAAGTTATACGGATTATTATTTCATATTAAACACTATTTAAGAATAGGATAAAACGATAACTTGTGAGAATTCTTTGAAATCAAATATAACAGGGATGTTAGTAAAATAAAATCTCGATTGTGAATGAGACGGAAATGATAAAGCCATTTTCTGCCCCAATCTCACGTTGTCATCCCTACTCAAAACCCCCCTCGATAGAATTCAAAATATAAAGTAACAAACAAATATATATGCAAAGTTGAAGGGTACAAATAGTATTTGATTTATTTTTCTAAAATTAATTAGATACAATAATAATAATAATATAAGCATATTCTCTTGTATATCTATCTCTTTCTTTCTTTCTCTCTCTCTTTCTTGCTTATTTTCATTTCATCTCTTTTGTTCTCATCCGTTTTACTTGCAGATTTTCTCTCTAAGACCTCCTCCTCCTCCTTTCCAATTGTCACCATCATTCGTAACGATTACAGAACATAAACCAACGCTCCTCTTTTTCCCGATATTGTTGCTAGATTCGTTTTCCGGTCAGGGTTTTCCGCATGGATCTATGGTCTATTTACCTTAACAATGCCAACCCAACTCCACTTCTGCTGAGAAACACGGCTCCTGAGATACCCATCACCTACAATTTCCGAAAGACGCTATCTTATCGACTCGACACTGCCCGCATCTTCGGGATCAGAGATTCCAAACGAAACAATGTTTGTAAGCATCGGTCAATTGCTCTCAGAGCTATTGGAAAGAAGAATCATGATGACTCCAGTTCATCCTCATCAGGTATCTTTTTATCTTTCTTATGTTGCAGTTATTTTCAGGCTGAATTTGAATTTCCTCTTTGAAATTGGAAGGATGTTTCTCGTAGGATTCTCTTGATAGTTGAGTGTTGAAAGGGTAAGATGAAGATATGAAATTTACTATGATACAAATTTGTTGACCTTTTGAATTTGACATTTGATGATACGAAGAGATCTAAGCAATTTAGTTTTTCTTTCTTACTGTAAGTTTACTACTATTATCTGAATCTGTTCTTGTCAAGCTTTTCATGATTGAGAGTAGAATTTTGATATGGATAGACAAATTTATAAAGGACTGTGAATGAGATTCTAAGAATGGTTCTGAAATTCGAGGATTATATATTGATTGATCAGAAAAGGCTTGAAAAATGCAATTTGTGTGCGATAGAGAGAAATACAGATATTGATATGCAAAAAGTTATCATCATAGTTTTGGTTGAGCCTCTTGTCATTGTCTGCTTATCATTAATGTCTACTATTTAGTATTTTTGTGGGGGCAGAGAAGATATTATGTACAATGTTTGATTTGCAGGGAACAATGATAATTCAAATGCAGAAGATGACATGAAACAGGAAGATGCTTCTGTAGAAGACAAGAAATCTAAAGAGGAAACGCCAAACAGTAAAACATTAGACTGGAGAGAATTCAGGGCTTCTCTTTTTTCTCGAGAGCAGGTATTACATGCTTTTGTTCACGTGCTTTGTTTCTAGATCCATCGAACATGCTTAAATATATGATGTTTCAGTCTCATCAATTCATTAGATACCCGCAGGTGCATGAAATTTAGTCTTGTGCTTGATGATAGTCCATTAGGGAGAAAATCATTATTTAAGTAAAACTGCATATTCTGTTCTGGCTTTGCTATGTAAAGTTATTAGCATATACTTGATCTACATTGGCACCCTGGCATAGTTATAAAACATCAATTGGCGAAAGAGGTGGGAATTCTTCTGCCAATCTGCAAATCCAAATGACCCCTAATTCCATTATCATTCATTTAATTGATCAAATCATAGTCTAAATTACCAAATTACATTTACTTTATTCTCTAATATCATTTTAAATATTAAATATAAAAGATATTTTAGTTATTTAACTCAAATTAATCCACTTTTTCATCAAACAAAAAGAAAAAAATTACTTTGAAAAACACCCTACATCAAAAGAAGCTCTTAATTTCAGGTAGAAGCAATAAGGTTAGGGTCCCCTGAGCAAGATGGGAACCATCAGCAGTCAAAACCTCTAGGCCTCAAATGGGCTCATCCAATTTCATCTCCTGAAAGTGGGTGCGTTCTTGTAGCCACTGAAAAGCTCGATGGGGTTCGCACGTTCGAAAGAACTGTGGTTCTCCTACTGAGGTCGGGGACGAGACATGCCCAAGAGGGACCATTCGGAGTGATCATAAACCGGCCTCTACACAAAAAGATTAGACACATGAAACCAAGTAACCTTGATCTCGCCACAACCTTTGCTGATTGCTGCTTGAATTTTGGTGGGCCGTTGGAAGCGAGCATGTTCCTATCAAAAACTGGGGAGAAAACAAAACTTGCTGGGTTTGAAGAGGTGATTCCAGGTCTGTGTTTTGGAGCTAGAAATAGCTTGGATGAAGCTGCTGGATTAGTGAAGAAAGGGGTGCTTAAGCCTCAAGACTTCAAATTCTTTGTTGGTTACGCAGGATGGCAGTTAGATCAGTTAAGGGAGGAGATTGAATCAGATTATTGGTACGTAGCCGCTTGCAGTGCGGATATGATATTTGGAGCAGTGCAGAATTCGTCCCAGGAGACTTTGTGGGAAGAAATCTTGCAGCTAATGGGTGGTCATTATTCGGAACTGAGCAGGAAACCTAAGCAGGATATGTAACAAGTCACTTTTGTGTTGATAAAACTAGAGGAGCTTCTCTACAAAGAAGAAGAACCAAAAAGTATTTGTTGCTCTCTAACTGTATAGAAAATTGATGGTGGGGATCCTTTTCTTGATCAGTTAGTCTTTCATCCTCCTCTTCTTCTTCTTCTTCTTCTTTCTTTTCCTTTTTCAGATATAGGTCAATAGCTAAGCCTCTTTTGTAATTATATCCCAAGTAAGCACAGATCAGATCCAAATAAGGAGATCTTGGGAGCTGGTTTGATCACATTGCAAGTTACAACTTATTATGCTCATGTTTTAGTTTGATTTGTTCTTTTATGTAAAATATATTCTAGTCATATTTTTAAGCCATTTATTAAAGGCCCTTCTCCTACTTCTCCAAATCTTTCTACCTCAAAACTCGGATGCCCTCGACATAACTCTATCATCAAACAGACCGTGGGCACTTCAATCCATGCGATGTTCGATCTTCGAATCTTTCGATCATTCTATCTTGATAAATGATTATCCCCTCATCTATGCAAATCAAACAAATTATTTGAAACTAAGTTCTATCTTTTCAAGCTTCATTTGTGGTGGGCTTACACACACACACAAAAGAGAATGTTGTCCAAGGTGCTGATGATGGTGGCACTATTTTCTCCTTTGGTCCTTGGTTATTTACAACTAGTCATTCTGGAAGAGAGCCAATTAAGGTTCCTATTATTTACAACGTAGTCGAACACACACAATGTTGTCCCGTGTAGCAATACAATTCTAAGTATTATTTGCGAACATTGGTTGTACATTTGAATGAATTATTATAAATATAATTATACTTATTTTCAAACTTTGGCTACATTTCTTCTCTAATCAATTTAAAAAGAAAATCTGTGATTATCTTGAAAAAGAAGATTCAAAATGCTATAGAATAAGTTATTCTCAACTCATTAAACTCAATGAACACAACTTATTTATAACCATCAAAATGATTCTTCTAGACTTAAAAGATAAAAAAAAATGTTATCTTTCCTCATTCTCTAAGCTGGATAATTAACAATACAAGATCAAGAGCAATGACATCACATCTTTTTCTTCATAAATGCAGATAGTCAATTTCGTTTAATTGAAAATAAACATAAAATTCACAACTTTATATAATTTTCAATCTAAATCATTTTTATGGTATAAAATGAAAAATGATTACTTACCACTTTCATGAGGAAAGTAATTAATAAGGTCGAGATCAAAAGAAGTATTATTGTAGTTATCATCTATGTTTTTTTCAATCTCTTCTTCAATGTACCTTGTATGACTTTCAATCTCTTAAATAAGTAGTAATTGTGATAACTTTGAAGAGATGAATATTTTTTGATAAAATAGTTAGTGTATAATATATATATAATGATAAAGTATTGTTTTCAAAAAAATAAAACAAAATATAATAACAAAGTAATAATTTAAAATAAAATTTATTTTAATATATTGATTAATAAATTAAGTGATAGGAAATGATTAAAATAATATTTGTTAACCGAACAAATCACAGGTCTCCAGATTATTTTTTCTTTCCCTTTTAATGGATATAGACGATCTTGGAGAATCAAAATATTTCTTCCTTAGAACATGTTGCCAAATGTTTCTAAGCCAATAGACTCACAAGATTTCTCGTGCTCAATTTCTAATACTTTTCATCACCATTTTTGGTTTGTCGCTTACAAATAACAAGCCAATTTTGACCTAATCTTCCATATTTAAAGAAAACAACAAAGAAAATTTAGTGACGCACTTATGATCGGGATGTCAATTTCATGAATTATGATCTTCTAGAGCTCAAACACATTGATCTAGAAGTTTGGTTTGAGTAATCACAATGTTATAATCATCTATGTATTTCTTTAATAATTTCAAAGCTTTAGTTGATCCAAAAAAAATATTAATAACAATAATAACTAAATAATATAAAATATCCTATTTAAACTGTAAATAAATTATTAATTAAATCTTTTGTGTTCAATTATAACTGTTACAATTTTAAATTTAGTATAATTTAATTATAGTGTTTAGGTAAAAGGAAACTAACTGTTACAATTTTAAATTTAGTATAATTTAATTATAGTGTTTAGGTAAAAGGAAACTACTAGATTTTATTTGTTCAATTTGATTTTATTGGGTGACTTTGACCGAATAGGCTCTATTCTATAATAACATAATAAAATGTCAAGAGGGTCTATTTGGTTCCATATTTCAACATTTACTTTGAATATATAAAAATCTAATTGTTTTATTCTTACTAATCATATTTTTTAAAAATATATTTATAATGAAAATGTATAATAGTGGTGAGACAAACAAATCTAAAGTTAATATATATATATATATATATATATATATATATATATATATATATATTATCATCGATAAATATTGATACTAGGGTTTTAGCGGAATGGTATAAAAATGATATATCGCACTTATCAATAGATAGGGCTTGGGATACCAATTTACAAATAGGATTCTAAAACGGGATCTTGTACGAACAATCTCACGTACCTATCAATAGATAGGGTTTAAATTAGATTATGTACAAATAATCTCAGGTCCTTGTCGATAGATAATATTGTTAACGGGTCATCTTACAAATGATATATATGCTTGTTAACAAACAAGGATTAGAACATAATCATGTACGAACGAGTTCTCGTTTAGGATATCTATTCACAAATAGGATTTTAAAACGGGATCGTGTACAAACGATCTCACGTACCTATCAACATATATGGTTTGAACTGGATTTTGTACAAATAATATTAGGTCTTTGTCGATAAACAAGATTGTTAACGTATCATCTTACAAATGATCAATATGCTTGTTAACAAACCCAGCTTAGAACGGAATCATGTATGAACGATTTCTCGTACCTATAGATAGGGTTTAGATACATAATAACAACTAGGGTTTTTTAGCGGAATTGTATAAAAACGATTTATCACACCTATCAACAAATAGAGTTGGGATACCTAACAACAATTAGGGTTTTAAATGAGATTGTGTACGAACGATCTCACATACCTTTCAACAAATAGGGTTTGGAGACTCGATTTTTTTTCTTTTGTAGTATCCGTCGCGGCTCTATGCCTTTTAAGGGAATATTTCAATAGAATCCTTGTTTCCCTTTATTTTTCAAAGTGTCATTCGCAACTAGTTGAAATCCGTCAGTCGGTGATTTCAAACTTTATTTATGGACAAATAACACATGTTTTTAGATAAATAAACATTTTTGTGTTCCCTCAGATCCTATCATTGTTTATATCTTTTTTTCGAGATTGGAATGAGCCTTGATCCCTTGGGAAGAATCATGCCGTTTTCGGATTCGAAACGTATTCAGGGCTAGGCTTTGAACATCTTTTTCGTCCTTTGTGATGATTTTTTTTCATCAAGGAAAATGATTTATTTTCCCCAACATTCGAAATATCAGCTACAAATTCAATCTCGTATACAAACGGATATCCATAATCATAACCCTCGAGGAAGAGTGCAATTTTGATAAAAGGGTACAATTTATTTTTGGTTGTTCGTCCCTGAACCACATTTCCTGAAAATTCAACTCATCGTAAAAGCATTTGAGAGAGGTTTCTTGACTTTCTGCTTTAGTTTTTTATTTTCCATTTTTTTTCTTTTGTTGATTTACGGGTATATCTGATAGAATTGGTACATCCTTACTATTTCCGTAGCAATCAAGACTAAAGTCTAAGTGAGCAACGAATGATGATTTCAATACCTCAATCACTTGAGTAATTTTTTTCATTCATGGGGTATATCTGGTAGAATCGATACATTCTGCTCTTGCCATAACAATCATGACTAGAGTCTGAGTGAGCACGAATGGTGATTTCAATACCTCAACAAACACATGAACATTTTTCAATTGTTTTAGAGATTTTGGGGGTTTATTCCGATTCTCTTTTGGCATTTTCATTTTTTTGTTTTTTCCCAAAGCATGAGTCTTAAACCTCTCCTTATTTAACAAAAGTAACGATGATATGTCCTTTCTCAATTTAGGGCTCTAGGCCTCTCTTTTATTGGGTTTATTCAGGTTCTTTTTTTATTCAAAAAACCTTCGAGGGAGGGTTACTATTAGGATAATCTTCTACAAATGAAAAGAGCTTATTACTGATATCTCTTGAATCAGGATTATTATAAAATCCTCATTTTATATTTGAGAATATCACTTAGATAGAAGCTATGTTCTTAGATTTTCCCCTACTTGTTTCCTAAAATCCGACACATCAACTCTAGGATGAGACCAATGTTTTCTTCCTTTCTCAAAAGATTTTCTTTCTCTTGAGGAAGGAATTGGGGGTTTTATTTATTTGAGATCGGGCCCGCAAACATGCAAGTTTCCTACGTATCTTCTCGGTTCAATTTTTCTGCATGAGAAGAATCAGGTCTCCATAGTTCGGACATGAGTCCTCTATCCATGTTGCAAGTTATAAAAAACTTGGGATTTGATTATGTTGAAACAAGCTTCTTTCAAGGTCGGACTTTAAATCGTTCTACGCATGCTTGATATTATACAAAATTCTTCTAAGCGCATCAAGATTTCTTGGCGCAATAAACTCTTTGCCTTTTATGTTAGATAGGCAGACAACTTCTCTAGAGAGGATTTTCTTAAGTAGGAAAGGTCATTCCCATTGGGGTCGAAACTTGCTTCTAGAGTCTAGGAGTTCCCAAGTTCGTTTGAGAACTAAATCACCTTCTTTGAGGTTTCTAAGTTTTACCTTCCTATTGAAGGTGTCTAACATGCGTTTTTGGTAGGCTTGAGTTTTACACAAAATATTTAACCTCCTATACTCCATTAACGTTAGTTGGTCATATCGAGATATGTGCTAGTCTTCTTCTATGACATGGCTCTCTAAGAGTATTCTTAGAGTTTGAATCTCGATTTCTATGGTTGTACAACGTCCATGTTGTAAACTAGAGAGTATAGAGTTTTTTCCTTCGAGGTTCGAACGGTTGTACGATATCCCCATAAGACGTATGGCGGCTTCTTGTGCTAGTCCTTACATGTGTTGGTCATCTTCTTGATGATCCAAATCACATTTTTATTTGTCGCTTCGACCACACCATTGGTTTAGGGTATATAGGGAGATGATTTGTGATGCTCGATCTTGAACTCGTCGAGCCGTTGCAACATTTTTCCTTGGAAGTGTTGATCATTATTAAAAATCAGGGCGTGAGGAACGCCATATCCAGCGATGATGCTAGTTCGGATCAACTTTACCACTTGAGATGATTTTAAGACTTTATAGGAGGTTGCTTTAACCCATTTGGTGAAGTAGTCTATGGTGACAAATATAAACTCATGTCCATTTGATGTGTGGGGATAGATTTTTCCGATAACATCGATGCCCTGTATAGAAAAGGGAGAAGGAGATGTCATGTTGTAGAGGAGCAAGGCCAGTGTATGCTTCAGGTTATCATAGATTTGGCACTGATAATAGCTCCTTACTTAGCTCTCACATTCTTACTCAAGGTTTCGTCAATAATATCTCAAGCAAAGTATTTTCTTGGCTAAAGCCATTCCATTCATGTGTGGGTCACATGTCCCATCATGTACCTCTTCCATGATCCTCTTGAATTCAGGATTGTCTATGCAAAGCATCTTTTGACCATCAAAAGATCGACGGTAAAGTCTATTGGAAATTCAAATATAGTTGGTGGAATATTGGCGTAAAGCCCGCCGTTCCTTAGCTCAGAAGTGGGAATGATATTCTCCTTACTCAATGTACTTTTGGAGAGTATTGTATCAGGATTTAACAACATTCTCACATGAACTAACTGCTCCTGATTTAAAAGCAGGTCGTTGTTTTTTACGGATGTTTAGAGGTTTGACAAAGATTCCATCAGGAATTTGAGTCATGGCTGTCAAAGTAGACAAGGTATCCGTGAAGCGGTTTTGGCTTCTTGGAGCGTGAACAAATGATACTTGATCGAATTGGTTTATGAGCTTGGTTAAGTGGGCGTGGTAGGGTTTCAAGTTTTCTCTTTCACTTAGTTAGGGTTTCAAGTATCATTGACTTGAGATATAATCAAGTTAGAGTCGTCAACGACTTCTAACTTAGTTGCCCAGTTTTCATATGACAACTTGAGACTTGAGAGGCATACCTCGTATTTGGCCTCGTTATTGGTGATAGGGTATTTGAGTTTTTTGGATATTGGGTTGTGTCTCCCTTTCGGGTCGACTAATAAAATTCTAATTTCGTAACCCTATTTTTTGGAAGCTATGTCATACATCAGTTTACATGTGTCTTATGTTATGCTTATAATTTCCTCGTCCAGGAGTTCGAGTTTGTTTTATGTCTCAACAATGATAAGTTGTTCAACAAGGAAGTCCGCAAGAAAACTTCATATGACAAACTTTTGTACCATATAGGATATGTCGTATTCGAATAACATAATAATCCATATATCTTTCCTTGGTGACAGAAGGGTTCATTGGAACAAAAAGTGGATCGGGTCCAATCTTGATAGGATAGGCTTGCATGTAGTGTTTTAACCTTTTGGTGACCCATTCTAAAGTCCTTTTTTTTTCAGCTGGAGTGTAATTAATTTCACACCCAGTCACCCTTTTACTGATGTAGTACACATCCATTTCGAGTTTGTCCTTGTTTTCTTGAGCCAACAGGCTTCACATGGATGTGTCTGTTTTAGTAAGATATAGGATGAGAGGAACGCTGGCTTTGGGCGGCATGAGTATGGGAGGGAATTTAAATAATCCTTGGTTCTTTCAAACGTTTATTGACATTCTTCATCCCATACGAACTTTTGATCTTTCTTTAGTAGCCTAAACAGCGAGTTGCATGTCATAGTAAGCTTATTGATGAATCGGTAAATATATTGGATTTTACCCAAAAATCATCGGACCTCTCTTTTGTTTGAGAGACCGTCATAGTCATGATTCCTTCAATCTTAAAGGGATTTTCTTTGATGCCCCTCTGAGTGATTAAGAAGCCTGGCATTTTACCAACTGTGACTCCAAATGTACATTTCTTCAGGTTGAGTCATAGCTGATATTTCCTAATTCGTTATAGGAATTTTTTAGGTTTAGGACATGTCCTTCTCGATCCTTCGATTTGACAATCATGTCGTCAACATATACGTATACTTCTTTGTGAATCATGTCATAAAGTATCATGGTGAGTGCCTTTGATAGGTGGCTCCTGCGTTCTTAAGACTAAAAGGCATGACCCTATAACAGAAGTTACCTACTTATGTTATAAATGTGGTCTTTTCCTTGTTTTGCGGGGCCATCAGGATTTAGTTGTATCCTTAAAATTCATCCATGAATGATATCAGTTAATGACCGGCAGCATGATCGACTAGTATGTCAATGTAGGGTAGTGGGAAGTGATCTTTAGGGATGGCCTTATTCAAATCCCGATCATCTACACACAAGCGTATATTTCCGTCTTTCTTCGGGACAGGGACCACATTAGCAATCCAGGTAGGATATTCTATTATCTCAAGAAATCCAACTTCGAGTTGCTTTCAGACTTCTTCCTGGATTTTGTTCACAACTTCTTCTTTCATTCGTCTGAGCTTTTACTTAACTGTCTTAGAGTCATGATATAGAGAAATATGATGTCGTATGATCTTTAGATAAATGGTTGGTATGTTATTGTATTACTAGGCAAAGATGTCTTTAGTAGCTCAACAATTTCTAGACGTTCTTGGAGTTTAAACTTTGGTCAATCAGTACGATATGAGGATCGTTGACCGTGTTTAAATTGATTTCGATTGTTTTTTTGCGGATGAGACAATCTCATTCCTCAGTTTCTAAAGTGTTGGGTTTCGAAATTTAAGTTAGAGTAAAAGGAAACATCATTTTTACTCATAGATTCAAAGTCAATTTCTTGTGTTACATCAGAAAATTTATTACATGTAAGAAAAGATTATCCGACAAGATCATTGTTCTTAGGTTTCTTACAATGTACAGTATTTAACATCTCTCTAGACATGAGAGGAGAAAGAGTTCTACGTTCGTCAATCACAGTATCGACGAATGAAAGGGAGTCGGTTTTTTGAGAACCAAAAGAGCTAGATTCTAGAGTAGGATCAATTGTCCGGGGAATCCGAGCCAAGTTTTCATCACGCCAATAGTCTGTTCTTTTCCGAATCACACAAATAGAAGGGTTATGATTATGTCGACAATCTGAAAAGATTTCGAGCCCTAGAAAATGTCTCCGTAAATCCAGATGGGTAAAGGGTTTGAGGAAGTCAAAGTATAGGGTGTTTTGTCCCTCTCGGATGAATTGTCCATTCAAGGTTGGTGGAACAGATATGCGTCATTTGGATATCATTTCCTTGTGGATTTCTTCGAATCTCGTAGGGATATATCCTAGACCATGTCGATTCATGTTACAACATGGTTTTGGGAATGATGTCATGCCTTTGGTGTTTGGGCTTAAACCTATGCCAGAGAAATATCCCATTTGACGCATCATTCTGATGGAGAGGAGGCTAAACATACTAAATTCAGGGTGTTTGGACGAGTCTATATACTTTCTGAGAGGATTGGACATATCTTGAACTCGCTTAGTTCAACTTATAGAGTGTTAATGTGGGTTGACCCAATGAGTGATGCGGTGTCAGTTGCGTCTTATCGGACGACTCATCGTCAAAGGTGTTGGAATTAAGCTAATTCCATTAATGAATGGAAATAAGATTGTAAATAAATAAAATCAAATAAAATTCACACAAATTCAAAAGTGAATTAACGGTGAATTTAATCCAAATTATAATTAAATATTAATTGTTTAATTAATATTTAATGCCTAATTAGAAAATTAAAGCATAATGTTAGGATAAACATTTAGCTTTAATTGGCCTATTGGCTAACGTATGGACTCTTCAATTAGCTAGCATTAGCATTGAATGTCTAACATTGCATTTCTGCAAATCAACGTATAGGCTGATGTTAATTAGTTATGGATTAATTAACAAATGAATGAGCAATATTTATTGCTAATAAACGTTTGGATGGTTTTATTTACAGGTTTAATTCTCAGCAATATATACCCATTCATTATTTCATTTTACAAATACTTCATCCTTAAACTTTCTCACTCTAGAATTCCAAAAGTTTTCTTCTTGTTTTGTGAGTGTTCTTCGAGTTCTTCGCTCGATATTTTCCGTTGAAACCCGGTGATAGTTCAGGTACTTTATCAAGCTCGTTGTGTAGTGATTCCGGTGCTGAATCACTACTAGATTCGTTGTACCCTGGGAGACAGCCATCTGTGATAAGCTCTAGCACATGGGGAGACGGTGGAACTGTTTTAAGGGAAATGTGCTAAGCACATGCCTCGAATCAACAATTTATTCGGTGATATTGTTTTTCATATATTTTATTTATTTCATCTATTTGTAACACAATTTATATATATATTTCTGTTATTTCTCAAGACAAGATTTATAACAATCTTAAAACAGGTTCTTTGTGCTAAGCTATTTAAGAGCTTGCACTATCGAATATATTTTTTGTCTTTGATGTTTCAGAAATACGAGTCGCGGTGTTGCGGAAGAGATGATGTTCATTTCAAAAAAAATGAAAAAAGATTCATCTTAAGGAATCAACAAATAAAGATAAGTCTTTATTACATATAAATATGTTTGATTATTAACACATATGTTCTTATGCTGTTAAAGCTTAGTTTTATAAGCTAATATATTTTGATAGGAAAATTTTCTCAAGAAACATTAATTTGTATATTCATTATACAAATGTTATATAGAAAATAAATTAGAACACAATAATTTAATTTGTTCTAGTCTTATTTAAAGATTTGTTTGGTTATTAAAATTATTAATAATAATGAATGAAAATAAGAAAGTAACTAATATGTTAACTTTCAATTTTTATAAAATTTATGGTGTTAAAATTAATTATAATTGAAACATATGGTTTCAGTTTTAAAATAATTAATTATAATATATACCTTCTTTTTAATTAAACAACATAATTAATAAGAATATGGTAGGATGATTTAATAAATAAAGAGAGATGATATCTTTATTTATACATTGTTTTATATATTACATTTTATAATGATAATAAGTTATGGTTTTAAATGTGTATATATTCATTGTTTGACAGAGTTTAAGTCAAAAAGAAGAGAAAGTTAAGTTTCTCTAGAAAGAAGACAAAAGGTCATAAAAGCGGTACAACAATGAAATGGCGCATTGGTGCAGTGGTTCAAAGTTCAGACGCAATGATGCGTGACGGAAGGGAGGTCCCCTGTTCAAATCCAACTGATAAGATGATTTCTTTTGTAGAAATCAGACGTGATAAAATGACATTAGTCATTTACGTTGATTTCTTTTATAGAAATCGGACGTGATAAAATGACACTAGTCATTTATGGTGGAACCATTCAAATTTCTTGTATAGAAATTATTAGATGAATGGAGCCAATGATTTCTTTCATAGAAATCTGATGTGTTATAAAATGACACTAGTCATTTATGTTGAAACCATTCCAATTTCTTTTGTAGAAATTATGAGTTGAATGGGGGTAGTCAATGATTTTTTTTTTATAGAAATCAGATTTGTTAAAATGACTTTAGTCATTGATATTAAAACTATTTTAATTTCTTGTGTATAAGTTATGAGTTGAATGTGTAGTCAATGATTTCTTGGTAGAAATCAGACTCGTTAAAATGACTCTATCCATTAATGTTGGAGATGAATGAAGTAGTTAATGATTTCTTTATAGAAATCAGACTTGAGTCATTGATGTGAAAATCATTATAATTTCTTGTGTAAAAATTATTAAATGAAATGAAATGGGGCACTATAGAAATTATGTGATTCATAATGACAGAAAATGAAGGTCATATGTATAATGAGATTAAATAAGTTATTTGTTTTAGAACTTATTCTAATCATGCATTTAAAGAGACATGACTATGTTAATCAAAATTTTCTTCGCAAAAATTGTCTCGGTGAGAACAATCTACTAAGATTTATTTTGAGCATGCATAGTCGCTTCACGCCGATTATTGTTCAAAACATGGCAATGTAAGTGCTTCGATTAATATATGAAATATATTTGATTATGTGCTAATTGATTATTAATATAAATCATGCATATTAGCTAATAATATGATGATTCATGTTATTCATAATAAGTATGATTATCTAGAAATATATATATATATATATATATATATAAATTAAGATTTATTTTCTATCTATTTTTATTTTAATAGATAATTTTGAAATTTGTCACAAATCATGTGTTCTTTAATTGGCAAAAAATTGTTATAGAATGTTAAAGGTCATCTAATTAATTAAGAAACGAATAATTGATGACATGAATATTTATTTTTATAATTAGTTAGTTTTATATTCGATTAAAGATAAATGATCAACATTCTAATTAAGTGTAATAATTAATATTCTAATTAATTATTATGTATTTTTTAAACGGTATTTTTAATGATAAATGAAGTTGTATATATATTTGTGTAAGAATATATATGGCATATTATTTATCTGATTACGTTTCTATGTTATTGACTATATATATATTATAGTTGTTTTGTCATCGTGGTGACTAAAATGAAAGAAGAATAATATATAATATCATATATATGAATATATTAATTTTGGTTTAAATATATTTGATAATTTTGAAATCAAATAATTACAAGCAAAGTATTGTTTGATTTGAGAATAATGTGGCAAACGTGCCGATATTCCGGGATGCAAACGTGCAACCGGAAATAAATGTTTAAGCGACTTCGGTCAAAGATGCTTGAAACATTATGATTTATTTTGTATAAATCATGTGATATGGTGAATATTTATTTGATTAAATATTCTAATTTCTTTTATAGAAATTAAGTGTTGAAATAAATATTTTAATTGATTAAATATTTTAATTTCTTATGTAGAGATTATGTGAAGAATGATTTATATATGAATAAACATTCTAATCTCTTGTATAGAAATTATATTTTATTCAATTAAATATTTATGATATAGTTATCTTATTCATTGTATGATAAGTATAACAAAAGAAATTTATAAAAGAATTGTGTGACAATTTCTTGATTAGAAAATCATTGATTTAAATCATATAAGTGTGTGATTTAAAAAAATGGTACCAACACGAATGTGGGGGCAAATATTTTTATTGATTATAACACAAAAATAATTGTGTATATTATGATAAATAAAAAGATAATTTATTGTTAGAGAAATATGTTCTCTATAAAAGATAAAGTTGCGCAACTTTACAAAAAAGAAAGAAAATAACAAGAAAATGTCTTGTTTATATTTGCTGAGTTGGTGTTCAAATCGATATTTTAGATTTGAGGATTTTGAAATCAAGAAACGTGTCATATTTTGACATTATTTTCATAAAACTTTGAAGAACCAATGTCTTCAAAAGGATTTTATGAAATAAATGAAAAGGAAAGTTTATAAAGTCTTGATATGACTTATAACAAATTTTATAATAATGATATGAAAATTTGATCATATTTTTATTAAAAAGTGGATGTGACAATTATATATATCATGAAGACAATGAAAATTATTTCATTACGTGTCTTTTGTATGATATTTTTATCGTTGAAAATTACGATAAAAATGATTAAATCCATAAAGGATATGAATTGCACTGAACGAAATATCATGTTGTTATCAAATGATATATTGATATTATTAAATGAAAGACTTTACGTCTTAAAGTGAATATGTTTACACTTAGAAGTGCAATCTACGTATGGAAATCTTCTAATAAACTTATGATGGATAGATTAAACGTTATAATCTATATTTTTGACTTATGTCGAAAAATAAAATATTTTTATGTAAAATATATAATCGTTTACACGAAGGCAGAATAGTTCAAAGACATTTTGTCTACTAGTTAGCCAAGTAAACAATATTTTTATAAAAAAATAAAATGTTTAAATGGTAAGCATGTACGAATGACTATGCTTCTTATTAGAAGATATTCCAAGATTATCAGAAATTTCTAATTATTGTAATAATAATTTGAAATTAGATAAACTTAGAGTCAATGACAAGTCTAGACATACACGTCTTAGACATAATGTCATTAGACTATACTCTCTAATGCAGTTATCAAATTTGACTATGTAAGTCAAAGATAACATTGTGGATCCACTAATCAGATTATTGAATAGAGAGATAGTTTGAAGTCTTGTGAGACATTAGCCTACTATAAGTTGGTATGAAGGAAAACCCAACCTATGCAGACTGGAGATCCCAAGAACTAGGTTCAATGGGACAACCTAATTGTACTGACTTGGAAAGTTATTGTTGAGGATTAATTCTATAACGAAACAATATATATTTTGACGAGGATAAGCATATCGCTTTTAATGATTCTTTGTGAGCAAAGAGATCACCTATGTGAGGGAGAAGTGGGGCCGCTTCGAAAGAATTGCACGGCTCAATTCTAAACCCTCTCACAGAACCAGGCGCGTGTTCCATGGCCAAAATGGACACAACCATGAGAGCTTGACATGTATTAGGGAGAATTCTATGTGAAAGTGTGTAATCATTTACACAAAAGGCAGAATAGTTCAAGGACATCGAGTCTACTAATCAGCTAGTAAAGTTATATGCTTTCACAAGGGAAGGTTCAAAGGGTTACACCTACCTATCCTATGTAGAATTCAACTGTTGAACCTTTCACCGGGTTAATCTTTCAATTTCCATTAATGTGGGGGATTGTTGGAATTAAGCTAATTCCATTAATGAATGGAAATAAGATTGTAAATAAATAAAATCAAATAAAATTCACACAAATTCAAAAGTGAATTAACGGTGAATTTAATCCAAATTATAATTAAATATTAATTGTTTAATTAATATTTAATGCCTAATTAGAAAATTAAAGCATAATGTTAGGATAAACATTTAGCTTTAATTGGCCTATCGGCTAACGTATGGACTCTTCAATTAGCTAGCATTAGCATTGAATGTCTAACATTGCATTTCTGCAAATCAACGTATAGGCTGATGTTAATTAGTTATGGATTAATTAACAAATGAATGAGCAATATTTATTGCTAATAAACGTTTGGATGGTTTTATTTACAGGTTTAATTCTCAGCAATATATACCCACTCATTATTTCATTTTACAAATACTTCATCCTTAAACTTTCTCACTCTAGAATTCCAAAAGTTTTCTTCTTGTTTTGTGAGTGTTCTTCAAGTTCTTCGCTCGATATTTTCCGTTGAAACCCGGTGATAGTTCAGGTACTTTATCAAGCTCGTTTTGTAGTGATTCCGGTGCT